>NC_141765.1:55287264-55604764 GCF_982258835.1 Parasteatoda tepidariorum
TAAAAATAAATCAAGATTAATTCAAGTTGTAAAGTGATTTTATTGTTACAGAGAGTTATGCAATTAAAGTGCAAAACTTAATATATTCTTATAAACAGATCGGAAAAAATAAATTAAAAATTATGTATTTCGTTAAATGATATTGTATTAAAAGGTGGCACAATTTAAGTACTAGCTTTTTTATATGTTTAATTTCTGATATTATGCAGTGTTTTAAGTATACCAAAAGAAAAGTATATTTAAAAAATTATGCAATTACTGAATATAGATTAATTAAAGTATAATTATTATAGTGCTAAATGTGTTTGATGTTATATAATGTTAAATTGGTAACAATAGATAATATAGTTTGCAGTATTATTTTGATATGGAAGAAGGATAGATATACGAAATTTTAATGGTATAAGACCAATAATTCTACATGGAAGCAAATGTTGACAACGAAAAAAATCGGAAGAAAATATATCTAAAGATCTTAGGAATAGACTAGGATCTTGGGGAGAATTGATAGAGAATCTTGAGATGAATGATGAATGTAAAATAAGGCATAACTTTGAGTTATGCAATAAATTTAGAAAACCAAATATAATTAAGTTAATTAAAATCTAAAACATGAGATGGATTGGCTATATATATTGAATTGAGAACAATAACTCAATTAAAAAATAACTAACCATAAACTTGAGGGAAAAAGAAAAAGAGACACACCATGTTCTAGAAGGTTAGATGGTAGAAAAGTGGCTGGCCAGTGTGGGAGAAAATAAATACAAAGAATTATAGTCGAATAGATCGAGATGGAACAAGCTGCTTGAGACAGTCATGACCGACAACTGGCTGTAGTGCTGGTTAGAGAAGAATAAGTATTAGAAATGACGATTAAAATACAATGAGTTAGTTATGAAATGCTTACAAAATATTTTTTTTTAATAACTAAACTCTGTTCCCAAAAGTTAATCCAGTCTTTACTTTATTATTTGTAATCAAGTCATAGTTAAAAAAATATAACAAAATATATTTTAGAGCAACATTAAAAAATATATATAACAACGTATTCTGCTTATTTTTAAGAAGTCTTAAAAGCTTATAGCCTATTGATAACAAATAAAACAAAATACTCTTAAAAACATGTAAGTTTTTATTCTATATTCTTCACTAACTAGTTTAAGAAGTTATTAGTTTATAGCAATTAACTAGTTTATAGAAATTTAAATATGATTTCCTAACTGGAATTTTGTTTTTATTTTGAATAAAGAAAAAGGAAAATTTCTGGCACGAACATTTCAGAACAATAATGTAAGGTTTTTAAATTTTTGAGTTTACATCTGGCTTATTTAGACAATTTTTTTTCTATACTTCAATTTACTAATGTAGTTGTGAAGGAATTTTCCGTAGTATTTTTCATAGTATAGCATCCTCTTAACGCATTTTTTATTAAATATTATTTTGATTATGCAACCCTATAATAAAAGCTTTGAAGTTTAACAGTAATAATAAACCATTTAAATTGTGCCTTTGATGTCTGTAAAGACCGGTCTTATTATGTATAATTAAAATTCAGTGAAAAATGGAAACAAAAAAGCATACTTGTTGGGGATGGCAAATCGATATTTAAGTGAGGAAAAACAAATACGCTATTGAAATTCTGACAAATCACAGAACAGGATAATAACAAGACGATTGCAAAGAGGGAAAAGAATTATTAAAACTCATATAAGTTTCAACCTCCAATTAAACCTATTTTGATGCTAATTACTCCTCTCCTGTAATTTGTCATATTTCCATAGCGTTTTAAGTTTTTCCTCGCTTAAATAGTAATTTGCTATCTAATTATTTTTTACTTCTATTTTTGTAAAAATCTGAAAATATTTATTAAGGGATACGAAACACCTTGCATATAAATCACACAAGGTTAAGTATAAATATTGATGCAAACTTATTTAAATAATTGTATCAAAATAATTTAATCGTACATTGCTACGTTTTAGTCTGCTACATCAAGTTAAAAAAAAACAAAAAAAAGCAAAAGTGTCAAAAGAGATTTTATTCTGAAATATTTCCATGTGAATAATCACATTTCTACAATAAAGTTAGCATTAGAATGTAAAATTATAACGTTACTTGTCTTTTAAATTTCTAAAAAAGCTCTTTAAAAAAGATTTTTTTAAATAAAAAACTGTTTAAGAATACGAAACGTTTAACTCTCTTTAGCAATCTATATTAGTTCGTAATGTTCAGCTAGTCACGTGTTCATAAGATGTATAGAGTGAGAACGATTTAATTAATCAGGATGATTAATAGGAATAAAACTGAAATCTTCCACTCTAAAATTTTAATGCTGTTGAATATATTAAGGGAAAGTCTAGTTTGAGGATAAGCTAGGCTCTGATGACGACAACTGAATTGGTTGAATGGAAATGCTGATGCCTTGTCATAATGTTCTAGAGTTGGGCTGATAAATTGCGGCAAATCTAACGGATTTGACAGATTTCCAATTTGAATATTCTCATTCTATGAGCGGTATTCGCACAAATTAGTTCCTTCTGTAAACCTTTGAATGATATGTATTATGAAGTAATTCTATATGCCCATTTGACTCAATTTTAGGTAATACAATAACTATTAATTTTTTAAGGTCAAATTTATTTTCGCTTTATGTTTATAGAATAAGCAATTGAAACTATTAAAAAATAAATATGTTTCCTCTTTATAAAAGAGTTTCGCAAAATCGAGCAAAAATGAGTTATAATGCCTAAGAAACAAATATAGTAGAATTTGAAAATCCCATGTATTCAAAGTTGAAATATCATTACTCTCACTTTTGAGCAAAATATATAGTCTCAAAGATGATGGTATGCTCATTGGCTGCCGGCAGTATTCAAACCAAGGACCTCCGTGATTGTATTAGGATGCTCTAACCACCATACTGTACTTCCAGTCTAGGGGGAGTTAGAATGATTTATGCCGCAATGATGCATCATGACATACATTCCACTCAATAAGGTTTTATACATAATGAAATATTAAAGTTTTATTCATAACGATTTATATATAAAAGATATATATCGTTATAGATAAAATATCGATATCGATTTATATCATTACAATAAGGTTTTATGTATAACGAAAAATTAAATTAAAATTACCAATCTTCTGACTACGTTATTGAAACCATATTTTTCAAATTGCAACCATTTATACAAATGAAATCGAAAATTAATTTGTCATGGTGCGTCATTGCGGCTGCCATTATATAAAGCTTCTTAACTCTACCTGGACTGAGGTATAAAACTATGGTGGTTAGAGCATCCTACAACGAACCTGGAGGTCCTTGATTCGAATCCTGCGGGCAGCCGAAGAACATACTCCACGCACGTTTTCTCCTCCACATCATTTCCAACAGCCAACTTTCTACGCTTTTTGATATAAAATTTCTTTAAGTGGTATCAAAGTTAGAGGATGATTATTTGTTTTGCAAATTTGAAAATTATTTCTCACTCCGCTTCCATTTAAGAGATTCAAAACTTAGCAAGAAGCTTCTCTTTTTTTCCAGCTCTCTCGTTGTGAGGTTTTTAAAATTATAGCAAAATTATCAAAAGTTCTGAAAGCTTTTGTTTCTAAATGTCCATTTCTCTGTAAAATATTTCGAAAAAAGCTGCTCTGCTTTTGAGACAATGAATTTGGCTCAAAAAATCTGTATATGCTGTTTCAATTTTGAATACAGGAGGTTTTCAAATTAGACTAGATTTGTTCCAGAGCTATTTTAGCGCATTTTTTATTAATTTCTGAGAAACTCATTTTTCACAGTGTGGCAGTTATTTTATACCAATAGTTCAGTTTTTGGTAAAGGTATCATTATTAGTTTTTTAAAACTGAAATGTGATTTTTCTTGCTTTTTGTTTTATACTAAGAGAATTAAAAAAAACTAAACAGAAATAAATATTTTGTGCAAGTTATTTTGCCAATGTGAATCAAAATAGTAGTTCATTGTTAAATTAATTAAAATATAAAATTTTTTAAGAAGATTTTGATAAAATAAAATTTTCGAGAATTAAGAACACATTAAGAATTTCTAATTTATAAATCTGATCATAATGTATATTGATGCAAACTCTTTAGGGTATTTACTTTGATACGTTATTCCAAGGCATTGTAGAGATTTTCACAAATTTTATGTTTTATCAATAGCGTTGATTTTGACACATGTAATAACGTTTTTGTTTGCATCATGACGTGTTTTTATATTGCATCACAGAGGAATTGTGTTGTTAGTGAGCATTTGCGATTCACGAAAAGAAAAACCACCTACGGTTAGCCTAGCAGCAGCTTGACTTTAACTTATTGTGCAGGAATAAGAGACCACTTGAAATCATTTTAACCAAGAATTGCATCTTTTAATTTTTAATCCATTATATAGATCAAACTCTAATGATTCTAAAACGTTTTTAGTTCATATTTTCGTTGCACTGGAAATATTTTTATGCCCTTTTAAAAAAACTCTTTGTGCCACTCGTTAACACGTAAACCTGTTTTGTAAAATTGTCTTTTCACAAAGCAGCGCATAGCATTACAAAATAAAAATTTTCTCTAAGACTATCGTTTAAATGAATTTCAATTTTGGTATTATAACACTGGTAAAAAAATATTTTTTTTATAAAAATATTCGATCTTGCCTAAGTCGGGTGTGGGGATTTCAAATCTGAAATTAGTTTTCATTCTAAAGCTAAAAATTTTTTTAAAAAAATTAAATTTTTAGTTATTTTTTTTCGAAATGTATGATGAAAGTTTAAAACTTAATATATAACAGGTGATCGTGGAAATATTGCTACAAACTTTTAGGGGAGTTTTACTATGCATCATCAGGATTTAAATTTCGTAGTAAAACCAAGTCCGAAAATGTCACACGCGGTTAGGAGTACTTCCCTTTTATGACCAGTTCAGAAGTACAAGAAAAAACAATTCATAATGGGAAAGCCCTCCTAGCTGCGTATGGTGACGTTTTTGGGCATGGGTGCCTATGCAATTTTATTCCGGTGATGTTCTCTAACTAGAAATTTGTCGCAGCATTTTCGCAATCCTCTGTTATATATAAAGTTTATAAACTAGTACATTTCGACAAAATTAGATTAAAAGTGTCATTTTAAACTAAACTGTGGCATGGAGAGTTCGTGGCATGCAGATTTCGGATTTGAAATCAGCGGTATCAAATTGATACCTATACCTATAGCGATATCTATTAATCTGTCATGCAGCATAAAAAATGTTCCCAAGTGTAATCCTTAGATTAATTAGATTTGATTGCAATTGGACGTCAGATGTAATTCTTAGATGTCGTTAATTTAAGAATATTTTTTACTAAAACATTTATTCAAAAAAATTTCATTAATAAAAATTTGATTTTTTTTTGGCATTTTTCAAAAAGTTCTGGTGTGATACCAAGCAAATATTTTATAAAAATTTACTAAACAATATTTTTTAAAGCGTTTTCGTTAATTTTATGACAATCGTATATTTATGACTAGTAAAAAGAAACTCAAGCTTGTGAGTATTGTGAATTTTTAAGTGTTCTATAAAAAGGACACTTTTTAAGGTTACGATTATAGGGAATCTGCTGTGTGAAGTTTAATGGGAAATATGTCGGTACTGTATTTAGCGAAGTTGGAAAATGTACTATTATGTACCATAAACAGCAGGGATTTAATCTTGAGATCACGTTTTAAAGCAAGAGTGTTATAATCTTGCTCTTTAAAGGCTTCTTAATTATTATATTTAAGAAAAAAATTAATTTATTCACACGTCAGAATATTTGAATATCTTGGATTTATTTAATCATAAGAGTAACAGAGGATGAATTTTTACATCAAACTTTTCCTTAATTTTGCTACTAAATAGACCGCTTATCATCTTCTTTAATTTCAACCTCATTTTGATAACAAAATGTTCTATTTTATATCCGGCGTTGAAGAGCCGACCCAATTATGAGCTTACGACTATTAATATTCAATTCCGTAGCCTTGTAATTTTGAACCCAATCCAGAAGAGAAGTCAGCTCCTGGATCAAGCATTGGAACAAACTAATCTTCCTGGAGGACTTTTTGATGGAAGTAATCCGCATTTGTGCATTAAATGGAGAAGACCACGAAAACCTCTTACGGTTAGCCAGACGACACGGGGATTCTAACCCGTGATCCGCCGACCACTGAGGATATTTTTATGTCAGAACTGTGGTCGATGGGATCATAATTCGAATCAGCCAGGCAACGGTGAGATCGAACTTGGGTCACCTTAATGGGGGGGGGGGGCAGTGTTTCACCCAATTAACCACCGCGACTCTCATAACGTGACACTTATGTATATATTCATATAACATAACAATATTCTGAATCATCTTACTTACCTATTAGTATACTGTGGTGTTTATCCCAAAAACGCTCTCCTTAATAGCGAGAAAATGTGGCTTATCATAATAATGCTCCGAGTCATTTATTTCCAATAAAAACTCTAAAAAGAGAGCTATTTTTTTTTAAAAAAAAATTATGTTCTACAACCTGCCTTTTTTGTTGAAATTCATTTTCTTTCTTTCCTCTTGATTTGTTTTTGCGTCAGACATTGTTTCTAGCTCAATTTATTTCGTTTATCTTCTAGTTTTGGATAATATAGCTGCTCTTGTACTCTTAAAACTCTGCTTTCAATTCCATCCAACAGTGATGCGAATTAAATAAAAATAAACGCTTTTTATTAAATTAGTCAAACAAAATTGCTCAATTTTGTCACTTTTTTTAAAAAATTGTTATAAAATGATTCATGCTTAGCTAATTATACACACGTAAAAGAAAGTGCTTTTTCCATTAAAGTAAGAAGTTCATTTTTAAAGCATTAATCGATATTAAAACATCCACTTAATGCACCTTAAATCAAATTTAAAAGTATCATTAGCGGTAAGAAGTTTTGTAAAGATTGAAAGTAAATAGCATACTTTGAAATCGGTATAAAGTAACCAATAATCCTTTGAGCAGGATTTTAACTATTTTAAAACATACATTACTTTTGGATGCTTAGTTGAAAGAATTCTGTTATTCTCCAATAATTAAACAGGTTATGCCTAGATATTTTCTCTAGCACTCAGTCGTTATTGTTCTGTAGTTAAAAATTCAATAAATATTGATTCATATGTTTTAGTTAAAAAGCTTTAGAAGTTATTCAATGAGTTCGAGGTAGAAAAGCTTTTAATTGAATTAATACTATTCCATGAGAAAGTTCATTTCTACAAAATATTACATATAGCGTTTAATTTGATGCGCAGTTTGTAACTTAAATGAAGAACCAATTTTTGTGAAATATTTGTTTTTTCGCGATATTGTTTTTAAAGAAGAGAGAGTTTTTACAACAATTAACAGTATAATTCGATAGTTAGAGCAAAGTAACTGTGTGCCAGTAATTAAATTACTATATAATCAATGGTTACAACTTCAAATTTCGATTAAACATTATGACATTTTTTGATCAAATTTTCTAATTTCCTTTCTTACTAAATGAAATTATTTAAATTTTTAATAGATCAATTTCCTTACTTTTTACCTATGTTTATCAATATAAAATTGTTGAGAGTGATTTTGAAATGTGATTCCTTTACTTATCACGACTAAATGTGTCGTCTCCTTCAAAAATAAAACTTTCGATAAAATTAAGTGCAAAGCTTTTTAATCTTAAACTGAAAAAAAATATCCGCAGCAATAATGGAAAAAAAAATAATGAAAAGTACAACAGTAATTGTGAAATTTTTTTTTATGAAAAAGTAAACATTAAATAAAGATATTAGATCTGATTCCTATATTCTTTGACAAAAGCTATTTCACACTGAAAAATAATTTTTTTTAACAAGATTGTTTCGAAGTTAATACTAAAATTAACGTTATGATTGTTTATTTGTATATTTTTACATTCTTAGCTTTATACATTCTGTTTAAACTGCAGCCTTCACAAAGCTTTAGGCCTTTTACCTGTTTAAACATCACTTCCCGTGGCCCTCACACTCTGAGTGCACACGTACTCGCAAGACTGGCGATTTTTCCCGTTGATTCTAATTTGATTTAAAAATCCATAAAAATCATTATCTTAATTAATTACGCTGAAATTTACAGTTTATTAGCATTTATAGTACTGTTATAAAATGTTAATGGCATTCAAGAAAAGCAATTGCAAAACTGGCTCATAACATGCAAAATACTATCTGGCAAACCCCAAGCTGCAAACGTCAAGTTTACATACACACGCATTTTGTCCTTCTCCCACTCAAAATATAAATAAAAACTCAGAGCGTTATAATTTACGTGCCCATCCTCTTGAAAGAGCGGAACACAATTGCTCTCGTGTTTTAGTACCTTGATTAAGAAAAAAAAACGGACTTCTACCGCCATCTTGTATTTAAAAATTGAAATAAAATGTTCTAAATTGAAATCGCGTCAGTTTTATAAGGGCCTGCTGATGTCAGCCCGACTCGTCTCATCTATAACGTAGGCTGGGATGTTTTTTCGATGATTAATTCATCTTGCTTAAGTAAATGTTTTTTTTAAATGCATACATATATAAAACTTCAAATTACCAATAATTACTTAGAAAAATCGAAGGTTCTTTCATGTTCTTAGAGGTTTAATAAGCTGAAAATTTTTGATAGTTTGTACGTGGGGAAATACTTATATTTAAAAAAAAAACATTTTAATGGAAATCAGATAGGAAAGTAAAAAAGTAATTCATTAAATTGCCTTATTGCTCGTTCCATTTACTTCGTTTCTTTATTTAATTTTCATATTTATCCTTATTATTGAATTTAATCACTGTAATAGCAAATGATTTTTATTATAATTGTACGTCATATGAATTGATTGTTTTAAAAAACTTTGACTGAAGTGAGTATTATAATTTTGATTAGTTCTTTTACGGAATACAAAATCTCTCGAAATAAATTTCACTCAAAATTAACATGTGAAGGTGGATATTGAAAAAGAAAACTGCACTATGTTTGTGAAAATTAGTACACCATAAAAGAATTGCCTGAAAATGAAATTTATTCAATATATTACTGAGAGGGATACAAATAAGCATGCTCAATAGTAGTGTATATGCAATTGCTTTATAATTCTAATAATCTAATCCCTTTATAATTCTAATAATTTAATCGCTTTAGAATTCTAATAATTTAATCGCTTTATAATTCTAATAATTTAATCGCTTTATAATTCTAATAATTTAATCGCTTTATAATTTTAATATTTTAATCGCTTTATAATTCTAATCATTACCCACAGTCAATTGAACGTAAGACACAGTTCTTAGTACACTCTAGCAAAAAAATCGACGCACCAAGAAGCAATCCTCCGATTGCTTTGAAATTTCGCATGCATGAATGTTTTGAACAGATATGGCTGGCATGATGCCGACTGGGGACGTATAGTCTTTAGCGCCGAATCCCGCTTCCAACTGCGTCCTGACGATCATCGAAGACGTGTTTGGAGACGCACAGGGCAGAGGAGGGGGGATCCTACCTTCACTATTGCACGCCACACCGGCCCTCAACAAGGCATTATGGTCTGGGGTGCCATTTCCTTTGACAGCCTGACCCCTTTGGTCGTCATTAGAGGTACACTTACTGCACAGCGGTACGTCGACGACATCCTAAGACCTGTTTTGCTACCGTTCCCTTTGCAGCGCCCTGGGCTGGTTTTTCAGCAGGACAATACCAGACCACATACGGCACGTGTTGCTATGAACTGTCTGCAAGCTTGTCAAACTCTTCCTTGGCCTGCCAGATCGCCAGATCTCTCTCTCATCGAGCATGTCTGGGATATGATGGGAAGACACGGCATCTGGCACGGAATCTTGATGACCTCGTTCGACAATTGGATTGAATTTGGCAGGAAATACGGCAAGAGACCATCCGGGAGCTTTTTCGGTCTATGCCACGCCGTGTGGCAGCTTGTATCCTGACTAGAGGCGGGTCGACACCTTATTGAGCTTGTTACTGTAACTCTTCAATGAATTATTCAATTGTTCTGAAATTTTAATCATTTACTATTCTGTACATTGTCTTCTTATCCACCAATTTCCGTTTCAATCGGACAACTCTTTCTTGGTGCGTCGATTTTTTTGCTATAGAGTGTATATCGCCGAATTTAAGCGTCATTGACTGTGCAGAGTGAGTGGTTTGGTGAACACTTTGAACAGCTTACGAAGGGACCGAGGGTGCGCAGTATCAGTCCTTGTTAAACTGTTACGCAGTAAAAAAAATTGGCTTTGTGTGCAAATCATCGGCTTGTCAAAACAGGAGAGCCATCCCTGCAGAGGATCAAAATTTTGATGGTATGTCTTCGAATCATTCTTAGAAATATTTCTCAAACCGTCGAACAGTCCATTGTGCAGCTCAAGTGCCACGTGAATAAAGTACTGCTATTACTAGTAATACTACATTTCATGCAAGTTTGGTTCAATTTGCATAATTGTTTCATGGTGTTGCAATTTCCACAATCACGAGTGTTTACTTATTTATTATATAAAAATAATTTAATTTCATTTTTCAATAGGTTATCAAGTATTTATAAACAAAAGAATCATAATATTTAAAAACCCCATGAATTATATTTTAGGCAATAAAAATTTATAAAAACAAGAAATTTCCATTTTCTTTCATTGCATTTGGTAAAAATTTCTTATTTCTTATCAATTGAATCTTAATGTAATGCTTTATCGGTGTTTGTATTATTAAGAAAATAAAGCAGATTATTCAAGGATATAAACTAGATAAAAAAGAATTTGCGCTTCTCAAAAATACATTCTAAACATTATGTTCTTTTATGTATAAGGCGCGAGTAGTTTTCTTCGATTTTTATATTTAGCTTTCATTTATAAAAAAATCTACAGAGGGGGTGTGCATTCCATACTAGATCGATTTATCATCTATCAGAAAAAGGTATAAAAAATTAAGACATTTTATAATTTTATAATATTATTTTATTAATAAGGTATCAAAGTATTTACATATTGAAAAATAATTGTTATTAGAACATATATTAAATTTTAAGGAATAAAAAGTAAAAACTGTTTGACTTCTTCCTTTTCTTCGGTCAAATTACAGAATTGTTATGAAGGTGAATTCGAACCCCTTTTCTTTCATCCTCTGTTTTAAATACTTATATTTGAATTTTAAGTAGTACAATTTAATTAAAAATCTAACTTCATCTTTCTCTGGTAAACTCATACAATGGTTATGAAGGTGATATTGAATAAATTTTATTGCATCATCAATATTTATAACCGAATTTAGAGCAGTACTAATTAAAAAAATCTGACTTCATACGTTTCTCTTGTAAGTTTATACAATGGTTGTGAAGGTAAAATCGGATCCATTTTCTGCCATTGTATTTCTCTAAAATTTCCTATTTATGATCAATTAAATCTAAAGTTATCAATTTATTATTATCACTGATAATAACACAGATTATCAGTGTTTGTACTAAAATGATCATTTTATTATCAGTGTACTAAAATGAAGGTAAAACAGATTATCCATAGATTTAAACTACATAAAAAAGAATTTACGTTACTCAAAAACACATTCCAAATATTATGTTCTTTTATGCATAAGGCGTAGGTAATTTTCATCGATTTTCAGATTAAGCTTTCATTTATAAAAATCTACAGTGAAAGTATGCATTCCTTGCACATTTCCTGCTAGATGGAGTTATAAATCATGAAAAGGATGAAGAGAAAATTTTCAAATCACGTAAGTATAAAGTTTCGAAAGAGTAGAAGAGGCAAGATATCTTCTTTTTCTTTTCAGAAGTCTACCATGAAATGTGAATAATGTTTTCAGGTGGTAGTCTGTTCTTTATACATTTTGTATCGTACTTCCTAGCTTTTCCATCTTTTCCAGAGTATTGTTAAAATATGTATTCTTGAAAAGCCCCCTCTTTCTTATACACTATTTTTTATACTAGGTTTCGAAGCAGATTCGATGCTATCTGAAAAGAATGGGAGCAACAGATAATTACGCATTGTTCTTAGTAAATAGTCAGTTTCTTGGCACAATACATTGGAAGTCAATAATGAATGGAATAGTTCAAAGAAAATTATAAATATCATTTACGGATAAATACAATCTACAAAATGAATGACAAAAAGCTGGAATAACTTTTGATCTGTAAATTAGATTTTTATTCGTGATTTATTTTTTAAATTTAAGAAAAAATGCTCCAAGTGATATTTTTAAGTTTACGTGAAAATGAGGCTTCAAATATAGTTTTGGCAATATTTATGTGTAAATATTTAGACTAACTTATAATTTTAATTTTAGTTGGACGTATAATTTTAATTTTATTTTTTAAAATTAAAAACAATTTTGCTTGCTGTCATGACTTGCCTTGTCTTCAAAAGAGAAAATTTGTTTTTCAATGAATGAGGTAAATCTATTGAAAGATCTACTATTTGTAGCATCTTTGATCAAACAAGAAACACTCATCTTATTTCCCGTCAATGTTTATATATTCCACCTGTAAGATGTCTGAAATCGCTCTGTTCTAAAATGTTTCTTCGCTGTCCCCTTGCTCAGGCATGCTTCTCGATCTGCTAACCTTCCTTTACCTTTTTCTACTCTCCCTGAAAACTGTTATTGTCCACTCTTTACACTAACTTTAGTGGAAGATAACGAAATCATCAAATTCCTTACACTCCTTACATTGAAAATATGAAGCATAATAGAGAGTAATTTGAATTGAGAGTTATTGAATGTTTTTGAAAATATACTATGCATTTGTTTATTCAAATGATTCCTGAAATTATTAACATTTTGGAGACAAGAATTCATAGTAGACTAAAATGTCTATAAATGTACTGTGGGTTATAAAACATCGTAATAACTTTAATGATGATGGATTGTCATATATTAATATGCAGTCTTATTGGTTGACCAATGACTTTAGAAATCAGACCCAAAAACCTATTTTTTCTGAATAAACATCCCTTTTTTCTACAGATTGGAATATTTTATTATTATTAATTAATGATGGGTGACAGCAATTTGGAAAATATTATACCAATAGTTTAGTCACGAGAACGGTTGGAGTTTAAGCTTCTGTTACTCTTTATACTAATTTCAATTTGCGTAATTTGCCATATTTCGGGAAATATAAAGTGAATAATTTCTTTTTTAATTTGAATGTCCCATTTAGCTGATTTCACAACACTTTTTTAATGACAATTAAAATTATATATTTTACTATTTGTAACTGAGGATGGACGGCAGCAATTGGGAAAATATGGTCCTTATAGTTTAGTTTAATGATTGAATGAAGTTTAATCTCTTTCTTATCCTTTCACTAATTTCACTTTTACTTTTACTAATTTCCTTTCACTAATTAATCTTTTAAAATATGCATTAACAAATGAAACTATACAAGGTGTGTAAATTAAGCAATGAGACTGGTGATGTAACGTTCGATGTAGCAATATTGGACCCACCAAATTTAGAGAGGTGGTAGGAGACTGGAGATGAGTTTGGGCTCACTTTTGTTGCTCCAAGCGAGCCCGAGATATATGGATTACTTAGAGCCTGAGTTAGTTCGAGTCCGAGATATATATCGGATAGTTTCTTCTGTCCTTAGTATGAGGATAACTAATCTTTTAAAATATGCATTAACAAATGAAACTATACAAGGTGTGTAAATTAAGCAATGAGACTGGTGATGTAACGTTCGATGTAGCAATATTGGACCCACCAAATTTAGAGAGGTGGTAGGAGACTGGAGATGAGTTTGGGCTCACTTTTGTTGCTCCAAGCGAGCCCGAGATATATGGATTACTTAGAGCCTGAGTTAGTTCGAGTCCGAGATATATATCGGATAATTTCTTCTGTCCTTAGAATGAGGATAACTAATCTTTTAAAATATGCATTAACAAATGAAACTATACAAGGTGTGTAAATTAAGCAATGAGACTGGTGATGTAACGTTCGATGTAGCAATATTGGACCCATCAAATTTAGAGAGGTGGTAGGGGACTGGAGATGAGTTTGTGCTCACTTTTGTTGCTCCAAGCGAGCCCGAGATATATGGATTACTTAGAGCCTGAGTTAGTCCGAGTCCGAGATATATATCGGATAATTTCTTCTGTCCTTAGCATGAGGATAACTAATCTTTTAAAATATGCATTAACAAATGAAAAATACATAATGATAGATTAATAATATGCAAAATATTAAATGAAAAAGGGAAAGAAACGTTTTACGCTACTTATATTTGCAAACAATGAATCATATTACTCATAAATTTGCCAACTCTATCTCCTTTTTCAATGTTTCTTTTTCTGAATTTGCATTAATTCAGAAAAATATGAAAGCAGTTAGTGGCTTCAAGTATTTTCAGACTGAAGAGAATCGATGAAAGATGAATCATGCGACGAAAACTCATGGAAATTTTAACAGAATTCATGATCTTGAGTTTTCAGATCATTGATTGTGAAAGAATACAAGAGTCAAATTGAGTAGAAGAAGAAGGAGATTTTCAGTGTGGATGATAAATTGATTTAATGCGTTATTTCAGGAAGTGGGGTGTCACAAACTGTGTTGTCCCGATGAAACGATCAAAAAATGCCACTGTTTGAAATATTCCACATGATCAGTATCGTTTTCTCTCCCCTCCTTTTTTTAAGATAAAGGAAGATGACAGGAAAAGGTAGTAGTGAAATAGCTTAGAAATATTTTTAGTTATGGAAAGGACAAAAAAATCAAAAAATTTACATGTTTTAAAAAGGATAGAAATTGTTTTTGGAGTTTAAAATAGAAATATTCTTTTTTTAAATCTAGAAAAATTGGTGTCCAGTTTGAAGGGATGGAAAATATTGTTTCGGGACATAAATGACAATCCGTGTCCGGTTAAGGAGTGGTTCTTTTTGTGGAGAGTGCACATAATGGTCTATTTATAAAAGATTCACGGGGGAGTACAAAATGTAAGCAATGAAAGCATGCAAAAAATTATATAAAAGTGACAAAATACCATTTGTTTGAAAGAATTATCACAAATATATAACTAAAAATGTGCTTGTTTTTAAATGAAATGTTTTTGCAATGAATCCATCTTATGCGAATAGAAATGTTTTGTCAGTAAATAAGCAAGCAATAAATAAATAAATAAATAAACCATAAAAGTGAAAGACTAAATAAAAATAGTCACGGCATGTACTGTAAAAAATTTTGATTCAGCTCAACAACAAAAATGGCGGCAATTATGCACCAAAAGTTTTTACTGTGTAATTTAAGAAAAAATTGTTGTGAAACTAGTACTGTTGGATAAGCAAATTGTTGCTTAAAACTAAACTTTTATATCAAAATAAATTACTGAATGCAAATAATATTTCTTGTTTGAATATCATCTATGCATGTTTTATTTCTGCTGAGATTTATACACTCTGCTATTCTTAGCAAAAAATATGTAAAGCACGTAAATTATGGAGAAAAACGCTTTTGCCTCATTAATTTTTCATTTAAATTAGCAGTTTATTATTAACTATAAAATGGAATAAATTTTTTTAAAATAATAATGAAAAATAACTTTTTAGAAAATCAAACTTTTGAATGAAGTTTTTAAGCTGTGAATATTAATTGTAATACTAGTTTAAAAGTAAGTTTGTATTGAATGGTAAACAGATTGTTTGCCACAAACAAAACTGATATATGTAAAAAAAAATGAGCAACAACCTTATAGTTTAATTTTCCTTAGAACATTTTTTCTGTTTAATTTGGTGCCCTATTCTTCTTAGCAAAAGATGCGGAAAATTAGCAAATTTCCCAAGAGGCAATTAAACGTTCATTCTTCGTGATAAATATTAAAATTTATTTGTCAAGTAGAATATTATAGGGAAATATTTAGTTCATTCGAGTTGCAAAACTTTATTTTATCAAGATAATTAGCTTCGTGTTTTCCACGTTAATATTAAATTGTGCAACGTGACGCTTAACGTCGAACTATAAATAGAGCTATTTACGGTATAACGCATTGGTGATCAAATGTAATGCGCTTGTTTTATTTGAACTATTAATTTTAATCTTAGATATCTAGAAATAAACATTATTCGTGAATCGAAAAAAAATATGGTTTAAACAATACGGTAAAATTTACCGCGTTTCTGGTTTCTTTGGAACGAAAAAGCTCGGTAAATTTTACCGAAGTGTTTCATAATGATTTCGGCAAAATTAATAATAAAATATGGTATTATAACATGCTTTGAAATTTGGATAATGTGATAAAATTGGATAAATTTATCAAGATATCTTAGAGCATGGAATGAAAAAAATTTATTCGGCTAAATTTATTTTTCAGTTTTATATTTTCTACTAAATGCTGGGTAATAAGAATTAAATTTTTAAAACCGGAATTTCTCATAAGCCGTTACCATATGAACTGAAAAATTTACCAAATGAAGTTTGTATATTTTGGTTTTTATTACCATACTTGCGATTTTTTAAAAATAGAGATGATATTATCTTACAGTACTGTGGATTTATTTTAGAGTTGATGTTTGTACCCTTGGTAGTTTTAGTTTACGGAAGACATATTGACATATATTTCATTTTTAAATATCCAAATATCGATTTTAGTTTTACCTGAATGAAACTTTTTAATGCTTGTTAAAATAGTATTAGTGAGTGCAATTATTGTTCTAAGAATAAGAAATATAAACTTATCTTATACTTTTATTAATAATTTATTATTATTATAAAAATGATTTTTATTATCTAAATTTCTTTTAACATTTTATCTACATAATAATGTTTTGAATTTATAATATTGGTTAAGGAAAAATCGTACCTTATAACAAAAGTTATTAAAAGTTTTAAATTTACCACAATTTCAGCAGTTAACATAAATTCGTCAACCTTTTCGTACCCAGTTATGATCAAAAATACAATAAATTCTACGACTACTGCTTTCAAAACGAATTTATGAAATTAAACTCGTACTTTATTTGCATGGTCTGTTTTCATAGGACTTCTAAAATGTTACATTTGAGTTGTAGGCCTTAACTCAATTATATTCCAGTTCATTAAGTCAAATTATATAGCAATAGTTGTGCCTAATTTCTTGCAGTCTGATAATATGGTTATTAAATCAAACTTTTAAGCCATAAACCAATGCACTAGCGTCGTTATACTTTGGCACTTACGGAAAATCAATTTACAAATAACAAGATTTCATATATTAAAATATTGACAAGATTCGACATACATAAATTGAGTTATACGCCTTGTTTACTTAATTGAGTGTATAATGACAAATATTCACGAAGTTCTTTCATGGCAAATGCGGGTATTTATAATTAAGTAATGATTTTATCTTTCAGAATTTTTAAGGAAATTAATTATTAAATTTAGTTTTAGATGTTATTATTAATTATGTAATTTAAATTATCTTGGAAGTACTGTTTTAGTTAAAATATTTCTAATTAAGTTGATTTTATAATCTTATTTTTCACTGTTCATTTCATTTCGATTTATTTGTTCTAAGTTGAACTAGAAATCAACGATTTTTTACACTGTTCATTTAATTTCGATTTATTTGTTTTATGTTGTACAAGAAATCAACTATTTCTTTCACTGTTCATTTCATTTCAATTTATTTGTTTTAAATTGTATTAGTACTCAACTTTTTTTTAATTCGGAAAAATCATGTTTATTTCATATGTGAAATTTTATATTTTTATTATCGTCAAGAAAATATTTAATAGTTAAACTAAATAAGCTATTTTATTTTTTAAAATAATTAATAAAATGTTGAATTTTTATTGGCGAATTAATAAAGTCTGTATTTTTAAATTTATGTGAAAAAATTAAAGTTTAAAAGGATTATTTAGGAAACATTTGGTTTTTATATATATAAAAGACAACAAGTTTTTTTTAAAGAATTTACACATGTTTAATAAGATTATTTTATATCAAAATTAAGTTTGCTAACTCCACCTAAAATATGAAATTGAATATAGGATAATTTAAAATACTATTAAATATTGAATTTTTTAAATGAACGATGTAGGTTTCTTTTTTTAAATTATTTATCGAATTATGCAAATTATAGAAATTAAACTTCATTTCTTTTCAAACAATGATTCATATGCACGCATACTAAGCATACTGATTTAGTCATCTATGCACACACTTAAAATTACATGAATATGTTTCAGCGATGGAAACTTATAGCATATTAAAATATTTCAATGTAGTTATTCGAAAAAAAAGTGCTCTTTTTTCGCAATAGGTTAAGGTGCCCCTCATATCATCATCATCATCATCATAGTTGGTCAGACAGCTCAATATGAGCCAATGCCTTCCTCTGAAGATTTCTCCTTGACGACTTCCGATTTATCTTTGTTCTCCAATTATTTTCATTAATTGCGAGAAAATCAGACTCCACTGAGTCAGCCCATCTCAACCGCGGCCTTCCCTGCTTTCTTTTTCCAGTGGGTCTAAAAAGCAGTATCTTTTTTATTGTGTTGTCGTCACGCATTCGAATCACGTGGGCAATCCAATTCATTTTACTTATTTTTATGTATTTAATAATATCAGGTTGTTCATAAATCTTGTACAGTTCAAAGTTAAATCTCCTTCTCCAGTTATTGTTTTCATTTACACCACCAGCCCCTCATATCACTAGTGTGAGTTGTGGTTAGTGAGTTCTATCCTGGCAGCAAATAAACTATTGGTATACATATGGAACAAGGTACATTCACATGCGTGTATCTTTAAATCCGTTTTAAAGCTGTTTATATGAGTTAAATCTTGTGACTCTGAAAGTTTTATCTTTGGTTGTTGAAGTTTGGAGAGAGAGAGGTACCAGCTCTCGTCGTTTCAGTTATTTAAGTACTTGTATCCCTTTCGTATTCTAAGTTCTACCCAAATTTCGGAGCCTGACCTTGCATCTTTTTCGATCTCGCAGTGGAAACTTAGTTTCTAGACCATAGGTTTCAAAACGGTTTAGGATCACTTTAAAAGCCAAAATTTTTCAATGTCCCGCTTAAAATTTTTCTTTTTGTTCCTTTTCACACTTGCATATATTTTGTATGATATAATTATTGAAAGTTCTAATTGATCTATTGATGTTGTTTTCAACACTAGAGAGCGCTGAAGGCTCTTTACTGCCCATATTTTTGGTTTACTGTATTCGGTGTATTTTTAGGCCATTTGACTCAATGTGTTCGCAGTAAATAATGAAAAGACAGTAAATAGTGAAGACAGTACGTGTAGTTATATAATAATAAACATAAACTGGGGAAATATAGTTAACATATGTTTTGAGACTTAAGAAAAACTAAAAATTGATATTAAAATTAGAATCGGTACAAAACACTTCGTGCCTTGTCAATAATATAATTTCGAAATTTAAATCTGAATGATAATTTGAAAAATAAACTTTGTCTCGCTAATCTAACTCTATACTAGCACCAACGTAGGCATAGAGAACGGCTTGCAACAAGAACAAGTAAACTCCTGTTTGTGAAAATTGCAACACCATGAAGGAATCGTCATAATTGAATGAAATTTAATACACAGTTGAGTGACAGTGATACAAATAAATGATTAAACTTTCAAAGCAAACAAACAATAACAAGAGATCGAAATCAGTACTTTGTGTAGCTTCCACGCTCTGCAATAAGTGCTGCTACACGACGTGGCATGGAGTCAAGCAAACTTTGAATGTCTGTCTGAGGAAGAGAATTCCATATTGTTTGTATGTGTACCCAAAGTTCGTCTGTAGAAGCAACAGGACGAGGATTACGAGCGAGACGCCGACCAACGAAGTCTCACACATGTTCAATCGGCGACATATCCGGGGAATACGCCGGCCAAGGAAGAAGTTGTACCTGTCGCGATGCAAGGAAGGATTGAACAGTCCTAGAAATATGAGGGCGGGCATTGTCCTGTTGAAATACGGCACCTGGCAAGGCTTGAAGGAAGGGAACAGCTTTGGGCTGTAGAACTTCACTGATGTACCGGTTGCTGTACAGATTACCCACAATTCGTAGCAATTGAGATCGTCCATGATATGCTATGGCAACCCAGACCATAACTCCGGATGTTCGTCCACTGTGGCGTTCGATAACGCACTCCGGAGGATGGCGTTCACAGGCATAGCGTCTGACACGAATGCGGCCATCATGGTACCACAAACTGAAGCGAGATTCACCAGAAAACACGACACGCTGCCAATCAGCACGCCAGTCCCTATGCTGGTTGGCCCATTGCAGCCGCAGGTGGCGAAGGTTTAGCGTGAGGGGGATCCTGTATAAAGGAGTTCTTGCGCGCAGTCCACTCTGCAGCAGATGTCTGCGAATTGATAAAGCACACAATGAAACACCTGTAGCTATTGACCACCGTGATGCCAGTTGTCTAGAGGGAGCCGTACGGTCCGTTAGCGCAACGCCGAACAGGTGTCTATCATCGCGAGCAGACGTGACATTTCGGGGTCCACTCCCGGATTGTCCGACACTCGTCTATCCACTGCTTTCAAACACGCATCACTGTGCTGCTGTTATGCTGCACACGAGCGGCAACTGCACGATAAGATAATCCAGCTTCACGAAGGCTGATGATTCTCCCCCGTTTAAACTCCGTATGTTGTTGAAATCTCGCTCTCTTTCGTCGAATAGGCATAAGTAATGACTAAGCTAACGTTTACCACTAGCAGATAACCACCGATAACCATACTCGCTTGGCTACAGCCGTCTATTTATTATAGTCATCCGCCGTTCAGAGGGCGCTGCTCAGCATACGCATGCGCTGCGGGTCTGAAATTCTAATCATTTGCATATCATGCTCTATTTTGCATTTCCTGAAAATTTCAGCTCACTCGCGTAAGTCCTTCGTGGTGTTGCAATTTTCACAAACGTGAGTTTAGTAATAAACAAGTTGAACGAAGCAACATCAGGGCTGCCAAAAAAAGCTAGTTCTTTTCATATATAGCAACCATGTCGCCTTTTTTTAATAATATATCTATAAATAACAAAAACAAATTTTCACTTGAAACTCACCAGAAGTTACTTAATATCATAATAATTTTCTGAAATGGAGCATATTTGAGTTCGGAAATTATATTATTTATTTCTGTTATTGAAAATGAAATTATCTGTTTGAAAATATCGCCTTGCACAATTGGTTGTAGTAAGCAGCTGTAAACATTCTAACCGGAAGTCATGAAGGTGAAAAGCTCGAGATATGTTTTTGTTTATAATTATACTCAAAGCCCCATCCATACATTATCATCGGAAGCTTTTCTAACGATGGAATGGTAAATAAAACTCATCTTTGCTTTATAATTAGAAATAATGGCATTACACTTTCTAAGGAGATGAACTATTCGCTTAGATTCCCAAAATTAGAACGTAATACACTTTTTAAACAAATTCTAATAAAGTTTCGAGACTATCGCAAAATTATCGTATGATTTAGTAGAACAAGGTGGAGTAGAACAATTAGTAAAGTGTGTTATTTTCGGTAGAAAAAATTTAAATACTTTTACTAAAAATAGGCTACTTTATATGCATGTAGTATACTCAGAGTAAAAAATGTAAAAGACACTTTGATAAAAAAGATTAATTGATTTTAAGGTGTATTCAATATTTCGTAATACTTCCTTCTGCAAGTTGATCTAAACAATTTATGTTTTATTAATATCTGATAACAGTAATAAACCCGAGGGCAGAAACTCTCTAAAAAAAATGTAAAAATGAGAAATCCAGCCCTTCAAATACGTAACTAACACGGGGAACTGCTCAGTGCTGTATGCTATGCCAGAAAAACAACTTAGAAGGTGAGCAACATACTCAGATTTACATCATATGTATTAAGATCTACCGCATGCGCGTAAGAGGCAAAGTGACAGTCAGGAAGTACGTGAACCGGTTGTTCACAACTCTACATGTATGGTTTGGTGAAAAACTCTACATGTATGGTTGGGTATGAAGCCTCCCGCCAACTGTCATTTATTTTCCTCCTTTCTATGTCAAAATGTGTTAACAGATTTAATCAACATGGAAGATATAAATACTGTCTTAAAGAAATATTTTAATTAATAAAACAATTGTATTGTTTGTCAATAGCGTGAAAATGCAGAACAAATCAATAAAAACAGGAAACTTTCCTTTTCCTTTACTGCCTCAGTAGTGGTAGAGAGGAGAGGAGGGTGCAAACCCGCTTAACCCCTTAACGATTGGTTAATTTTCAAGAAAACGGTCATAAAAGAGCCTATTTTATTTATTCGTGCCATTTGATTAGTGCTGACATCTAGTTTAAAATAAACTAACTATCTACAATTACCTTAAAAATATCCTGGTACTGCCATCTGGTGTGTAAAATTAGAAATAAAATTTTTTCCGGGCAAAAGAAATGAATTAATTTTATTCTTATTGGCAAGTTACTACTGAACACTCAATCCCAGAAATATCACGGGTGCAAGAAATAGAGGGCAAAATCTCACCCGTCAGTTTCACAGGAGCGAAAAGAAAGGGGTTAAAGAATCTACGGCTGCTGTTCCCCTAAATGTTTTATCCTTTATATACAGTCATCGCACTAAACCTTGGTGGTCTGGTATACATTGTGACTATGGAAGCTAGCCTTCTTCCTCTATGCACATTCTTTGTCTCTAACTCGTGCAGATGGCGCTTCAGATTATCAGAGCATCTGCAGATTATTTTTCGTTCCATATTTAATAAAACAAACAAACCTAAAGTATTACAGAGTGGAGATACATAAAAATAATTTTTAATTCCTAAACATTATCAATAATAGTTTGTTTCAGGTAATTTGCCGATGTATAAGCAAAAGAAGTGACATAACTTTCAAAAATTTTAAATAATGTTCTTTAACTAACAGGAGTTTTGAAAAATAAAGAATTTAAAGGACCAGAAAAGCTTTAAAAAAGAATTATTCATATCCGGAAACTCTAAATGCTTGTTTATAGGCTGGTTAGGAACTTATTCCTCTTATAAAGTTTAAATTATTCCATTTTTATGTTCATTCAAAGTATATCAAAACTTTTCAAAATTTTTATTTTTTTCAAATAATGTTCTTTAATTAATTTGAGTTTTGAAAAATAAAGAATTTGAACGACAAGAAAAACATAAAAATCAATCTCCTTTCCAAAAATTCTAATTGCTTGTTTATAGACTGTTTAGGAACTTAGTCCACTTTTTAAGCTTAAATTATTCCATTCTTTTATTCAACATGTTTACAATAATTGTCTCTGTCTGACCGTGTTGAAATGGTAAATAAAATTCAATTTAGGACGATTGTACTGCAGATTAACTCGATAAATTCCGTTATCAAAGTAACAAATATAAAGCAAATCATGTGTCTAATAAACTTAGTGATTTATTTAAAGAAACAAACCATCCGATAATTAGAATATAGGGGAAACACAAAGCTTATATGAACGTATATTTAAATAAAAATTTTATATGTC
The DNA here is from genome assembly GCF_982258835.1 of Parasteatoda tepidariorum. Taxonomy (NCBI): domain Eukaryota; kingdom Metazoa; phylum Arthropoda; class Arachnida; order Araneae; family Theridiidae; genus Parasteatoda; species Parasteatoda tepidariorum. The sequence goes on from NC_141765.1 coordinate 55,310,757, forward strand.
TTTCAATTCTTTTTTATCAAACTACTTAAATATTTTTTTTTAAGTTCTAGATCGTGTGAACATTTAAGTGAGTAACTATGCAATATTATGATCAGAACTTTTTCCTTCAAACTATAAAATTCTTAATTTCAAAACTTTAATGATGCGCCAAATTGTTTACTAAAAACAATACTTTTGATTAAGATTTAAACCAAAGTGCAAATCTGAAAAAAATTATCCTAATTTTTATTAAAGTAAATAATATAAAGTAACAAAGTTACTCTGAGAGGTAACTGTTAATTAGGATAAATGAGTTTAATTATTTTAAAATCACGCGCACGAAAAGAGGAAGGAAAAATCTATTAGTATCAATTCGTTTATATTTTCCTCACAGTTTCTTCAATAAATACAAAGGAAAATTTCACCTCAATTTAAAATAAATATCTATTTTTCCAAAAGAAAAGTACGTTTATAAGCTTTATTAAAAAATCTTACTGAATTAAAACTTTCACATATTTGAATAATAAAATTAATACAAAATTCAGAATATTAAAGGCAAAATAATATAAATACATTGTAAATTACGAAGGAAAAATAAATTGATAATTTTTATATTTCGAAAATATATTAGGTACGCGGGTTATATGATATTTAGTATAAATTTTCGCTTTTGCTAATGGCTTTAAAATAGTAAAAATGATACATTTATTGGAAATTTTTATTTTGCAATAATTATTATTTAGATACATTCTATGTAGTTATATAGCGAATGTGAGTAATAAATTCATCATATCTGGATACCTAGAGCTCATTCATTGCTCCCTAGAGTTCGTAATTACAGAGATGAAAAGAAGAAAATTTTTCTCTAGTGCTTTTAGAAAGAGTTATTATTCTACAAAAAAGATAAAATCACTAAAAGCGAATTATTTTACGCGTTGATTAATTATACTACACCAACGTGTATGAGAATAATTTAGAAATAACGATCTTTTGTAGGCATATTAAATTCAATTTCATGATTGTATTTCCCTTGGCAGTTATTATTTTACTGAGAAAATAGCTTTGTAGTTAGAAAAATAAGTGCTGCTTTCCACAGAAAGATGATATATGGTTTTATTGCTTGTCTGATGGCTTGGTGAAAATATTTAACAATGTGTTAGAATTGTACGGGGTTTAGTTTTGAAGAATAAAAATAATATTTTAGACAGATTTATTAAGAATTTCAAGAATTTTTTTTAGTTTTAATTATTTATTTTATAATTTTTAAAGCATATCTTATTCGACGAATACTCTCGCAGAAAATCTGTGTGACACGAAAAAATAATATCAGTACCTAAAACGTAATACGGTAAAAGTTTGCTGATACTTTAATAAAGTGTTGAAATGAACCATATGTTTGCCCAAGTTGAACCATATTATCACGCAATCAAGTTTGAGAAGAACTGGGATATATATTTCAATATAGTACCATTTTAAAGGCTGTAGAAAATTTAAATTTTACTATAAATCAACACGCAGTGAAATTTCTTACAATTAACAACACGACTTGCAGAATAAATAAAAAAAATGGAGGAAAAAACAATTTTCTACTAATTTTCTTCTGAGATAGATGATGAAATAGATGATAAAATAAAAAAAAAAGCGAAAAATAATGCGATAACCGTCACATCACATAAATGATATATTTTGTGAGGTAATTAATTCATTTGAAAAAATATTCCTAATTCCAATAATTATTGATTGTAATTTTACAACCAATTTTCGATATTAGTTTGAATTTTAGATCAATGAGAATCCAATGCAAGATCCTCATTGAATGGTTTCTTTCATTACGGAAAAATTTCCCTTAATTAAGTGAAAGCTCTTAAGACATATATTTACCTAACTGCAAAAATATTGTAACATATATTTTTTGTTTAAAATATGCAGGCACTATCAGAAAAATTAACGCTTATTCCTGAAATGATACCATGCAATTTTCACACAGACCTAAATCAGGAACTAAATTTTAAGAAAAAGCGTTTCCCAAACTGTGCAAAAGCATTTCCCTTAAATTTTCTTAACATTCGCCATTGTACGATTCTCGATATGAGCACACTTGCTCCAACCTTAATAAAGTATTGAATAGAACAATATTTTAGTTCAAATTAAATCATACTATCAAGTAAAAGATGATTACTCTGCTCAATTTTATGGTTGATTACTTTGCTCAAATTATGAACTATCTACAACATCATAAAAAAATGATCATGATGTTGTAGATAGTTCAACACTTTCCAGTTATTATTCTATATAAGAATTATGTTTCCAATATGATGCTGTTCAATTTATAAGACCTTGTACAAGAATTTTCTGTAAATCTATTTCTGTAAAAATATTTGATATAAAAATCTTTTGAATCGCAATAGTTTTTGAAACAATACTTTAAATGAAGCCACACCAAAAACAACGCAGCTTTATTTAATTTAAGAGGAAGGAAAAAAAAGAAAATCATACTTTTCATAAATATTCTCTAGTTAAAACGCGAAAAAATCAGTAAAGCACAAATACAAGTAATATATGATAATTTTTTAAAAAAAATAATAGCTTTATTAGTTATTTATTATTTATTTATTGTTTATTATTTATTTGTTATTTATTATTTATTTGTTATTTATTATTTATTTGTTATTTATCATTTATCTATTTGTTACTTTATTTGTTATTGCCAAAAAGGCATGTCTTCTTAAAAAAAACAACATAAAAGTTAAAAGCTATTTACACTGCAAAGCATTTTCGTGTATCTGCACAGAAATAATGGTGGCTACTACTTTCCACCGAAGTGGTGTTTCACTAAGTGCTCCACTTCACCAAAACCGATAATAGTTTTTGGTGCAGTGAAACACATGGAATGTTGTTTTACACTACTTGGCGTAATGTAGCTGCCACCACGTGTATTATTCAATAAAACTAAAATTTATAATTATATTAATATGTGATATATATAATAATCAGTAAAGTTATTTTCACTAATTTAAACATACCGCCATCTTGATTGTCGCCATAATGTCTCTATCTTAAAAAATGCATAATTATTCTCCCTTAAAACTTCTTATAATGGTCCAAAAGCATTAGTTATAAAACATGCCCTGCCATCATTTCAAGCAGTAATTTAGTGAAATAGTTTAAATTTCAATTAAATATTTACCAAATTTATAGAGAGCCGAAATAAAAACAACCTTCCTCACCAATGAGCAGCAGAAATGTGCAAGTTTTATCAATTATTAGTCTAAAGACTTAACGAAGTGTGTAAGAACGCTTAATTCTGTATTAATTTGAAATAAAGTAATCATTCGTAAAATTTTTAAGATTTTCAAATCCAAATTTCTTATCGGTGCTACACTACAGTTTTTACAGTGTATGATTTAAAGTTTGTAATGATTTAATGCCTTCTAAACAATTTAATTAATCAAGGAAGAATACATAAATAATTAGCAGTTTTAGAAACTATTTAAATTTTTTTTTGTTAATTTAAGTTTTCATATAGCTACTTTCTTACAATTTTAGTCGCTAATAACTGAGATTCATTAAATTTCCATTAAATTAAAATTTTTTTAGCTGAAATAAAATAAATCAATATTAAACTTCTGGTGTAATAATATGCTTAAAACTACTTCTATGAGCAAAAAAATATAAAATGACAGCTATAAATAGATAAAACTTAGAAAATGATAGAAAGTATTTCCCTCACGCTGACATGAAAAATTTTGTAATCAGTTGAATTTTCAACTTTCAAATTCAAATATTTTAGCTCTGTGAATATTTTATATTTTCTCAACTAAAAAGAATATAACTGAGAATCTAAAAAAGTTATCTATAATAAATCTGAAATATTAGCAAAGAAATCTCTTTATTAAGCAAAATAACCCATCGAAATAAGCAATAATATCTTTGATGCGAAAGTAATCTTCGTTGATAGACTTTCTACAGACTATCCTGTTGAAGGTTTTAAAATTCAAACGAACGCATTCATAATAAGGAATGATGAGCACGTAAAATTAATTTCCAGAAAGATTTCGAACCACCAAGCGTATAATTTCGAACAGAAAAAAAGTTTAACTTTTTTAATTTTTTTAACTGAATAAGTGATATGATGTATGAAAGATCTTAGGAGGGGTTACATTTTTCATCTTGCGATATTGATAGCATCTATTACTTTTAATGCATTTCATATCATGAATTTAAACTTCATTTCGAGAAGACAGATTTAATTTATTAAAGACTTAAGTTAAAGTAGCTCAAAAGTAATTTCTCTATATATAATTAAATCAAACTGAATCTAGTTACATGATTTAATTTAGATATTAGAACGATTAATTTACATTTTAAATCTATTTATTTTTAGAGCGATGCTTTTTGGAAACTTGAATTCAATGTTTGTTGTTTGACTTTCTAGAAGTCAAAGGTTTTGTAGTGCTAATCAAATATATTTTGCATAAGAGTAAGGGATAGTTTCACAGGTGTAAACTGAATTAATTTCACTCATAAAATATACTGTTGCTTAAATGTTTAAAATTAAACGTAGCATACTTATGTAAGCACTCTATATATAAACTTTAATACATGCAATTTTCAAAAGAATTTCCTCAAGTTATGGTAAGAGATTTATTATATTAATTAAAATTAAGGAGTTTATGCTTTGAAACTTATTTTTTAGAATGTCTAAATGTTATAAAAATTTGTATAAGTTTATTTCAGTTAATAAGTTATTTCAATATGTTTTTACAAAGTTTTTTTAAACTGAAAGTGAGAAAACATAATCGAATGTGATTTTAGAAACAAATCTAAATTAAAAACAACAAGAATACAGAGGCATTTCCTAAATTTTCCAATTTTGCTTATCTTTGAATATCCAACAAGCTCTAACGAACTTTTGTAACAGATTTATTTGCCCTGGTCAAAACTTTACCGAAATTTATGATCTTTACTATACTTCTGTAACTTATTTATATTGTTTTAAGTTATACTGTTTGTATTTTTTTATCAGCATTATTTTTACCTAATTTTTTTGAATTTTCAAAATATTGTACGTAAAAAATTACATATTTCCTATTTATCATAATAGAATTACCATAGTTTGTAATTTAAAATCATTTCTATGCTTACCTTTTAAACTCAGGACGAATCAGTTGTTGACGTACGCCGGTTTCGGCAGAGGGGGTACGATTGTTCTTGTTTTCCAGTGGCGCCATCTATGACCAAGAATTCGACTTCTGCCACACCATACGTCGCACTCGTTTATAGGGCGGACCCATTCATGCATCCACAGATCGTAATTTCGACCTGAATCGGAGAACGATCGATCTCCAATCCAGTACCCCCAGCGGTTTTGATTTGTTATGGGAACATGGAGGACATTTGCGACTCGACAGATTTAACGTGCATCAGTCACTCTACTACACGGGGAGTCTTCTGTCGGCGGGGTTCGAACCCATGAACTCTCGAACATGGGCCCAGCGCCCTACCGACCAGGCTATCCCGGCTAGGGCGAATAAGTGTTTTTGTATTAAGGAAATTACCCATTTTCTAAGTACGGCTTAATAGCCCTTGTCAAGTTTGAGAGCATATATCACAAGTTTGAGAAGGACATCACAGAGATGCATTCAGAGTTGATGTGATATTTGAACTCACTACCTCCACGCTTCCATTACAGGATTTCTAGATAGTTTTATACGTAACAGTAGAGTAACTGATTTAGTTCACCCTTATCAAGGCATATGAAAAGGCAAAAAAATTTATGCTTTGCAAATAAGACTTTTTTTCAGTCTTTAAGTTTGATAGATATAAGCTTGTATTTTACATAGAAAAGAAAAATTTTACCGATCAAAAACAAAGTTAACAAGCACTTAATAAGTAAAATATCAATCTGGAAAGTCTTGCACTACCTCATATTATACAATAAAAAATTATGCACTCTTCTGATAAATTTACCAATTTTTAACAAATTTATTACCCAACAGTATGATTACAAAACCATATTTTATTTGAAACTTAACTCAAATTCATTTCCAGAGCGTTATGGTAAGAATTTCTGTACGTTTTGGTGTTCTTATTAAGTTAGAAAACACAGCAAACTTTACCATATTTTAATAGTTTCAACCATGTTTTTTTCAGAGTAAGATTATAGATAATCAGGTATTGTATATTTTAAATTGTTTAGTGCCTCGAATTGCAAGTTTTTTTTTATCAGCTTCCTAAGTTTATTTACGTATATGATTAAGCTCTTGTGCAAGACATGAGTTCCAAATGCATTGTTATACCACTACTGTTTTTTCTTTGGAACAGTAACACAAGTATAAGTATTACAAGTATATTCAGTGCATTATTATCTTTTAAACAGATATTTTTCTTATTACAATGTGAATATATTAATCGTAAAAACCTCTTTCTCAAAAAAAAAAAAAAAATAAAAAAAATATATATATTTGCTCAGCAAAAATTTTAAATATGCTAAAAGATCCAAAATTTGATTTTCTGATTTCCATTTTTTTATTGATTTGAAAAAGATAATTCTCAAAAAGATTAATTATAAATTAAAAAAAATTCAAAAATAAACGTTGTAGTGTGAAATATTTAAATTCAAAAACAAGGTTTCGAAAACCTCTGCACGTATATATAAATACTTAATTTTATGATTTTAAATTTTAAAATGCTTTTCTTTGGTTATTTAGGTCATGGTTAAATATTTGAAATGAATGGCACAAAATACATGTCAAAAATATGCGTGATTTCTGCATTAGCAGTTCAATAGGAAAAATACTAATCGATCGCTATTCATAAGAAGTATAGTTGGCGTTAGGAAATCTGTCGAATTTGACAAAAATATGAAAAACTTTTGACAACAGTTTGAAAAATGATTTAGAAAGTAAATCATTTTTTTCTAGCCTACTGTAGTAAAAAATGAGAAGTCATTGTTATACAAAGAAGAAAATGACATATATTGTTGGAAAGTTTCAATAGTTTTATTGAGTAATATTGTTGCAACCTTCTCCAATGTTTTTTTTGTTTTTAAATTTCAGCATGCCCATAAGAAGTAAACGATAAATTGGTATTAATTTTAAAGTATAGTATATTTTCTTTGTGTACAGCTTCTTTGGAAATTGCAATATTTCGCAATAATTTGCAATATTCACCGCTTTGATTTTATAAATGTTCGGAACATTTTTTTAAATTTGTATTCTTTTAATGTCTATAATATTTAGAAAAATAAATATTGTTTCTTTTCTGAGTAAAAATTTCTGAAATTTATAATGTGTTTCAAAATTTAAGATATATTTGAATTTTGTACTAGTTGTATAATAAAATATAGTCACCAAAAAAAAGACAGCGGAATATCTAACAGTTCAGGACTATTGGAGCACTACAAGCAATAAAAAAGTATTTTCATCACTGAGCAATATTCTAAGCATTATTGAGTCATTCTCTGGTTGTTTATCTGGTTTCTGGTAATCACAATTGATCCCTCAGATCATGCAATTTAACGGTTTGAACTTCTTTTTTTAAAAAAATTAGTGGTTATTACCGCAAGGCAATTAACATTCTCTGAAGAGAAAATTGAGTGTTAATTAAAGAAATCAAGTCTCATGAATACAAAATTGTCATTGAAAATATCAACAAAAGAGTGTGAATGAGGCAGCAAAACTATATTTAAACATATATTGTATACTTTATGAATCAATAAAAATTCATACTTTTTATTTACAAACCTGTGTTTTCAGTAAAAATTATTTTTTGCGTGAATTACGGGTCACTCTATATCTAAAGTAAAATTAAATTAAAACTACTTACAATAAATATACACCGAAGAGCCATTACATTATGACCACCCTCCATCTATAACAATGCTCTCGCCCAGGCTTTCATGGTTTCTCCCCCAGGAGAAATATTTTCATGGGGCACATTAGAACCCATAATCCTCATAGAACAATCCCTGACGTCTGTAAGCTACTTGAACATAGTTGCAGACCAGGTTCACCCATTCATGGCAACAGTTTTTCCTAAGGGGGATGGTGTTTACCAACAGGATAATGCACCATGTCATAAGGGTCGAATCGTCATGGATTGGTTCGAGGAACATTCCAGTGACTTTCAAGTCATGTCTTGGTCTCCAAATTCACCTGACCTTAATCCACAAGATCATTTATGGTCCTACTACTTCAAAACCAAATTCGTGCTGCCACGCTACCCCCTCGCAATGTGAGGGAATTTCAGGACCAATTGGTGAGCGCTTGGTACCAGATACCTCAGACTACCTATCAGCACCTTGTGGAATCAATACCACGGCGGGTGCTGGCAGTTTTGAGGGCTAAAGGTGGTCCTACATATTATTAGCAGGGTGATCATAATGTAATGGCTCTTTGGTGCATATGTAAGCTATATTTTTGATAATATATTATCCTTTTTTTATTTAAGACAATTTTAATTTTATACAAAAATTTTTAAACTGAAAACTGCAGATAAATCTATTTATAATAATATATTATTAATAATATATTATGATAAAAATCTATTATTTATTTAAAAAGTAAAGTTTTGCACATTTATAAATATATTTTAATATTTAAAGGTATTTCTGATATCTATTTTCTTTTTACATTGTTATATATATATCTGAAGAAAGGTTTCATGATGAAGAAAAACCACATTACTACAAGATGTGCCATTCTCCGAAATAAAATAACTGACTTCTTATTTACTTTTCCTCTAGTGCTGTTCGATATTTACCCATCCGTTAGTAAAATCATTTTGTGATATTCCCAACATTTCGCTAAAGATCAGTTAAGTTGCTTTCTAGGTACGATATGTTTGGTAAGATTAGATTTGTTGTTTATCCTAGTTTCTGTTAACATTAAATGTTACAATGGCGACAATTCTATATAATACGAAAATATGAAAATCAATAAAATATGCAGAGTGTCTTGTAACTACTTTCCTTAAAATATATTTTTATCAAAAATGAAGTAAAATAAATGTCTTTTACAGGTCATAAATTAGTATTTAGGTAAGAAAAAGTCAAGAAAGATGCCGAAATCTAAAAAATAATTTTACGGACAAAAACTGGACAAAAAATATGAAAACCTGCTAGATTGTCAAAAGAAACAGATAGGAATTGAAAAGTAGTTAATTGACGCTCCTCCAAGTTTTCTCAGACAATCAAAGTGGTTTTCTTTTTCTTCATCACGGTTTCTTGATAAGTGATTAAACAAATTTCAAAAGTGATTCTGTTCTTTTATTACATGAATATTTTAAGGCTATCGCTATAGTTTTTGATTCATTTTTGGCAAGAATTTAAAAAAATATATATTAAGGGCAGTGATTAAAGCGACATCTATATGCTTTTAAATAACATGTGCTTAAAATGATAACGAGTACATTGTTATTTTTTTCCGGTAGTTTTGACTTCGGATGGTTATTTTGAAAATTGAAATGATTTTGTACTGTTTTCAGCATAAAGTTAGAAATTAAAAAATTAAAAGCTGCGTAATTGCAAGTATGGCAAGTGCAATAAAAGGGTTTATGCAAAAATTTTAAGTTCATAAACAATGCAAGGTTTCAAGCTTTTAATTCAGTGTTACTTTCATGTTCTGCACTGAGAAAAAGTATGGTCAAAATTACCAGAATATGGTAAAATATACCGGATACAAAAACAACAAAAAGATCGATAATTTTTACTTTGGTAATGATTTTGGTAAAATTAGCAATAAAATATGGTTTAATAACATGTGATAAAATTTGGCAAATGTAGTAAAATTTAGAAATTGTATCATGATACTCTAGAGCATGGCATAATTGTATTTTGATCGTGATTCCTTTTATGGTAAAGATTAAAATTTTTTTTCATAAATACACGCGTGTCTTCATTTCTATTCGTATTCCTTGAAAATATAAAACTTTGTACATAGTACAAAAAAAGCCTAAAAGAAATTCTAAAACTCATCAGAAACTCTTAAAAAGAAAATTTGTACTCAAAAAAGTTTATTTTGGAAATAATCATTTCCATTATCTCAATTTTATAGTTTTGATTTCTTTTACTAATATTAAAAAACTCTCTCTGTATATATTATTAGATATTTATTTTGCATACATAAATACTTACCTTGTATTTTTTTTCTTCCGTGAAAATATAATAATATTAAGTATCATATACAGCATTATTATTATGTCATTTCTGAGTACTATTAGATTAAATAATGCGCATCAATTGATTATTCACTTTTTCAAAAGTAAGTTGATCTATGTTCTTAAAAAGAAATTTCCTAATAACTGGTTACAAAATGCATTGATCTTTCTTATTGAAATTTCTTCTTAACGGATCGATCAAATTTTCTTATGCTGAAGCGAGAAGCATTAAAAAACTAAGAAAAATTGAACCGCCATCGAAAATTTCAACGACGGTAAATCAAATTTTCTCATAACCACCGATCTGGTAATGGCATTATAAATCTTTTTCTGACCTTGTTTCTGAAACCGATTCTTTACTTATTTGTCATATCAAGTTTTTCTTTCCTGCGTGCCTGTATTTCTTAAAATTTCTTTCTGAAAATAAGCTAATAACTTTTGATTAAACTGGGGCCATCCACTTTCATAAAATTCGTCTCAACAGGTGAAGGAAACTGAGTTTTTTTCTTTTAAAAACTGCTACGAAATATGTAACATATTGAAAATTTCTGGCATGAACAAAAAATGTCAGCAATGCGCAATATGACTAAGTTCTTTTCGATTAATGGGTCTTTTTGTTCACGTTGTTATTAATGGTTGTTATATTAAGTTTTTTTAAAATGTATTTAATGGTATTGTGTGAAGAATAGTGGGAACTAGTGGAAGGGGTCGACCCCCAAAGAGTTACTGATTATCACAATTTTTGTTAAAATAAAATTTGTGCGTATCTGTTTTAATGAAAAAGTAGATAAATGATTTTTTTTATTGTAATGATAAAGCAGATAAAAGATCACTCTAAGTTTAAATATATTTTTAACAGTACAAAAATTTCAAAATTATCTCCTATCTTCTACTGAAATTGAATTGTTGTTATAGGAATTTCTACTCGCTTTAAAGAAAAAGTTTTTTTTAAATTTTTAAATTAAGCTGATTTGAATCTATAATATAGAATATGTCCATATTATATAACCGTTTTTCATCAAAAATTGAAACTTTAACTAAAAATAAAATAAAATAATTAAAAAATCATAAAATTTCTAAATAATAAGTTGTGTATGTCATAATTATTTACGTTGTTCAGTTTACTCATTTGAGGGAGATGTAACCAGGCAAGTTTTTGTATTTACGTCTTCTGGCTAAATAAAATTTACCTTTGACTTTACTAAATACAAATTGTATTTCCGATATGGTTTACAGAGAGCTAGACATCATTTGCTTTAAATTTTAAGATAGAAATAATTAAGGTTTCGAATTTATTGTAAATTAAGTGTCCTGGTGGATTTTTTAAGCAAATTTTCAATACGGAGTTTACTAGATCTTGGGTAGAACGCCCCTTTCAATTTCTGGTAATAATAAATTGATTTTTTCTACTATAAGCAATAAAAGTGATAAAGTTAACTCAAACATAAAATTAGTATAATCGCTGAGATTATCTTGTACTCCGAATGTCTATTTCATTAAAATATTTAATAAACAATTTTTTCTGCTAATTGAAAGTGACATTTTGTAAAGTTAGCTTTATTTAAACACCAGGGAACCCAAATTCTATTTTTGTCGTTTGAAAAACTTTCCAAGCTGTTTCGTTTTCAATAGAAATTTTGGAACAAAAGGAACGCGGTTGTGACTTACGCGCTCATTTACGAATTTACGAATTGTCAAATCAGTTAAGTTTCTTCTCTAGCTGGTTTTGCGAGTCACTTGTCACTAGGACAAAAATTTCTACATTGCATATGCGCTGCAGGACAGTTTATGCTCAGTAACCCAAACTTTATTTTTGTCTTTGGGACCACTTTCCAAGTTGTTCGGTTTTCTGCGGAAATTTCAAAACCAAATGAACTCGGTTGTAGCTTACGCGCGCATATATTAATTGACGAATTGCCAAATCAGTGTAAGTACGAGCCTTCTCTCGCTGTTTTTGTGAATCACTGGGATACACATTTTTACATTGCATGTGAACTGCAGGACTGTTTATTATTCTCAATACACCAAACTTTATTTTTGTTCATAAACCATTTAAACCATACTATTTTCGTCTATTTGAACTATATTGTTGCGTACACTGTAAAAGTATTTGGATCATATGACGGGTGACGGTACCGGTACTGAAGGTGCCTGTTTTTTTATGTTTTGGAAGAAAACATCTGACATGCTGTAATTTTTACAGCATTAATTATAGTAAAATCAGTAAAATTATTCTCCATAAATAAATATTACTGTAAAAATCATGGTATAACATTTTACGGTAAAATAGATTCTTTGGATGATGCACCCAAAGTGCCGGTACTTTATACTGTAAGTTGATCCAGAATTTTTTATAATGAAATCAATTTGGTGAATAATCAATTTGTATGATATTATTACTCAACTGGGTATTAAGAAAGTAGCAAATATGAGCCACTTTATTGTTCAAAGCCAACTAGTGCACCCACTCTGATTCAAGTAATATTTTTTTTTAAAAAAAAGATTAGGAAAAACTAAAATTCACAAATAAATATGTTTCAATTAAAACTGCATACTTATAAGTTTTGATGTTACATAGGAGCATCATCTTCAATGCGGAATACAGAAAAGGGCGATTAAAAGCGTTGCAAATGAGCAAAGTGATGCAAATAAAATTTAAATCTTAAACAGCCAATAAGACAGCGAGAGACGAAACATAAAATCTACCTACAGTTCCATCCATAGGACGATAGGAAAGCTATAAAATAGAAAGTGGAAATTTTCTAATCTTGGTCTTAACGGATTTTATGAATTTTGACCCCACTTTCTTATTGATTAATTTAGTTACTTCACCATGCTCATTTGGAACATTATTTTTCTGTATCCTGCATCGCTATTGTTCCTGTATTCTGTATTGAAGGTGATGTTGCAGCATCAGAACTTGTAATAGGTAATTTCAGACTACTGCAATACATTTACTCGTGAATTTATTAGTTTCTTTTTACCTTCTTCACAAAATTTTAATTTTTCATAATATCCGTGCAATCTTAATTTAAATACTATATGCTTAATTGAATTCTACTTAAAAAAATTTGACTGAAAGTAATATTTATTAAATTATTAATTTTAATGTCGTAAGATTTATCTTATTAAAATAGATAATTCGTTTAATAAACAGATGAAAAGTTTAATCTATTTTATCATGAAAACTCGAGTAAAATTATAATTTCCTTTTAAATATATAAACCATTTAGTTAGTTCGCTTCAAATTTAATTTAAATTAGTTGAAAATAAATCTTAATATTTTAATTAAATACATTTGTAAATCACTTCAAAAAGTAATTTCCTTTATTGTTTAGAAATATTTTACAAAATAGTGAAACCATATTACCTCTATACCCTTTAGGTTTCACATTTATAAATTTTCTTTAAAATCACGCAGCTGTTTAGGAGTTTTAATATTTTGCCTGAAGCTTTATCTCTCGTTTAGAAATTGTTTCATTAACATCTTTTTAATTAAATAAAGATACAAGAGAAAAATTACAGAGTTTCAATAAACAGAGAAATTCAATTTTCTGACAATGAAAATTACTTTAAATGGAGTAAATATTGTATAGAATTAGTTTAGATTTGTTAAGTGAAAAGTAGAAGCTATTTGAGAAGCAGCATATTAAGGGAATATTATTTGCGATTATTTGTGCTAGAAGAAAAATTGCACGAACTTTTAAAATATCTTAGGATTTTCATTTTTCGAAAATTGCGTATTTGTTGGTTTTAAATTGATAGTTCCGTGCTTTTTATTTATGTACAATTTTTTTTAGACACGTTTTTTAAATGGGTTGAATTTTTTTAAATGGTCCAAAAAGTATAATTTTCAATTAAGATAAAAGTATATATTAAAATTCAAAAATTATATAATTTGTCAGTTAATTGTTCACTAACTTTTGGGGGATATTATTTGCAATTTTTAACTTTTAATTTTATCTCTATTACCATATTTGAGCAATTTCTTTTTTTTTATAAAGCTTTTAACTGATACAGAAAATAATATTTTTTTTTGTAGGACAAAGTTATTAAATTTAAAAAAAAATTAGCACTTAACAATTGTAAAATTGTACAGTGGCCAAATTAAAAAACAAGCACAAAGAATTACTTTTGATCCAATGATCATATTTCAGCGCATTAGCACTCACTTTTAATTGCTTGACGAACTAACTTAAAATATGTTAATAGATTTGTGTTGACAATATTTTGAGTTGCAAAATATGTCGCAAAAAGTTCTTTCCCAGAAAAACATGTCTTTTTTTCGAAACATCCTGAAATTCTGTAGGGTTAGAAAATATGATCCCGGGGACTTAGGCAGAATAGCAGCTGAAAGTTTACTTTTCTTAATTCATTGGCATCGTTTGACAGGTCAGACTTGTCAGAGCCGCTGTGAATCAGGAGGTATAGCGCTCGCCTCCCAATAAGATGACCTAGATGTAATTAACCTAGAGTTGTAATTGATGTCCCAATGTAATGTCCTAATGATATGTAATTAACCTAGGTTCGAATCCCAGAGGTGGCTGGCTGATACAAATTCTGCTCACGGCTTCCACTCACCACAGTGGTGTTGTCAAATATCCTCAGTGGTAAACGGGTTCCTTTGCCATCAGGCTAACCGCGGGAATTTTTCGATGCTTTCCACTTCATGTAACGCAAATATGGGTTAGTTCCATTAAAAAGTCCTCCACGAAGGATAGTTTGTCCCAATGCTTGGTCCAGGAGTTCTCTTGTCTTCTCGGTTGAGTTCAAAATTACAAGGCTACATCGATAGTCATAAATTCTGGTTTGAATCAGCTGTTAGACGCCCTTTATAATATAAAATAAAATAAACTGAGATTGGCCATGCTTTTATTTCCAATAAATAAAAAATGGTGGCCAAAATATTTTGCTATCAGTGTTTTTCAGAAAGAGATGATGCATTTATAATTACTGCATCCTATAAATGAAAATGTATTTGCTTCAGTGTAGGTTTCATGTAATTTTAGGTAGGCATCAGGTAGTGTAGGTAAGATTTGGTAATTAATCCTCGAACATTCCACTTCAATAAAAAACATACAACCAGATTTCAATTTAGATGTTCCATCGTAGTTTAGTATTTAATTAAATTGTCTCCAATGGGTTACTGTTAATTTCTCTAATTGCGCTTTTCCCATATCTACGTAATTATTGAAGTAAAGAAAAAACTTTTTGAACATTATTATAAAAATTGTTTATTCAAAGATATTTCCATATAAAAAAATTATTGTTTACAATTATTTATTGTTTTTTTTATTATTTATTTTAGAAATAGTAAGAAAAATACGACTAATAAAATATAATGAAAAATTTTATACTGTTTAAATCTACGACTTCAATGAAAACAATAAAAAAAATAGAGCGAATTGTTCTTGAGTTATAAATATTTAAAACTATGAATTCTTTGAGATGGCGAAATACTCAAAAAGTAAAAAATATTAAGGAGCCAAAACTTTTGACCTCTGTCCTAACTTAACTATTGAAACCATAATTTCTAGATTGCGACTACCTCATATATTTAATTCTTCTTATCAAAAGTTCGTCAAAAATATGTTCATTCAGAAAAGTATACTTTTTTGTCCAACTCCGTAAACTGAAACAAATATTAGCATATTAAGCATATTAGCATATTTAATCATATTTAAGTTTATGCTCTCGTACCATTAAGATTGAGTGTTACTACATGACATGAAAATACGATAAGACCATCAGCAAATCAAGAGTTATTCAAGATATATGGGTTTCCTTTTGTGAACTGTACTTTCTTTCTAAAATACAGTAAGAAGAACTAAATTTTTGTCTTGAAAATTTTGCAAATCTTGTTCTTTTCGTCAAAGTTCTTTTGTGGCGCAGTTGGTAAAGGCTGCATCCATTTCACTGGTGAAGAGTGGGTAGCGGTGAGTTTGATCCTAGGAGTTGACGTAGCAATTGACATGTATGTTGTCTGCGTAGCAAGGTGCAGGTCAAATTTGTCATGGTGGTGTGAAAGTTTGGAGAGAGGGGTGCCAGCTCAGAAGCTGTCCACGTCATCTGACCTGAGTCGAAATTAAGTGGTATTCATGCTATATCTGTTAGATAGTGCCCTGAAAATGTTGCTATGTGCTTGGCCATGGTAAGTTGGTAGGTGTGCTTTTCGCCATTTCGAGTAAGTTATGTTTAAAAGAAATTTTCACACGCAATGTCATTTTAACTTAATGTTACTATCTAAAGCAAATTTTGTTTAATTTTGATATGTCAACATACATGCAAAATTTTTTATTTTGTGCAGGTTGAGGTAAAGTTATTAAAATTGAATGCGTTTTGATTTAAAAGTATTGTCGAACAACCTAATAACTTTCTAGATTCTGAATTTAACAGAAATTTATATTAATTGCGTTTATTTTACATATGTAGCTATTACGCACGCTACAATTCATAATTTTCATCATTAATATGCGCAATTGCATAATGAACGTTAAATAAATAATGAGTTGGATTATATAGAAGAACGGGACAGTTATACTGTTTGTCTGTTTAGTGTTTACAAAGATATTATTTCAAAATCAATCGAATGATTTTGGTGAGTTTGCCCTTAAAGGTGAATCCCTGTCAGAGTAAGGAAGTGGATTTAGCATAGATATTTTATCACTTATATGAACATTAAAATCATGTTGATTAACATTCAACGTTCCCACGAAAAGAATTGATAGCAAGTCATTTTCAAGAATGCCAAATTGCTCAATAAATAGACTATACAATGCTCAGAATAAATTTAAAATAAAGTTCTGAATAACGTTTAAACTAATGATCGGATTTTAAAGCATTAGCACACAATCTAAAAGGTTCCATAGGTTAACCCTACACATACTTATTAATTTGCGCTGACGATGCTTCATGTTACGAAATCATACACAAAAAACAATAACGCAATTTTTCTGAGTGAATATATATTTTTTCAAGGGTTTGCATATTTGGCATACAAAATATGGGCAGAGAGGTAAGCTAAACGGAGAAAAAAAGTATGGACAAAATTACCTGAATATGGTAAAAGTTACCGTGAAACTCCAAAAAGCTGGGTAATTTTAACCGAAGCGCTTTGACATAGTTAACTAAAAATATGTGATAAAATTTTATTTTATCACATCATTTACAGGGAATTTAATATATAAATCTGCTTTTGGACTCATTAATCCTCTTATTTCAGTTTGAAATCTGAATTGCGTTATTTAAATAAATATCAGGCTAGTTTTTTTCCCTATAATTCAGTTATTTTCTAAATAGTCTTTTCGACAAATTTCGCTTAAATATTTCTTATAACTTCAGTAAAAATAACTAAATGATTTGAGAATTAAAAATAATATTTTTGCACTAAAAAAAAATAATATTTTTGCACTAAAAAAAAATTTATGGTTCAAACTACCAGTATATTGTAAAGTTTACTGTATTTCTGGCTCAAAAAAAAAAAAAAAAAAAAACCCCGAAAAGCTCTGTAATTTTTATCGAGGCGCTTTGGTTATGATTTTGGTAAAATTAAAAATAAAATATAGTTTTAGAATATGAGATAAAATTTAGTTATTTTACTGTATATTAGAGCAGTGGCTCCCAAATAGTGTTCCCATGAATCTTAGGGTTCCGTGGAAAGGTCACAGGGGTTGCATGTAATAAGGTTAAATTTTTAATACATGTAATGATTTTTGAGACTTGTTGTAGGTTTGCATCCAATAACCAATAATCCATTATTTATTTAATTTTTAGCTTATTTTGCTGAAATTATTTGTGTAGCTTGCAATAAAAAATAAATAGAAAATTTGTAAGCTATATATAATTTTTCCAACAATATGTATAAAAAAATTCTAAAACAAATGTGAATTTGCTATCATTATTTTTCATCTAACTTTGAAATTCAAAATAAGACAAACAAATTCAAGAAAAAGAATTATTTTTCTCTGATAAGAATTATTAACCTTACAGTTTATAAAAGTTTTTTTTTTGTTGAAAAAATCGTAATTGAGCTTATTTTATTCAATTTCATTTTATACTGCAAAAACTTAACTTATTCAGCTAAAACTGGACAGCTTCAGACTAGCGAAATCAACTGCCTTACATAAATACTACTTTTAAAGACTTATTGATGAAAGAACGAAAAAATTTCACAAACAATAAATATTTCTAAATTAATTTATCTTCTTTTTGTTCTCATATTTACACATAATAATGAGCCACTTTTATAAGTTTGGGTTCCACCAAGACAAGTTCGATTGTTTAGGGCTCCGAAGGTAAAAGAAATTGGTAAAATAGCTTGATAAGGAAATTTCTGTCTTAGAGCATGGCCCAAACATTTACTTTTCAGTTCAATATTTTTTATTAAATGTGTGATAATAGCAAATAGTAATTTTGAAAACCAGAATTTCCGACAAACCGCTACCATATGAAGGGGCAAATTACTAAATGACTGGTTTAAATAACTTATATTTAGGTTTTATTAACCAGAATTATGGTTTTTTTTTACTAGAAATGTCATTACCATACAGTACGGTAATTTCGCCGGAATTAATTTCTCCGTACACGCTTTGAAAAATATGGTTAATTTAACTGTTTTCTTATTTTACCAGATTTCTGGAACTACTTGAGTTTTACAAAGTATTTTTGCTCGTAATTATAAAACTAGTTTATCCAAAGGAAATTCCATGCAAAAAAAACTTTTGCTATTTTTTGTCATTTCGTGCAATAATGGTAGAAATCATTTTAAAATCTATGAAAGAAAGATTTTTACAATATTTTCAAACTTCAAATTTTAAAAGGAAAAATTCAATATCTGAACAAAATTAAACAAACAGTTCTTTACTGAAAGTTTAAAAATATGAATTTTCATGATGTTTATGATAAAAATTTATTTAAAGTAGCTTAATATGGTTTAAAAATTCCTTTTCTTCCTTTTATAATAAATCTAAAAAGTTGACAGCTACTGTTTCCATGATGGATATTAGTATTTATATATATATATATATATATATATATATATGTTTGAGAGTTTGAGAATTTAGCTGTATTTAAATTAATATGAATGTAACTCACGAAATTTTCCTTTAATAATAATAATAAAGGAATTAAAGATAAAATAAATTTGGAAAGTAGAACTAGATAAACACTATGATTTAATTGGCTTAGCAGAATTTATCTTATTAATTTTCCTCAAGGACACATTTCGGTTTCCTTATTAAACCTCAATCTAAATTAATAAGAAAAGCAATACGTTTTCCTTGAAGAAAAATTATTTTCATCCTGATTCCTAAAGCAAATAAGGAATAATTTCATAATCTCCATCACGCTAATTTAATACAACGTTTTAATGTTTTAGCCACCATTAAAATTCGGATACAGGGAATTTTTTCATTCGAGCTCTTTGAAAGAGAAAACGAATTATCCTAATATTTGTCCGCAGCTAAGATTTTCTAACCATTTCAGAAACATTGTTAGAAACCGGGAAAAAACACTACCTACAGAGGAAATAATCTTAAAAGTTCCTGTCTTTCAGCATAAATAGTTTTTTGCTTCTTCATATCAAAAGACATTGTAGTTTTCTTTCAGAAGATTTAAAAAGCTAGACGTCTCCTCTTTCTAATGGGCTACAAAACAAATGGGTATAGGCACGGCACACGTCACACCGGGCGCTCCATTAAATTGTATAATGGAAACAATTTCGTAATTTTTTTGTTACTTTGTTTTCTAACTCATCTTTTTCGCCATTCGCACTTCCTCGGCTACAACCATTTTTGTCATTATTCATTTTAATGTCTTCATCTGCAAAGTAGGCTAATTAGGCTCTTTTGTGTTTTTTTCCCGAACTGGCAGCTTTTATAATATTTTTTCTTATCCAAGTTTCGGTTACTTTTTTCCTCATTTTTCTTTCTTGTGAGACTAACGTATATATCAAAGTTTCAGAGACACTTATTTCTCAGTTTTATGTCAAGAGACAGCAATGTACTCTGCTAAAATACTGCTTACAAGTCCCAGTTGCTAGATCTTAGTCTGAACTTAAAAAGTACATTTTTAGCAATTATTCACACTGTAGAGTACATAAATTTGTTAAAGTAGTTTAGAATATGCTTCGTAGTTTTATGGTTATGTTCTTCAAGTAAGTATATCATTTTTTTTTGTCTTGTATATGAATGGCTCAATGAATTAAAAAGCCATACAATTTTTCAAGATTTACAGAGTGGTAATTGATCATCTTTATGACTGATGTTTATGTACATTACAGCAATAAAATTAAAATCAAGACAGAGATTAAAAAAATACATATATTTTCAGACTTTATTTAAACGTTTATTTTTTCATTTTACTATGTAAAATGAGATTTCTTTGGGTGTCATCTAACTGCGAAAGATTCAAAATTTATTATGTTGTTTTATATATATATATATATATATATATATATATATATATATATATATATATATATATATATATATATATATATATATATATGCATGCAAAATGAAGATAAAACAAAGGAAAATTGCAGACATATGAAAAAAGGGAGAAAAATAAAAATAAAAAATAACAAGCAACTGGGGGAAAAAATTAATAATAAAAAATATCCGAAAAAAATTATAAAATGTTTTTAGAAATTTCGGAAAATAAAAGATATAATCTTTTCATCAGCCCACACGATTATATCCGCAAAAAAGAGTGCTTTCTAATATAATATCAATATAGCCAAAGCAAAATATATCAATGCTATAGTGCGAGGAGCACTCAAAAATTTTTTACAAAAATTACAGCAAATAAAATCGAACACAATATGTAAAAGTAACACGTAAAAACAGAAAATAAAATATAAAGAAAAAACAGAATAAAACATAAAACATAATCTATAAAGCTAGTAGTGAATTCAAATGAGCTTACATGAACGGGAAATCTTTCAAGAATGATTTAAAATATTTTCGTAACAAGATTGCCAGATTGCAAAATATAAAAACAAAAGCGCAAATTGAGTAACTAGAGGAGTTTTGTTTTCAAGTGCTTCTTACTGCATTACTGAAGTGCGTTTGATTTGTCAGTTACCAAGGATGGGAAGGGAAAGAAGGATATATATATATATATATATGACTGTGAAAAAATTGGAAAGATGAAATTGGAAAGAAAAAAAATTAAGAATTTAAAAATGTTTGGAACTGAGAACAAGGAAAGAAACGAAAAAAGGGGAAAAACATTTTAAAAAGAAGAAAAAACACATTAAAAATTGCTTAATTTTTGAAATATTTTTTCTCCTTGAAATCCTTTTTTTTCCTTCCAAATTAGTGGTGCCAGTACAAAAATGTACTACATTTTTCTTATTTGCATGAGTTTCATACTGTGAGAGTAGTTCAACTTATCATACTTCTTGCCTTCACCACGAAAATTGAATCCTGGCTCAAGGCATAAAAAAGCGAATATGCGCTCCTTCAACATACAAAGCAATACATTTATAACACTAGGTCAAAGCTTGAAATCAAAATTTTTGGGCAGAAAAACGTGCAATTTAAGTGAAGAGTTTACAAAATAATTGCATTCGAGCGTTTATCAAGTGGATTTAAAGGTATTTTATATGAAAGCTTTTATTCTGTTATTTTTTAGTGCATCGCACATTAAGTTGCTCGTTTTATGTTCTGCTTTGTCCATTTAATATTAAGTTGAAATTTGTAAAGAAAAAAAATAAAAAATGTGCTTAAATAACACACATAAAGAATATATTTTAATTTAAGTCTTATTCTAGGCAATTTTTATTCAATAAAATGAATAGTGCTGCAACAAATGCCAGTAAAGTATTCTGTATAAGGTTTTTTGAAAATCGTAATTTATTACTTTTTCTCATCAGAACTAGTTTATTCCTATAATACAGATTCTAATGTTTGAAATGCTTATTCCAGAATTTATTTCCTCTCAAACGCCAGAGGAAATTTCTATTCTCACTTTGTTTTCCTGACTATCTTACCCGACTAAGCGCAATTAAAGCTTAAAAAACAAATATGATTAAAATTACAAATGAAAAAAATATATAAACACCAAATAAAAATATTAACAATAAAGAAAAGTAAAAGCGAAAATGTAGTATAGCATGTAATTCACATGGCCTAGAATTTCTAAACTTATATCATATTTAAAATCTCTGTAGAAATATCGAGCAAAATAGTAGCAGACAAATTGTAACACTAATTAATAACAGTAGGTAACTAATTTTGTTTTTGTTTTCTATTGCATGTGAATTTTTTTAACAGTTCTTGAATACTTCCATATCGCTGATTTCAAATCTGCAATTGGTTGCTCTCTGCAAGTAGCAAATTTTTTTTTTTTAAAAAATGCCATTTTTAGCCAATTTTTTGTCGAAATATATGAGATTAAAAGCGTTGCATATTACAGGGTGTTATATAAATGTTGCAACAAATTTCTAAACGAGTTAGGGGACTTCATCAGGATTAAAATTGCATAGGAGCATATGTCTGGAAATTTCACCATACGTCTATAGGGTAGCTCCCCTATTATGAACTACTTTGTGTGGTTCTGAACAGATTATAATACGGAAGCTCCCTCAGTTGCGTACGGAATTTTCGAGCATGGGTTCTCATCTAAATTCAGTTCTGATTATGCTCCTTAACTCCCCTAGAAATTTGTCGCAACATTTATGCGACTTCTGTTACATATAACGTTTTAAAAACTTCTACATTTAAACAAAAAATAGAATGAAAATGTCATTTAAAAAAAACTCTGTAACCACAGGAACAAAACTAATTTAGGATTTCAAATCCCCACACCCGAATTAGGCAAGATCAAGTATTTGTATAAATGCAAAAAAAAAATTTTCCCTGTGAAATTTGGACTGAGACATGGGTTTTCAACTGTAACCAACCACAAAGCTGCAAGCAACTACAAAGTAACAGATGCTTCACTATAATATTCCAGGGGACTGCCATTTTTGGTTAAAGTGTGACATAAGCAATATTAAAGGGCAGAAATTATTCGTTTACAGCGTATGTGCTGAAACATCTTTATTTTCTTCAAAGGGAAAGGAGAAAGAATTTCAGTTACATTGCAGCAAACGTAAGTGACATTAAGTAACTCTAACGGAAACAGAGCTACAAGTTAATACCGACCCTTATAAAAAAGATTACTGTCACATTTTGTTATTGTGCAGCCACAGTTACCTAAAGAAGGAAAATACTGAGGGTTCCAAAGCGAAAGAAAGCGTGATTAAAAATAACATTTTATGATGGTTACAAGGACATTACTCACAAGATCAACTTTTGGTGATCAATAATCACATGAGCTTTGCTTGTTCAAAAACCTTTATCTTGAAAATTCAAAAAGTTTCAAAAAAATCTTATTAAAGATTAATTTTTATTCTAACCTGAGATCAATTCCATTTTGTGATTGAATTTAATGTGTCAAAAGTTTCTCCTTAAATAGACTTTTTTAAAAAAAATTATATTTTCATAAAATTCAAAATTAAAAGATTGTATAAGATTTTTATAACAAACTATTCTCCATCTTTCAGATGTAATTGTAAAATGTAAACAACTTTGAGCAAATGAGAAAAAAGATTTCTAGAAAAAAGAGAGTAAGAGTTAATATATTGCAGCAAACGTAAGTGCCATTATAAACCTAAAAAGTTCTAATCCCAATCCTAAAATTATTTTTTGAAAAAAAAACAGTGAAATATCACTGCCAAACTTTGCTAAAGTAGATCCACAGTTATCTAAGGTAGGAAAAATACTGAGGGTTTCAAAGAAAGAATAAAGCCTTATTAAAAATTATACCTTATTATGGCTTTGAGTACAGTATTCACAAGATGGACTTATGAGCAGAAAGGACTGTATGATGGTCAGAGAACAGACTTCAAGTTAGAAAGGTGCCGGGTATGAATCCCGGGTATGGTATGGATATTTTTTTTATTCTTTCTCTGTACTATCTGTCGTTCTTACTATGGCAGCAAAGTTGGCCCACCTTATGTGGTGTCCCTGAGAGAGAGGTCAGCAAATCTGCACTTCTGATACCCGAATGATAAAAAGTCTATATCCGGTGTGTATTTTAAGAAAAAGATGGATTTCTGATGATTCATAATTGCATGTTCGATATAACTCATTTATCATGAAAATTCAAAATGTTTCAAAGAAATCCTATTAAACTTTAATATTTATTCTACTCTGAAATCTAATTCCATTTAGTGATTGAACTTCGTGCATCAAAAGTTTCTACTTAAGTAGATTTTTTAAAAATTTTCTATTTTCATAAAAATCAACATTAAAAGATTCTACATTAGTTTTATAACAAACTATTTTCCATCTTTCAGATGAAATTGTAAAGTAAAAATAACTCTCACCAAATGAGAAGGATTTCCGTAAAAAAAGGGATTTAATTTTCTATTCGTGTTATTTTTATCTAAAACTAAATTAATCGTAGAAGAGATATTTTCTGCCACTTTTCATTTTCTTTCGATCCCATTTTTTTGAAGGAAAAAAAAGAAGAAAATGTGCTCGAAATTTTCTTATCTTCTTCATTACGTAGTTTGATTGTGATTGGGGTTGAACAGGGTTGTCAGGAATCATCAATTATTCACTCATTTATTCATTTTATTTTGCATTTTATCCGTCAAAAAACCTTAGTTTTAAGCTGATCTATCTAATGTGAACTGCAACTGAACAGTTATACGTTAAATTAATTTTGGCATTTATGGCAGACATTCAAATATTAAATATGAAAGATAATAATCTTGTAAAGAATATTTTACTTCGTTTAGTAAAATGAAATATAGCATATAAAATAAAATTAAAAAAAAAAACAGATTTTTTGTTCTC
Source organism: Parasteatoda tepidariorum (assembly GCF_982258835.1). NCBI lineage: Eukaryota > Metazoa > Arthropoda > Arachnida > Araneae > Theridiidae > Parasteatoda > Parasteatoda tepidariorum. The sequence continues at coordinate 55,335,746 of NC_141765.1, forward strand.
GTTTTTGGCTAAAACTTTATTTCAAAACTTATTAGGTTGAATTATTTTGGTTAAATTTATAAACAGAAAAAGGCTACTTAGCAGCAAAAGGATAATTGCACCGAAATTAAAAGGATATTCAATTGTTAACTATAATGTTTTTTTAAGTAACTCAAATAACTATATTGCTTCAATATGAAATAAAAGAATTAAACGATTAAGTTGACTATTTTTGCCCTATTAAAAAAAAGACATATTTTCAAAATAGGTTCATTGGTATTATTGTGTTAAGTGTCGTTTGCATTTCGATGTAATCTAATTTAAAGTGAAGTTTTTTTTTCACCATTGCTCTTAGCAATTTTTATTTTAATATTTTCCTTTTTTTTCTGCTTCTTATCAACATACATATACTTTTTTTAAACTTCCAATGCCCAGTCAATTCAGACATTCACAGGGCATATTTGTTGGCCACTGTTTAAAAGGCACCGTATTAGGTGGGGGAGCGTTGCTCCAACAGTAACGCCATATAGTAGAGAGATTCGAACCTAGAGAATCGAACCCAGAACCTTTCTGATGCAAGTCAGTTCCCTGACCTCTACTTAGTCTGGTCTGCTATCAACACATATTGTTTCATTAATTTTTAAGTCATTTTAACAGTATTAAATCTAGTTATTTTATTGGCGAACAAAATGAGATTCCATAATTGAATATTTTAAAAAATACGAAAAAAACCCTATTTATTAAATTAAATAATAAAAAAAATCATCTCAATCTTATGATCTCAATCGTAAAACGAAAATAATTCTACTTAATTCAGTAAGCAAGAAGTAAAGAGTGTTCTGTAAAGGCCGTCCTTAGTAGGGAGTTTTAGATTCCTTATCGGAACTGGAAACAAAAAGTATACATTTCGGGGGTTGATATTTAAGTAAGAAAAATAAAACAAAAGCGATGTCGAGATCTGACAAATCACAATGCAGGAAGTGGATGGAATAATCGTCAAAACTAGATTAATGTAGGTTGAAATTAGAAGGTGTTTTTAAAAATCGATTTTCAGCTCTTCGCTTTTTCCTTGCGGCAATCAAATCAGTTTTGTCGTTTTTCATATTCACCTTCCTGTAATGTGATTTGTTTGGCTTCGTTATCGCTTTTGTCTTCCCCACTTAAACATCAATTTTTAAACACCATGTACACTTTTTTGTTTTTATTTTTATTTTAAATTCAATTCAGTTTTCGTTTTCATTTTCAATTTCAAAAAATACATACTAGGGGAGATCTTTAGGGAACACCTTAATTTATTTAAAAAGATTGAAATAAACATGTTAAGCTTTATAAAATCGCATTTGTGACAAAAATAATTATTATCTTTTACGGTGGATTAAGAAACTAGTGGTCTCTTTCGAAGTTTTCAGGAGATTTTATAATTTACGAGAAGGTAGCAAAATTTATGATTTAAATTTTGATTCTTGATTTAGGATTATTAAGTCCACCATAATAAACAGATATATAAAAGGTCTTATAATCAGTCAGTGGTGTTTTTATAAGTATTTTGAATAAAATATTTTTAAATATTTTAATTTTAAGACTGAATATTCATTTATGTTCACAAACCATTTTCAAAAATTCACAAACCATCACAGCAAAAGCCAATTACATTTCTCGAATAAATCAGCAAATAGGAGTTTCAGTTAGTTTGTAGCATCATTCATTTAAAAAATCTGTATTCTCCTATTGTAAACCAATTAATTGTCTGATTTAAGCAAATTATTAATGAAACATGATTTTATTTTAAGTTTTCACCCTTACTTTTTTTTATTTTATAACCATCGTTAAACAGACGACCCAATTCTTGTTGGGTTTGCGACCACTAATGTTCAACTCCGTAGCCTTGTAATTTTGAATCTAATACAGAAGACAAGAGAACTCCTACATCAAGTATAGGGTTAAATTTGCCTTCGTGGAGGACTTTTTGATGGAACTAACCCATATTTGAGTTACATGGAGAGGAAAACCACAAAAACATCCTAAGGTTAGCCCTACGGCAAGGGGACTGTAACCCATGATCCGTCTACCACTGAGGATATAATACGTTTGCACTGTGGTAAGTGCGATCAAGATACGGAATTTGCATCGACCAGCCCTCGCTGGGATTCGAACCTGGGTCACCTCATTGGAAGGCAACGATGTTTCAAGTGAATCCTCACGTAATGCTTATTTAGAGAAATATCGCGATGCAATTGATAAAATAATATATTTTCTAACTACCTCGAGAAATAAGGCAAAAGAGAAATGGAGTTAACTAGTTTTATTAGGAAGCATCTGATTATACAAAATCATTGAAATACAAACAAGTATATAGTTACAAAAAATATATAGTTTCTTATCATTACAGAGATAAATATCAACATTTATGTATTTGAACAATAACAACTCGAGATTTCATCGAAATATTAATCTTAAAACATTTGGAATTATTATCTTATAATCAACACATTTGATTTATATCAATTTTGCAGTATAATTATAATACAATTACACTGTTTTTCTGTTAAAATTTGAAAAACTAGAATATATGTTCACATAATTTTACAGAAAATTATCAAAAGTTATGAATTTGCAAACACAGATAAATTTGTTTTACAACATTTGACTTAGAATTATCACAGATACTTTTGGTTAACATCAATTTGATATTATATTATAGCACCAATAAACATGGGTGCAATTGGAATTTGACAAAAAGAATTAGAAAAACAATTTTCGCAAGAAAATTTATAAACTTTTCGAAAAAGTCGTGTTGGGAAAAAATTTAAACTTTTTAAAATGGTAGCCAACTTCAAATTTATAGTTAAGAAAGTAGCGCTGTTTTAATTTTTATTATTTATTAAAACGCAAAATTTCTTGTGTTACAAGTATAATGAAAAATTAGATATTCGAATGAATTTAAATAAATAATTTTAAAAATCCTTTTTCGTTAAAAAGCATGAAACATTATTAAAAGATTTTGTGAATGGAAAAAAATTACATGCAATAAAAAGTAAATTCTATTTTTAACAATATTGTACAGTCATTAATTGCTCAAAATATTTTTTTTAAAGTAAGTCATAAAAAGATAAATCAAAATAATTATAAAATATTGCATTAAAAGCTTATATTTTTTCACATTTACATCACTAAACATGTATTAATGCTTAGTAGTTAAACCAAACATTTTTTTAAATAATTGTAAATTCTTAAAAATGTTAAGACGTTGCTGATGATTTAAAAATAATTTAAAATGCAACTAATCATTGTAAAAAACTACATATTTAAACTAAGTTCGATTTTGATGTTTTAGATAAAATTAGTTAATTTCAAGTGAAAAGTTAAAAAAAACTTGCTTAATTTGGAATAAGCATAAAAAAAATTCTTTATAATTAAAAGTGATTTTAAACTTTTTTATGTGAAAGAAATATTGGAAGTGGAAATTGATTTTTAAATAACTCTGCAACCAATTTTTGTAATTTTCAATTGCTCCTTTTTCTACGATTCTTTTTGAAGCTCAAACAAAATTATATACATAAATGTCAAAATTTTAAACTAAAAAAAAACATGGCAAAATAAATAAAATCCTCAAGTATTTCTTAACAATTTTTAATGAGTAATTTAAAGAAAAAAAAAGTTTCATTTGTTGATGTAAAAGAAGGAAAATGGAGATTAAAAGCTGACTTATAATTTTAGGAAATTTTTTAACAGTGAAAAATCACACCTTACAAAATTTCTTTCATTTGGACAGTTACATCTATTTGTTGTCTAGGAATAAAAGACTAACTATGTTATATTTTTACAAAAATAAAAAAAATACCACACTAAATATTATTATAAACTATGGAATATAAATTTAACATTCAGAGCTGCAATTTTTCAAAAACTAAGTTAAGTCTCCAATAATTTTAATATATATATACCTCCACCAATAACTCTGTGCAGTAGGAAAAATAAACTCGCAATTATTACCTTGTTTTGCATGAAAAATGCACCAATAATTATTATATTGTTTTGCATGAAAAACTCACTGTCAATTATTGCATTGTTTAGCATTAAAATATACTGTTACATTGTGCAGCATGAAAACTATATTGTTACATTGTGCAGTGTGGAAAATATATTGTTACTTTATTCTGCATGAAAATATACTGTTACATTGTGCAGCATGGAATATATACTGTTACACTGTGCAGCAGGGAATATATACTGGTACATTGTGCAGTGTAGAAAATATACTGTTACATTATGCTGCATAAAAAGTATGTTGTTACATTGTGCAGTATAGAAAATATATTGTTACTTTATGCTGCATGAAAATATACTGTTACATTGTGCAGCATGAAATATATATTGCTACATTATGCAGTATAAAAAATATACTGTTACATTATGCAATGTGAAAAATATACTGTTGCATTGTACAGCATGAAAAATGCACTATTATGTTCTGCTGCCTGAAAAAATACTGTTACATTGTGATGCATAAAAATACACTGTTACATTGTGCAGCATGAAAAATATACTGCTACATTGTACAGCAAAGAAAATATATTATTACATTGTGCAGCATGTAAAATATGTTGTTACACTGCTTTGGGTGAAAAATATACTGTTACATTGTGCAACAGAAAAAGAAACTCTGCCCCATCCTTGCTATTTCAGATGTAAAATTACTTCATGATTCCGAATATGATTCCCGTTTCTCATCCCTACTCATCATTTTCTAGGAATGCTCCTCCCTCTATATTTGCCACTTTCGATAATTTATCGCTATTAATTCAATTTTGGAAGGAAAATAAAGTAATATTCAAGCATTTAAATTGCTTTCGAAATGATAGAGAGTTGAAAATTTTTAAAACATTGGCAGTTTTATCATTGAGGGATTTTTGAGCATTTCTTTATTAAAATGGGAAAAAAATCCCTATTGTTCTTCCTTTTCTTCAGTTTCTCTTTTGCGTATTTTCTACATATTCCAGCTTTAATCTCACTTTTTTGTTTTTTAATACCACAAATAATAAAGATATTTAGTCTCTATTTTATTTAAAAGTGGGTGAAGTGGCATGTTCAGAAAACCTCTTTTTAATATTTTTCCTTTCTCTTTCATGGTTCTTTTTTAATATAAAATTTTCTAAACTTTGTAGGAGCTTTGGAACCTCCTTTTCTCACCTTACTTAATACTGTAAAAATATAATTTTATTATTAGGGGTGTTTAAGGGAGTTGGAACCTGGAATATGTTGAAAATAAGCAAAATACTACGAAAACCATTCCTTTTTTTCATTACTTTATTAAAAATTTTAGAGGGAATAAATCTGTCTTATTCCTTCAAATGTTCATGTTTCAGATTTTTTTTACCATCTCATTGGAAAATTCCTTAGAAAAGCTTTACGTTTAAAATAATCATTCTTTGTAAATATCCTGAATCACACAAAAGAAACTTGGAATATTTCCTATAATCGCTTCCTGACCTCTCTTACCATGTTTCAGCCAAAGTTGTAGCAAAATATTTACATTTTTTAGAGGTGTTTCGAGAGGAAAAGAAGAAGTTGAAAGTTTGAATAAGCAGAAAAAAAAACATAAATTGTTAAAAAAAAGTCAGAAAATACAATATTTTTTTATTACAATTTAAAGAGAAAATTCTCTTTAAATGTCTTATCTTATGAGAACAGTTCATATTTTAGAACATTCAGCCTCTCAAGGCTTTATTAAAAAATTTAACCGTTAAAGTTACTTTCGCTTCTTGCTCAAATTCAGATAAATTGCCATAAAACTATGGAGTAGTGATAAACATACGAGGTCAGAAAACAATAGATATGGGGGAATATAGAGCCAATCTTCGCGTTTAGGTTATGGTTTTGGATAAGAAACTGAAAGAATGACTTCGGAGCTAATTTTTTTGCAGTGCTGTGTGATCAGCAAATGATCAAATTAAATATCAAATATATGTATCAAAGTTAATATTTCAGGCCTAAACTAAACTCATCACTATTTTTCGTAGCTCAGTGTGATCAATGAATGATCAAAAATAATAATAGATCAAAGTTAACATTTCATGCATAGATTAAACTAATCTCTTTATTATTATTTCAATATTAATTCAATACACATACCTCCAACAATAATAAATATTTAAATAATAATATTATAAATATTAATAAATATTAATAAATATGAAATAATAAATATTATCAACTATTATAAACAAAAATTAAACAAAATATTTCTTTTATCAACATTTATATTTTATGACTAGGCTAACTATTATAAACAAAAATTAAACAAAATATTTTTTTTATCAACATTTATATTTTACGACTAGACTAAACTCATCTCCATCAAAGTTAAATAGAACTTCGAATATACTATTTTATTTCTTCATGAATAATACATATTTGAAAATTCAACTATTAATATCAAATAGAAAAATATTTTATCAAAGCTCACATTTTAGGACTAGAACATGCTCCTCAAAATCTGACAAGCCAAATTATGCTTTAATAAATGTGAATACCTCCACTAATAATATATTTTCTAATAATTAAACTCTCATAGACATATTTAAAAAGTTCACTATTATAAACAAAAAAATAAAATAAAATATCTTTTTTCAAATTTTTATTTTTGACTAGACTAAACTCATCTCCATCGAAGTTGCTAAATAGAACTTCGAATATACTATTTTTAAGATACGTATCTTCATGAATAATATATATTTGAAAAGTTAACAATTAATATCAAATAACAAAATATTTTATCAAAGCTCACATTTTAAGACTAGAAAATGCTGTTCAAAATCTGACACAATGAATTATGCTTTGATAAATGTGCATACCTTCACCAGTAATATAGCTTTTGAAAATTAAACTCTTACTGGCAAACTATGTAGTTCAATTCCTTAAAAAACAGTCTACTTTCATCATTTTAAATTTCATTTATAACCACTAAAAATATACAACTTCATTGGAAATTTATTAATAGTTAATGTTGGCTATAAATAAGTTGTATAGCTAAGATTACATAAATTTATTCTTTGTGTGACTATGGAATAATCATAGTGTCAAATATAAAAATTATAAAGGTAATCATCGATTACAAAAATGTTTTATACAAAAATCACGCTGTAAAAACTTGAATACTGAAATGATCATATTGTTTAAAAAGGTTTACGTTAACAGTAAAAAATATCACATATAACTAGCATAGTATGTATGTTTAACAAATTTTTATATTTCAATAATCTTAGTTATATTAAAACTTTTATATATCCCCTTTAACTTTGACATTCTCGTAAACTCCAAGCACAATAATTTTTTAGGGAAAAATATTTGCTTTGCATAAACAAATAAAAAACATTTTTATAAAAATATAGGCATTAATAATTGTTATATTAGAAAAATCGCATTGTTCAAAAATTTGAATAGGAACATTTTGACTAGAAAAAAACCCACTTGCGATAAATTTTATAAGATTTGGTCAACATATCTACATAATTAAATAATGTAAACTGTACAAAAATATTTGTATTATTACTTTGACAAGGAAACTCTCATAACCAGATGCGTAAAAGAACTATAGTTTTGAATGGTGTATGCAAGCAAAAACATTGTATAAAATATTGTTATACTAGAGTAAATTCTTCAAATTAATTACGATACTAAAATAATTGCATTGTTCAACAATGTTACATTTTGACCATATAAAATTTAATTGCAATAAATTTTTCAACCTTTGCTAATATTCTTTTATATTTAGGTAATCTTTGTTATAAATGTGATTAAATACTTTTAGTTTCAGACTTATACATTTATAACTACACATGAAAAAAGACAATCGAAAATTTTTAGCAGCATATGTAAATAAAAGAAACATCTTTTACAATAATGTAAATTTTTAATCATCCTGGCATAATCTCATTATTTAATAAATTTTTAAACTCTGATATAAAGGAAGCCTAATTTATGTTTGCAATAAAGGAGCCATTTAGCAAAACTATAATAATTGTTTTACGTAAAACAGGGCATTAAGAATATAAATAGTACAATATATAGTACATAATACAATATATAATGATAAATATATAAGGATATATAAGGATAAATAGTACAATATATAGTACATAATACAATATATAAAGATAAATATATAAGGATATATAAGGATAAATAGTACAATATATAATGAATATAGAAATACATAGAGAAATATGTGCTTGAAGATAAATATGTGCTTAAAGATAAATATGCGCTTAAAGATAAATATGCGCTTAAAGATAAATATGTACCTTTTTTTTATATTTTTTATTTTTATAATTTTTTTGGTGAAAAAATGCATTTAAAATTTAATTTTTGCATCTAATAGTTTATTTAGTTTTTCCACTTGTCAGAATCCTTAAACATTTCAATGATATACACTTATACCTTACTTTTGTATATAATTCTCGTTTTTAAGAATTATGATAACAATAGTGCACTGCAATATACTTTGAATTCTTCAAATGTGAGTGTACATTTTGATTCACAGTACTGGGCTGGTAAATTTAAGAATCTGTGAAAATGGAAACTAACACTTACAGTTCAGATAAGCATTGCAGTGTTTAAGACCAATATTGTTTATAGTCTTAAAAAATACACAACAGGTTGTTGCTAGTTTCAAACCATCAACAAAAGCCTAATACAAAAAAGTATAATTGCTTCTATAAGGAAGTTTCAAGTCTGATATCCGTTATAGTCATAACAAGATTCAAAATTTTTATGACAAGTATAGAAACTTCATTTTCATACTGACGTTTGAAAATTAATGCTGAAGTATTGCTAAGTATCCAAGTACACACAAATAAATATCAATATTTATTTTTAAGGAATACGCACTTTAACTAAGTTTATTCAAAATAATATAATGATCGAAGATCATAAAAATCATTACTAAAGTTTTTTTTTGAAATTCATTGTTATAACCATTAGAAGATCTGATCTCCTCAAGAAAAGTACTCAAAGTCCATTTTGAAATTGATGTTCTTATGGAAACAACATTCATTTAAAAAAATATAATTTTAATTCCTTCATTCAAAATAACTCAATGATTGCAAGAATCATTAGAAAAGTTGTTTGAAGGTTAATTGTTATAGCCAATAGAAGATCCAAACTCTCCAAGGCAAGTTTCAATTAGAAACTGATGTTTAAAAGCAAACAACTGTAATTTTCAATGAAAATTCGCTTTTACTTTGTGCAATCGAAGGAATTCATTGACCAGAAGAATCTATAGGAAAGTTTTAAAATTCATGTTATAGCCACATTAGAAGATCCAATCTCTTCAAGCAAAGTAAACAAGATTCATTTCGAGGATAATGTTTTAATGCGAACAACCTTTATTTTTCAGTGAAAGTGCTCTCTTAATTCATATATTCAAATAGTTCAATGATTGCACAAATCATTCGAAGAGTTGCTTTGAAATTCATAGCTATAGCCATTAGATGATCCAAACTCCCCAAGGAAAGCTTCACCTGGAAACAGATGTCTGAATGCAAATAACTTGTTTTTTTGCAAAGAAAATGTTCTTTTACTTCATATATTCAAAATAATTCAATGATCAAGGATTCGAAGAATCTATAGGAGAGTTTTCAAATTCATGTTATGCCACATTAGAAGATCAAATCTCTTGAAGCAAAGTAAACAAGATTCATTTCGAAGATAATGTTTTAATGCGAACAAATTTATTTTTCAGTGAAAGTGCTCTCTTAATTCATATATTCAAATAGTTCAATGATTGCACGAATTATTCGAAGAGTTGCTTCGAAATTCATTGCTATAGCCATTAGATGATTCAAACTCCCCAAAGGATAGCTTCACCTGGAAACAGATGTCTGAATGCAAACAACTTGTTTTTTGCAAAGAAAATGTTCTTTTACTTCAAATATTCAAAATAATTCAATTATCAAGGATTAGAAGGATCAATAAGAAAGTTTTAAAATTAATTGCTATAGCCATTAGAAGATCCAATATCTTTAAGAGAAGTATACAAGCTCCATTACAAAGATGATGCTTTAATAGGAGCAACGCTTATTTTTCAATGAAAATTCACGCTTAATTCATATATTCAAAATAGTTCAATGATCGCAAGAACCATTAGAAGAGTTGTTTCGAAATTCATTCTTATATCATTAGAAGATCCAAAGTCCCCAAGAAAAGCTTCATCTGGAAACAGATGTCTGAATGCAAACAACTTTATTTTGCGAAGATAAATGTTCTTTTACTTCATATATTCAAAATAATTCGATGATCAAGGATCAGTAGGAATGTTTTAAAATTCCTTGCTATAGCCATTATAAGATCCAATATCTTTAAGAGAAGTATACAAGCTCAATTACAAAGATGATGCTTTAATAGGAGCAACGCTTATTTTTCAATGAAAATTCACGCTTAATTCATATATTCAAAATAGTTCAATGATCGCAAGAACCATTAGAAGAGTTGTTTCGAAATTCATTCTTATATCATTAGAAGATCCAAAGTCCCCAAGAAAAGCTTCATCTGGAAACAGATGTCTGAATGCAAACAACTTTATTTTGCGAAGATAAATGTTCTTTTACTTCATATATTCAAAATAATTCGATGATCAAGGATCAGTAGGAATGTTTTAAAATTCCTTGCTATAGCCATTATAAGATCCAATATCTTTAAGAGAAGTATACAAGCTCAATTACAAAGATGATGCTTTAATAGGAGCAACGCTTATTTTTCAATGAAAATTCACGCTTAATTCATATATTCAAAATAGTTCAATGATCGCAAGAACCATTAGAAGAGTTGTTTCGAAATTCATTCTTATATCATTAGAAGATCCAAAGTCCCCAAGAAAAGCTTCATCTGGAAACAGATGTCTGAATGCAAACAACTTTATTTTGCGAAGATAAATGTTCTTTTACTTCATATATTCAAAATAATTCGATGATCAAGGATCAGTAGGAATGTTTTAAAATTCCTTGCTATAGCCATTATAAGATCCAATATCTTTAAGAGAAGTATACAAGCTCAATTACTAAGATGATGTTTTAATACGAACAACGCTTATTTTTCAATGTAAATTCACTCTTAATTTATATAATCAAAATAGTTCAATGATTGCAAAAACCATTAGAAGAGTTGTTTTAAAACTCATTGTTATAGCCATTAGAATCTTCTCAAGGAAAGTAAGCAAAATCAAGTTTTAAACTGATGCTTCAGTGCAAACAACGCTCATTTTCAAAGAAAATGCACTTTTAATTCGAATGTTCAAAATAATTCAATGGTCAATGATTGAGAGAATTAAAAAGAAAGTTTTTTCAAAATTCATTGCTATAATCATTAGAAAATCCCAACTCCTCTAAGAAAGTAATAAGCTCCTTCTTAAAAATGATGCTTGAATGCAAAGAGCTTTTATTTTCAAAGAAAAATCCTTTTACTCAGTATAGTCAAAATAGTTCACTGATTAATAATCGTAATGATCATTAAGAAAGTTGTTTCAAAATTCATTGTTACAGCCATTTTAAGATCCAATTTTCTCAAACAAATTACACAAGTTCCGTGTTGAAACTGATATTTGAATGCAAAAGTGTATTTTATCAAGATTGTGAAATCTATGAAATACTATAAAATGAAGTTTTAAAGTTCATAAGGCTTTCACGGAGTGTTGTTTCAAAATATTTTGGCTGACTTTTCTTCTTGCTTATGTTGATAAAACGATTACAATTCATTGGCAATAGTAAATCAAAAAAATAATCTTTTCAGTTGGGAAAAACTTGGAACTTCTATCATTTTTCTTAAATGTCATGATATAGTCATTGATTAATCAAGATTTTAATGTCTAGCCAAGTTGTATTGATCAAAGTCACCCAAGGACTATATAATTTCACAACATTTTGGCTTATCTTGTTTAGGTTGATGAAAAAAATCACAATTATAGGCAAAATAATGAATGAAAATAGTTTCTTCCTTCCTTAGAAAACACTTTGCAACTTCATTCATTATGTTATGGCAATTACCTAATCAAGATTATTATTGCTTTAATTATTTATATACTTGACCAGTCACGCCATTCAACACACAAACCTGCTCAAATAACTGCTTTTCGGTATGTGCTCTAGTTCATACAGTAATACAAGTCTCAGTGTAGTGCTATTTTTCAAACTTTGTAATGTTTTGGGTCTTTTGAACATTATAAGAACTTATGAACGTTGATATACTATAACATTTAAAAAAATGTATAAAAATTAATACTTTAACTTTTTCACAGCACATTATTTCGATATATTGTAACATTTTAACAATACATTTGATACATTTTCTTCATTATAGTAATACATAGGCACATTTAATACATTTGGTGCATCATAGTTAAACATTGGTACATTTGATACATATGGTGCATTATAGTAATACATTGATACATTTGGTGCATTATAGTAATAAATTGGTATGTTTGCTAAATTTCGTGCATTATAGTAATACATTGATACATTTGGTGCATTATGGTAATGAATTGGTATATTTGATACTTTTGGTGCATTCTAGTAATACATTGATACATTTGGTGCATTATAGTAATACATAGATACAATCGGTGCATTATAGTAATAGACTGTTACATTTGATGCATTATAATAATACATTAGCATATTTGATACATTTGGTGTATCATAGTAATGAATTGGTATAGTTGATACATTTTATGCATCATAATACATTGGTAAATTTAATGCATTTGGTACATTATAACATTTTAACAGATAGGATTTTGATACAGCATAACATTTTAACTTTTTATAAACTTTGAATTGTCTTCTTAATATAAGATTTTTGATATAGAATAACATTATAACAAATCTTCTAAACAACAAAAGCATTAAAATGGAGAAATAAAGTTTTTCTCATGTAACTGACAATTACATAAGCATCAATGCATATTATAAAAGCACAAAATGAATTTGCAAAAATGAAGTTTAAAAAATGCACAAATTTAAGAGTGATTATTATTTTAGCAAGAAAAAGAGAAAAGTTATCAAATTCATCGAAACAAATTTATTTTTTAGGGTTAAACTGAAAATACTTAAAAGGTTGTTAGAATAGTCTTTTCAAAGATTTTAGAAAGATATACTAAAGGTGGTGAATGTTGAATACCCAACATAATTATAAAATGTTCAAATTTTAATTGAGATGAAATTGAATGTTCATCTCACTCTTGAGTTAAAATTACTGTTTAATAGTCTTAACTTTACTGTTTAATAGTCTTAAGCTGATTACTCTCCTTCCTCTTGAATAGCTTTAAATTGCATTAATACTTACTCTTAAATAGTTATAAGTTGACTACTCTCCTTCCTCTTGAATAGTCTTAAGCTGAATACTCTCCTTGCACTTGAATAGTCTTAAACAGAATACTCACCTTATTCTTAAATAGTCTCAAGCTAAATACTCTCCATACACTTCAATAGTCTTAAGCTGAATACTCACCTTAATCTTGAACGCTCTTACTTTTGCTTACTATCTCAATGCATATATCAGATTAATGTAAATGTAGAGAATAAGTAGAAAAATTCTGAACCTAGATTATCATGATAGCAACAATAGTAATCTAATATTTTGAGTCCGCAAAAGTATTGTTTCAGTAAATATTAGTAAATATTGAAAATTTTGTAAATAATTTTGCAATTAATATCCATTTGAGAAAAAAATTAACATGAAATAAGAATGGAAATTAATTATTAACTTTTATTTTAACTTTCGATTGATTTCTCTCTATTAATAGCTTAAAAATTGTTCAAAAAACTGCATTTAAAAAAAGTTAACAAGAGGAGAGTGACAATAGTCTTAGTAAGCAGAACATAAGTAAACGGCAGCTTTAAAGTTTCAAAAACCTATTTAATTCAGTAAATCAAAATGTGACCCATATTGATTAAACTCATAAAATGATATTGAATCAAATCTTTTAAAAATAACTGTTTGAAAATATCGATTATGGTAAAAATGCTAAACTGAAGAGATTTTTCAATTTACGTGAGTCTTCTAAAAGTGTTTTCTTATGTTTTTTGCTTATATTTTTGCATTTTTCTTCTTAAGAGTAATAAAAATTGCAATACCCAAATAATTATTGCCGCAAATCTGAATATCTAGGCTTTTTGAAAAATTTGTCTAACTGTTTGTATTTTATTCTTTATCTTACATTTTCACTGATAATTAATTATATCAACGTTATCGACGATTATTAGAAATTCTGATAAGAAAGACTTTTCAATTCAATAATTTACTGAGTGCAATAATTGTTTTCAAAATACGATGATAAGATATTAATTAAATTAGGCTAAACCAATGTAAAGAAAACAAACTTCAAATATATTTCCAATATCTAATTCATTTTATATTTATTAAGAAAACAAATTTTTTCAAGTTCGCGTTTACGAATTCATATTTTTCAAATTTGTTTTTTTTTTTTTTTTTCTTAAAAAAAGATTAAAGTTTTGTGCGCAAGAATTTGAAAGAAAAATTTGAAAGAGAACAAAAATATTTTTCCTGTTGGGAAGGGTGCAGTTGCAACCACTGCGATTTTGTCTATTATTATTAAATTCTATAAACCCTAATCCATATTTAAAAAAAAGTAAATAAATGAATAAAGGTCCAAACTATCTTTATTAATCATTGAAAAGTATCTTAAGTATCCAAATCAGTATCCAAAGCAAAAGTATCCAAATCATCTTATTACATTTGGATTATTAAAAACTGATTTATGAGGTTTCCTCATTGAAGTTATTTGCATATTGTTTTGCTTGACCCTCTTTTAAGGGAGTCTGTACTTTTTTTGCATGTTCTGTAACTTTTTAAAACGTCCTTAGTTGTATAGTGTACACTATACAACACTACTGTTGTATAGTGTTCCATGCAGTTTTAACTGTTTTTCTAAAAATGACTGTTTCATATGCATCAAGAATTAATTTTTTTAAGACTGCTATAAAATAGATAAAATATTATAAAAATTATTGCAGTAATTAAAAGTCAGGATTAAAATTATGGACTTACTGGAATTATTTTAATCAAACATTATATAACAACAAAATGCAATGACAATTTTAAGGAATCTGTCAGTAAAAAAATTTAGTTTGTTTGTAAGTTTATATTCAATAATTTGAACTTTAAATAAATTGGAGTATTTATTTTTTCCTTTGAAAAGATTAATAAAGTACCAGGGTATTCCTTTACTTCCTTAGAATTCCTTAGAATTCCCTTACTATGAAAAGAATTGCACAGTAAAGGAATTCTAGTCCATAAATGATAATTAACGGAAAAGTACCACAATTTCCTTTTTTCAATCAACTAATTAATATTAAGGACATTTTTTTATTTATTTAATATTTTTAAATGTGTTAGATTTGATCTAGTTACCAAAGTTAAAATTTTAGTCATATAAAAATTTCAAAAACTAAAATTTCTTAAAATTTTTACATCCATAAAATTCAAAATTTTGTAACTAAGAATAATAGAACATATTTCAGAGAATAAATGACAACAGTATATTCTAAGATATTAGATATTTAAGGTTATTAAGATATTTAGATAAACGTATTTAACTAAAAATGATAATTATATTTAAATTAGATATTTAAATTAAAATTTAATTAGATGTTTGAATAAATACTTCTTTATAATTCACAATATATTAACAAGGAGGAAGAGCATTATTAATTTCAACTTATTTAATAAATGCAATGAATGATAACTGTAGTTTTAAAGCAAATATTTATTCTAATTAATATTTTGCATTTAAAAAAATAATTTTATTCGACAAGTATTTTGTTACAATAAAAATATGCAATTCTGTAAATAAAATATTAAGAAGAACTTATTAAATTTAGTACCAAAATTTCATTTTATGGCATTGCTACACCTAACAGTGTGAAAAATATGAAACAAAAATACGTGAATATGTGTTTTTTCTGTAATTTAAATTTTTAGATTTTAGGTTTTATTCTTATTGCCTGTATTTTATTTCTTTCAATATTATAATTTTAAAGCATGTTCATGCAGAATTATTAAATTTCATTTTATTTCTTTCAGTAATATCATTTTAAGATATTACGTAAAATTTAAAACTACAATGTTATATTTAGAAATTTAAAAGTTCTATTTTTCTTTCTATCGAGAGTTTTGTTCTATCAATTATGGGAAAAAAATTGGGTAGATTTTTATTGAGTTTATAATTGATAATTATCATGTTGTTTATTATAGTTGATTTAAGCTTGATGTGTTAGGCTAATATTACTGTCATTCACTTTGGCAAAGTTTAATAAAGGTTATATTTCATACTTACTAAACCTTTACTAAAACTTCCTTACTGTTTATATTTTTCCCCAAATTTCAAATTTTAATAAGGAGTCAAATATATATATTGAGAGTGGTAAATTATGAAAACTTTTATCGAACTAAGAATTGTTTTCAAACAACAAATCAGTAAAGAAAATTATTGTATAAAGTATATAATGCAAAATATTCAATTATTTGTATTTCCTTTTCTATGATACAAGTAATATATTGACTATATTCCCAAAATAATTAAATCTTCATTTATCTTTTTTAAAACAAATTACTCCAAAAAATTATTATTAAAACAAATTACTTAAATGAGGCTATCTTAAAATATAATTTTTCCCTTACTGTTTTGAATCATATTTTTCCCTTTAAACGTCATAAACTAATTTTTCAAAGTATCAATGATTAATTTTATGTTTAAATAAATACATTTTTTACCTAGTACTTGAAGTGATAAATACAAATTAAAACCAGAACTAATTCATTCATAACATATAGCTATATTTCTAATATAAGTAATACTTATGACGAGGTATTAAGAAGGGTCATTTCAGTTATATCAGAACTTGAAACTATTATAACTAACTTTAGATAAATGTAAGTGCAGTATAGTTAATAATATATAGTTTACTGATTATAAGTATTTTAACACTATTGAGTACAGAAAATCATACTTTAGATGTAAAGATAACAGTAAGTTAGTAAGTAAAGATAACAGTAAAAAGAACTATGTTGATTTTTAATTTTAATCTTGAATGAATATTAAACAGCAACTTAAATTTTCTGATGGAATGTCGTCATTTTTCAAAATTCATTTTTCAAATATAATTATTTTTTTAGAATTTAAATTGTGATCTAAAAGTTCATATTAGAAAACAACTGTTGGCTATTCAAATATTTATGTCTTTTATTATTTTGACGGAAATGGCAAACAAATAGTTGCTTTAATCAATTCTAACTTTTTTCTTGGGTGAAATATCAATTGGAGAAGGCTCCACATTAATATCATACTGAGAAAAGGACATATTTATTCCATTTTCTAACAAAGAATCTAACCATTCATATTCTTGCAAATCTGAACTAGTGTATTCTTCATTGTATGGAGTGCGTTCAGGCAAACCTGAGCCAGGATCTTGTTTGATATTTATACTATTACTTGACGATTCCTTAAAAACCGAGTAAGTTTTATCATATCCAGACTGCATTAACTGTGGATTGGTTTCATTAATTTTTTCATCGGTAGGATTCTTCAAAAAATCCTTCAACACAGAATGGACTTTAAGATTTTTACCATCTGATTCGCCACTACTTTTAAAAGATTTTCTTAATACTGAGCCTGCCTTACTGCTACTAACAAATACTTTTTCACGACTTTTTAACAGTTCATTTGTTGAGAAAAATGATTTATCAATGTTTTTATCCTTTTTTTTCACCATTTCATTTGATAACTCTTTATCGTCACTGTTGTTCAGCTGTAATACATTACGTAGAGTTGATACAAAGCTCAAAACACACAATTTGCTCCGTTCCTCACTCTTTTTCAATTCATTTTCCATTAACTCCTTTGCATCATTGCTTGAAAAGATTGATTTATAATCTGCGAAATTAAAACTACAAAAATATGGTATGCGGCATTCACTATTCCTTTCTTTCTGTAATTCATCCATCTGCAAGTCTATAGCATTGCTGATGCTCATATATAAGCTAAGGTTCATTATAGGTTGATTAATCCATGTTTCGTTCAATAAAATAGCATCTGAGGAGGAATCAGCTTCGGAAGATTTCTTAAGATCATTACTGTTGCTATTCTTTAATAAATTAAGCTTCTTTGCTGACTCAAAACTCAAAACCTTGTCATGCTCAATTTCTACATCATTCGATATAAAGGCGGCTGGTGATGAATAAACTTGAGGTGTGAAGTTGTTATTCGATGATTCATTCAAAATACTGCTCTTTTCCTTTAATAAAAAAGAGGAGGTTAGTCTTGATCTAGGGCTCAAAGTAACATCTTTACTATTACCACAATCATTCCTAATATCATCCTTACTTCTATTATTATCGTCACTGCTGTTATCATTCTCTTTATGATTATCATCATTGCCATGGCTCTTATCATTATTATTATCATCATTTTCCCCATTATCATCATTCATTCTATTATCATCTTCATCGCTCTTATTACTATCATCGCTACTCTTATCACCCCTGCTCTTATCATCGCTGCTCGTATCATCGCTGCTCGTATCATCGCTGCTCGTATCATCGCTGCTCGTATCATTGCTGCTCTTATCATCCTCCTTGTTATCATCGTCATAATTTTGATGATTCTTATCATGATTATTATCTTCTTCACTCCCATTATCATTCTTCGATCTATTATCATTATCATTGTTCTTAGCATTATCATCACTGCTCTTATCATCCTCTCTGTGATTATCATCATGATTTCGATGATTCTTATCATGATTATTACCATCATTACTACCATTATCATCATTCGATCTCTTATCATTATCATTGTTCTTTTCCTTATCGTCACTGCTCATATTATCCTCTTTATGATTATCATCATCATTGCGAGGGTTTTTATCGCGATTATTATCATAATTTTTCCTATTATCATCATCATCGTTCCTATTATTATCATCGTTCTTATTACTATCATCGCTGCTCTTATAATCCTCTTTGTGATCATCATCATTACGATGATTCCGATCATGATTATTATCTTCATTACTCCCATTCTCATTATTCGTTCTTTTATCATCATCATTGTTCTTATCATTATCCTCACTGCCCTTATCATCCTCTTTGGGATAATCACCATCATTGCTAACGTTCTTATCACGATTATTATCATCATTTTCCCCATTATCACCATCATAATTCCTATTATTATCATCTTTCTTATTATTATCATCGCAGCTCTTATCATCCTCTTTGTGATCATCATCATCATTACGATGATTCTTATCATGATTATTATCTTCATTACTTCCATTATCATCATTCGTTCTATTATCATCATCATTTTTCTTATCATTATCCTCACTGCTTTTATCACACTCTTTGTGATTATCATCATCTTTGCGATGGCTGTTATCATCATTTTTCTCATTATCATCATTCATTTTATTTTCATAATCACCGTTCCTATTATTATCACCGTTCTTATCATTATTGTCCCTGCTTTTATCCTCCTCTTTGTGATTATCATCATTATTGCGATAATTCTTACCATGATCATTTTTCCAACTATCATCATTCATTCTATTATCACCATCATCGTTCCTAGTATTATCATTGTTCTTATTATTATCATCGCTGCTATTATCATCCTTCTTGCGATTCTTAACATTATTGCGATGCTTTTTATAAATTTTACGAAGATTTTTACCATAAATTTTACGATAATTTTTACCACGATATTTACCATAATTTCTACCATGATTTTTACGATGCTTTTTACCACTATTCTCATTATCATCATCGCTGCTAATATCTTCCTCACTGCTACTATCCTCCTCGCTGCTACTATCCTCCTCACTGCAACTATCCTCCTCGTTGCTACTATCTTTCTCGCTGTTACCATCCTCCTGGCTGCTACTATCCTGGCTGCTACTATCCTGGCTGCTACTATCCTGGCTGCTACTATCTTCCTCGCTGCCACTCTCATCCTCGTTGCTTTTTTCATCGTCTTTAATATTTGCATTGTTGTAAGGAAACGAATCTATGTTATAGTTAAAAGTAAATTGATCAGTGTCATAGTTATAAAGACGCGGAATTACTGGAACTTCATCATCGCAATCGATGAACCTGTGAGCGTCCAAATAACACAGTCTTGAAAATACCGTATTACAAGATATACAGCTATATCTAACACAGCCATTACTACGAACTTCACTCGAAGTTTTCAAATAAAATAGTTCCATCGCTAATGAGCTTAAATTTAGAGAATTTTTCTTAAGGAATTCCAAATTTAAATGTCTGAAATAAACTAATTGATCTCTAAATACAGACTTGCATACTTTGCATTCATATATTTTCCATACGTATACATTAACTAGTTTTCCAGACATAAAATCAAAATACGGAACATTATCAAGTTTAAGATGTGGTCTGTAGCATGATTCATTTCGAATGCAATTTAAACAAAAGTATTTAATTGTTCCCCCAATTTCTAAATTTACACTTAAAGATTTTTCAACCCAAAATTTACAAGCGTAGCATTCAGAAAAGTGTTCAGTTTCTTTTATTATTGATACGATTTTATTCTCAGTGTTTGTATTTTTATGTTTGAGGTTGCTTCGTATCATTCTTCCAACAATAATTTCTTTACAGGTAATTTGTTGTCTTGATAAAACTTTTATTCCAATATTTCCCTTTTCAACAATTTCTTTGTATTTTGTACCTTCTCTATCTTGCACAAACCTTAAATGAAAGGTTTTTTGCTTTTTTAACATTTCAGTTTCTTTTTCAGCTTTTACCTTAAGTAAATCAGTGGAAGTTGTATATTCAGAGTTAATATCAGAAGTAACTTTTCTTTTGGAACTAGTGCCAGCACCAATATTTATTGCTGCCTCTGAGAAATTAGTTTTAAAGGCACTAGTGCTAGCACCAACATTTATCGCTGTGTCTAAGGAATTAGTTTTAAAGACTCTGGCTCTAGCATCTACATATTTTGCTGTGTCAGTAGAGCAGTGTCTAAGTATTGGTAAGGATTCAGTCTTAATGAAGCTGGTGCTTGCACAAGCATTTCGTACTGTGTCTAAGAAATTAGTTTTAAAGGCACTGGTACTAGCTCCAACATTTATCGCTGTGTCTAAGGAATTAGTTTCAAAGACTCTGGTGCTAGCATAAAATTTTTTTGCTGTGTCTGTAGAACTGCGTCTAATTATTGATAAGGATTCAGTTTTAATGAAGCTGGTTCTTACACCAACATTTCGTACTGTATTTGAGAAATTAGTTTTAAAGGCACTGGTGCTAGCACCAACATTTATCGCTGTGTCTAGGGAATTAGTTTTAAAGGCTCTAACTCTAGCATCTACATATTTTGCTGTGTCTGTAGAGCAGTGTCTAAGTATTGGTAAGTATTCAGTTTTAATGACACTGGTGCTTGCACCAATATTTCGTACTGTGTCTATGAAATTAGTTCCAAAGGTACTGGTGCTAGCACCAACATTTATTGCTGTGTTCAAGGAATTAGTTTTAAAGCCTCTGGTGCAAGCATAAACATTTTTTGCTGCTTCTGTAGCGCAGTGTCTAAGTATTTCTGAGGTCTCAGTTTTAATGAAGCTGGTGCTTGCACCAACATTTCGTACTGTATCTGAGAAATTAGTTCTAAAGGCGCTGGTACTAGCTCCAACATTTATCGCTTTGTCCAAGTAATTAGCTTTAAGGACTCTAGTGCCTACATTAAAATTTTTTGCTGCGTCTGCAGAACTGCATCTAAGTATTGGTAAGGATTCAGTTTTAATGAAGCTGGTGCTTGCACCAACATTTCTTACTGTGTCTGAGAAATTAGTTTCAAAGGCACTGGTGCTAGCACCAACATTTATTGCTGCGTCTATGGAACTGAGGCTAAGTTTTGCAAAGGAATCAGTTTTATAAGCACTGGTGCAAGTACGAAAATTTTTTGTTGTATCTAAGGAATTGGTTTTTAACACATTGGTGCTAGCACCAACAATTTTCGCTCTGTTTAAGGAACTGTGCTCAAATGCTGCTGAGGAATTATAGTTTAGAACACTTGTGCTTGCTCCAGAATTTATTGCTGTGGTTGAGAAATTAGTTTCAAAGACACTGGGGTTAGCAACGGGTTCAATTATTGTGCTTGAATTGTTGTTGTTAGAAGAATCATGGTTATCAGATAATTTCTGTTTTTTATTTGGAAACAAATATTGTGATCGTAATAAGGAAAGTTCAAATTTTCTCTTATTATTTGGAAAAAGATATTTGGAATTTAATCGGGGAAAATCATGATTTCTATTACCTATAGCTTTAACAAGGGCTTTAGAGAATTTGGGACCACTTAACGGGTTATCTGAATTTGGATTGTCATCAAGTTCATATAGTTTATTCATTTCAATCATTTCTAAGCTATCACTTATTAGTTTTCTCATATCGGACTCTTGTTGATATGCCATTTCAAATGTTCACTATAGTGCACTTTAAACAAACAAATATGTATTATATAAGTGTTAGTTTTTAAGACCTAAATTCTAACATCCCTTCAAAACATTGCATGTGAACACATTGCAGAGGTACATGATTTGTTTTATAATGAAAATTTCTATATTAAGGGGAAAATCATAGATGCTTTTCTGAAAAATCTTCATATTTTGTGCATTGCTAGTTGATACACGTAAACTACCAATATCCCTAGACGATGTTAAACTATTACACACAAAACTGCATAAGCCATTGAAGGTTTTAAAATTTTTCACAGTAGAAAATTAATTTACGAAAATAAAATAAATATTAGTAACATATTTTATTGGGAAAATATTTTTAATGCTATTTTAAAGCGACTTAAAAAAACATGTATAAACACATGATATTTATCAATAATACCGCTATCAAACTTAAACTCATGAAAAAATTTCAAAGAAAACAAATTGATTGAAGAAGTTTAAATTCTTGAAAAAAGTGTATATATAACAAAGGCTATACCAAAATCATCCAATTCGTCCCAAAATTCAATCAAAAAATTAATCATGAAACCAATAATGCAGACATTCAGATAGAGTACTAATAAATTTATAAGTAACCTTATGTCCATTTTGAAGTTATTAAAGGAACTAAATTAGAAAAGACAAAAAATAAATATTATGTATTTGCAAAGTATTGTTAATAGAATTCTAATAAAGAACAAAAAAAAATTTTCTTAGGTTTGTTAGAGCACATTTAAACTCCCCTTATTAAAAAAAAATTATGCGCAAATATGAAAATATATCCAAATTTAAATATAGCAAGTCAGTAATGTAGATAATTTTTAACCGAATTTAAAAAATGTTGGTGAAATTTCAATGATATAAAAAGTTAAAATGACATACAACAAAAACCAATATGGCGGTCTCTAAGAAGACGGCGAACTTCAAATATTCAAAGTGACAGCCTGTCTTGTCGACATACAGTTTGTCAATTATAAAAATAAATTATTTAATTTTTGTCTACATCCGTAAAAACTAACTATAAAATAATATCTAATTTAACCTAAATAAAAACTATAAATACAAAATTATTTTAAATTTTAATTGCGACAAAAAAAATCCTACCTCCCGGTTGCTTACTTCAATCCCGAATGCATAAGCTATTCAAATGAAAGCCTCCACGTCAGTCTAAAATATTTCATTTCGTAATCGGTTCTTTTTTTTCAAAAGTAAACAATTCCATGAAAAAATGAAATAATCCTTTAAGCCCGTGGGAGAAGAAACATTCACATTTTTCCCTTTTTCCCTACAAATTCACCTTTTAGTTACTTGTTTGAAATTATAGTAAACTATTTTTTGTTATGCCGTTTCTACCTGAGATGAAATAAATTTATGATGCTTTAAAATTAGCGGAATAAAATTTTAAAAGCGTGATTATTAAAACTTTAATTTATTTAATTTCGCTATTAAGAAATTAAATGACAATTTGTTATTTTTATTATTTTTTTTATTTTTCTACTTTTACAAGAAAAGAATCTCTATGCAATATCTCTTGCAAATAGAAATGAACATGGAGATTCTGAGGTTAGAAATTAAAGAAATGAGGATATTTTTTTTGTTTAAATCCCTTTTGTTGTGGATATATATATTTTAAAAGCATAAACAGCTAGTTCTTAAGTAGCTGAATACGAAAATCATTAAAAGGAAAGATATAGATATTTGAATTGCAATATCTATATCTTTCATTATTCGGTTCCCCAAAGCAAGCTGAGGGGAAGAGCCAAAAAGAGAGGGAATTAAACCATTCCTATCTAGTAGTGTTTCCTGCACTGTAAAAAATTTCGGACTAAATTACGGTAAAAAGAACCGGTACTCAGGGTGCCGATACTTTTAACCGTAAAATCAATTTTTACCAGAATCTGCACAAAAAATATGACATACCGTAGTTTTTGCAGTAATAATTACCGTACAATCAATGAGCCACTCTAATTAAATAAATATCACTGTAAAAATTACGGTAAAATATTTTACAGTAAAATTTAATTTTATGGATGGTACACCCACAGTCTCGGTACTTTATACCGTAAATTGATCAGGAATTATTTACACTGTACATATTTTTCTGAGCTTGAATTGATTGAAAATAAAAGCAAATAGATTGAACTAATGGCTTAGAAGTTAGAAGGGTTTTCCTATGTACTGTGCACAATAGAGTACACCCTAAATAATTTTTGATCTATTCATCGGATTTTCACGTACTAAAATTCAATCTTTATAATTCGAAGGCTTACCCATAAATACATTAATTAATAAACGAAGACGCTTTTTTAAGTTATGATATCATCCATTAAAACATACTGTCACAGAAACTATAACTATTTTTTATGGTATGAATTCATGACTTTCAAAATATTAGGGTAGCCGCAATCTGGAAAATATGGACAAATTGCTTAGTCAGAATGTTTGAAAGTTTGGACCCCTACATTTTAATTTCTCTTTTTATAAATTTAACCATATAATTTAAACTATTAAAGCGAATAAAAAAATGCAATAAAAAATTATATATGATTATGAAACTTGCTTCTCTAATAATAACTACCAGGAAAAATATTTTTAATCATTTATTAATTTTTATTACTTATTTTAGAAACAAACTAAAACAAATCTGAATAATGAGGCGCAAAAATGCTTACTTTATTTTAATGTCCATTGTTTTAAATTACAAAAGGAAAAATAAAATTATGAAAATTTGACTTGCTTGAAATGACAAAATGCGAAAATAATTACATTGACATTAATCGGTTCAAATTTTTCTCTGCTCTCCTGCCTGTACCATGAGCACCTTGTTACTATATCGAGACATATATTGGCACCATATTACTATATCGAAACATATATTGGAACCACATTATCAAAATGGCAACTCCTTTCCCCCACCATGAGGGTAAAGAATCCAAAACCATTAAAAAATGTGTTTATTCAAAGAAAATTTATGATTTTCTAACGCAACATATCTTCTGCAACAATTACTTATCATATTTGAGTTTAACCCCTCAAGCATTTAAGATTGAGTTTGAGTACGTGAATACCCGATCATTAGATCAAGAGTTATCATACAGATTGTTTTATTTGAGCACCATATAATTCATAAAAAGTACACATTTTGATTTATGTAAGTGACGAACAAAATATACCAAGACCAATGCATATAAGAAATCGTTAATTTTATTTTTAAAATGATTTTTAGATAGTGAAGGAGATTAGACAGTTTTCTTTCGTAGAACTTCAAGCTAGCTCTTTCCTGCCTAATATTGCATGTAAGCGACTAAAATTTTATAGATTTTTCGTAAAATCTTTTTTTAATTTGTGGAGTAATTTTTTTAAATTAAAATGGCTACTCTTCTTTTCTGTAAACGAAGCTTTTCACTGACGTTTATGATCTAATTTGCCATGAAATAAGAAAAAAAAATCTAATAAATTGCCGCTCTTTTGAGCTTGATAGAAACATGTGTAAAATATGAGACTTTTATTTAGTTTTTAGTTCTGCTGATTAGAAATTTTCTTTTTATTTATTTTTTATTTATCAAAAGAATATGAAAAATTGAGAATGAGATTTATGAAAAAGATAGATATCGTATTTATAAAACGATAAGTAAAAAAATGCTTTTTTCAGAAATAATATAGGTGACTGAGGGTAATTGTAAGAAAAAAAAAATCATTTATTTATGAACGAAGTTAAATAACAAAACACTGAAATAAGAATCTTTTTCTTTAAAAAATTTTCTTACATTTGTTGAATTCAAACATTACAAAAAAGAAATATTTTCCATTTAAAAGAAATTGGTAAGAAAAAGGTAAATTGAGTAAAAAGATTAAGGAGATATAAAATATCTTAGTTGAAATTGAAATCATTTATTTCTTAGTTGAATTCATTTATTTATAAAAAAAATTGCATAGAAAAAAATTGAAGGATAAATATAAAAAGCAAAAAAGAATATATGTGTTTCTTTTATCTTAACCGAAAATAGGAAGGAAAAACTCCCCCCCCCCAAAAAAAAAAATCAAGTTAGAAAAAATTAATATATATTTCCTATACACTTTACTTTTCTTGCCAATCGCTCATATGTAACTACAAATTGAAATTTTGCTTCTTTTAATAATGCCGTTTTGGTTTATCAATATTTGGTATTTCAACTCATTTAGAAAGATAATTCCATTAAATACACATTATCCTTTAATATTTTTAAGGTTGACGCACAAAACTAAATTCCAATTAAAGTCACTTTACATTGTATAAATTATGATAGTTAATATATATTATGATAGTTAATAAAAAACCAGCAAATTATAATAATATTAAGTACTACAAATTATATTTGAACTTATCGGAAAATAGGATAGCTTATAAAGTGAATTTCAAGTGTCAAAATGGCAGTGAATTTCAAATATCTCAAAATATGACTTATGTCCTTTACATTTAAAGTAGGGAAAGGTGGTATAATGCAGGGTAGCTAAGATTCGAAGGCCTACTGGTACTAAGCAGTTTGACCTACAAACTGTCTGATTTGACTGAATTTCTTGTTTAGTCTTATACAATATATCAATCTTAAAAAGTCATGGATTTACTACTTTTTTCTAGGAAATTGCAAACCACCTAGTTTTACCCCACTAGTTGGAGAACAACGGGTAAACATATAAACTCTATGAGAAATTTAGAAATAATAGAATTTTCAGAGAAAAAGCCGCAGACATTTCTATTTTATATGACAATTCACGAAAATTATGCATGTAATTTACTTGTGATGTAGTCAAGGAAGTACTCAAGAGGGAGAGTGGAAGGAGAGGGACAATTGTCCTTGAGCATAGGGCTGTTGAGGGCTCGACCAAAATTCTTTACAACCAATATATAGCTTATCAATGTTTTTACCAAAAGACAATATTAGATAATTTCATTATATCTATATAAAAACTATAATTTGTATAAAAGGATATCAAAAATTCTACAAAATATGAAAACAAGGTTTTTTGTATATTGAGGTTGACACTCGCAATAAATTTTGTCCTATTGCCCCTAAAACTTTTGTTTAACTTTAAATGTAGTTACATTCTTCCTCCGCTATACTTCAATTTTTGTGGGTCCAGTATGGACCCTTTCACGTCTAGGGAAGTGGGCAACGGACCGGAAAGTACCCAGCTATACCCAGCGAGCAGAGGTTATTGAAACGCAACAGCAAAATGCTACTTACTGTTAGTCAGGGAATGAATCTTTAGTAAACGTAAAAAAGCTGGACTAAAAAATAATTTTTATAACTGCAATGATCAATTAATAAGGAGAGCTCAGAAATTAGAGAACATTAAAAAGTTTGCATAGTTAAACAAACTTATCTATGTAGACACCGTGAATTAATGAACAACATTGCATCAAATATGGTAGGTCCTTCTTCAGAATTAATTTCGCCAAAATGGAGGTACCGCTATATGCTTTCATCTGTATTTCTAGAGGATCTTTACATCCATTCCTGATATCTCTTTTTTATTTCTCTTAAAAAAAACCAAGTCAAAAAATTGAATATGACTTAGTGACTCTATTGATGTTCATATTATCCACAAGAAGTAACTTTCTACACATACTGAAAAGAAAAACGATAATTTTAAACATTCTTTTCAACATTTTTATTGATATTTGTTAAATTCGCTTTACTTGTACCATTCTTTGAAAACAAATATTATTCGATAATATAGAATTTTATAAATTATATATATAAAAAAAACTTACTTGACATGTTTGGATGTTCGAAACAAATGGAAGCCTTTTCAAAACGTTATAAATAAAAAAATATTTTTAAATATATAAAATACAAAAAATATTTGCTGTATAGATAAAAAAAAATCACATTAAACCCTTTTCCAATGCCGCAAAGTATAACCTTTGTCCTTGATGTTAAAACCTTATACTTTCATTCGCCTTTCTAGATAATCCTTTAGAATTATGGTCATCTTCAACATTGCTGTTTTCTTTTCTTAAAAAGAGCCCAGTCAAAAAGTTAAGTGCAACTTGGCGACACTACTTTTCCGAACTTTTCTTAAAGTATAATGATGCTGTCTTTTATCCATGAAACGGAGGATTTAAAGCCATCATACCTTACCAAAAATATGTTTTTAAAATATTATTTCAAAGTATCATTTTTTTTTACATTTTTACAGAAATATATAGATAAAAAAGTTTTAAATGAATTTTGTAGTTAAAGTAAATAATATTTGAAAATATTTAAGTTAAAAAAAATTAGAAATTATTTAAAAAAAAATATTATTTGTCATTTTTTTGTGATTTCCATTAGAAAACAGCTAATGGAAATTCGTAGAGATTATGGACCAAAAACTGTTGCTGATATATAAAATACAAAAACATTTATTTGCTGGATAAAAAGACGGATATAGTTATAATATACCTTCCTTTTAAGGAAAAATATTGGAAATTATATTGGAATTATATTAGAATTATATTTTAATTAAATTTTAAATTAAAATAGGCAGGTGAATCACGCAAGTTAAAAGTTTCATTGAGAAATATATCGAATATTTATAATTTTTTTTTTCGTCACTAAAAATATTACAGTGATTAGCTTTGATATTTCAGATATATGAGAATATTTTGTAATTACTGCTAAATTTTTATTTTAAGGCTGAGTTTCTAAATAGTAGTCAAAAGAGCGAAAGTATTTTAATAATTTTAAAATACTTAATATTTTTTTCAATATTTTTAATTAACTCATTTCTGTTAAGGTTTTTTTTTATTTAAATTGTTTTAAAGATAATCTCAAAACAAAATTTTTTTAAAGCATGCAAAACACACTTGTTTCAAATTACAGTTTAAAGTATTATTTAAAATTGAAAATTGTTTGAGTTATATGCAAACGAGGTTTTCTTCAACATTTGGCTGAAATGAAATTTTAGCAATAACTGGATCAATCAACTGTAATAAAACATTTTGTTTGTTCTACATATAAATAATAACAATTCTTCGAAACTGATATTTTGACTAACTAAAATCTTTGCTACCCTGGCAATGAACATCAATTTTTTAGCGATATTTTTTACAAGGTTTAAAATATATCTAAGCTTAATTATAATGTCACCGTAAAGTTTGTATAATGTACTTCTTTAAAAAACACATAGGAGGTTTGTATGAGAAATATTATTTTCTAGAATTGTTTTTAAAAAAACTTGTGGCTAACTAATGGACTAGGAAAAACTGAATCATAGAAATAATGTGATTCGAATGGTGAATTAAATTCCTAAACTCTTTATATTTGACAATTTAAATTTATCCATAGATGATTCGTCGCAAAAAATAAATTTTTGTAAATATTTATTATTTTTCGTTTTTTATCTATTAATGGCAGAAGCAATTTTGAATTGCAAGGCACATAATTTTTTACATAATTTTTAAAATGAGGTAATTTAAGGTAATTTTATAGGGCGAAGAACGAAAGATGAGCGAAATAGGCTGACGAGTTTCTAAGAAATCGAACTTTGAAAAAATCGTACATTTCGTTATCTCAAAAACTATTTAACAGATTTCGCTAAAATTTCGAATTTTGCCAAGTAAAATTACATTATTTTAAATTCAGCAAAAAAGTGTTTATCTTAAAATTCAAAAATTTTTCGACTATTATTAAATGTAAAAAAAAAAAATAAGTATTTAATGAAAGTTATTATTTTTTTTGCATGGAATTTTCATTAGATTTACGAACTATGCTCTCAAAAAATTTACAATTCGTTGAAAAAGTTCTCGAGATATAGTGAAATACGCAAGAATATAATTAGCATTAAGGGTCTAAACTTTAGATTGGTCTCCTGACCAAAACAAAATTTTCCTGATTGAGGTTATCGGCAATATTTTGGGGTAAGAAATTTCATTCCGTCAAAAAAACGGTATGTCGATTCAGAGAAAGTACGTTTTTGTGTCTGATTTCGTAACTTAAAATATTGTCTGCAGTAAGTAATTAGCATATTTGAGGTTGCCCTCACGAACCATTAGGATTGCGTCCTAGAACGTGAAGATTCGATCAAAAAACTATTCAGAGTTGTCCAGAGTTCTTGCGTATTGTATATAATTGTTTCATTAATAGGATTTAATTCGATAGGATTTAATTGCTAAAAAAACCCACAAAAAAACACCTTCATATAGTGGTTAAGCAAAATTTTTCACTAACTGCTTTATAAAAATGAATAGTCTTTTGATGATATCATAATTTAAAAAAATAGTTTTTAAGAAACTTTTTCGGAAAGTCATTTTCTTCAAACATACATTTGAACGTATTTACCTTATAAGTTTTCTAATTTAATATATCTGAACTAATTTATTGAGCACATAAACCTATTCTTTACGTAATAAAAATAAAATTAATTTTTCTGTGAATACTATACAAAACTTAGTTTTAGACTAGTATAAAAATCTATCAGAAATTTCAATTCATATCGGTCAATAAAGCTAATATTGAAAATCTGGTAAGAAGACGGTAATTCGTGAGTTAGACACTGGATAGGGGTATTTCTAATTATACGACGATTCAAGTAATTAATGAGAACTAATTCCGGGCAGAAAATTTTCCTCCGGCTATTCGTGGCCATCTATTGGTTTTCGATGTTGCAATATCGGTTTGAACAACCACTTCGATCCACGTATGGAATGAGAACTGTACCTTTAGGCAACATTCTAAGTCGATGATATGTTAGCAAAGATTTTTCCAAAATATACAGCATAATACCCAAGTTTTGAAATTAAATGTACATCGATTATTTTTTTTTAATAAATGTTAAATGGTAATATCGGAGCTAATAACATTTAGTTTATTCATAGGCATTATTTATCTAATTTTTCCTTGCAAGATAATTCTTATAATCAAAGAAAAGGGTGACATAATCAATAGATTATTTAATAACAAATTCTATAGCCAGTTTAAACATAAACCAAGAAAACGTTATATAAGTATTCGATTAAAGCTATGTTTTATTTAAAAAGCATAAACTCTAATTTTAAAAAAAACTAAGCTGTAAGATTATAGCATTTATATCACCAAATTTATCGCTAATATTTTAGTTTAGTTTTCTTTATTCAACACCAATGTTATCATGCAATTTAAAACCAAGAGAACATCAAGGGATTGTTTCCCAAAGACAGTTCTGATAGCTGTTAAAGTTGTTGGGACAATAATCAAGCGTTTTTGTCAAAGTAATAATCTATATTAGACTATCAGTTTTATTATTGTTTCGCAGTATTTTCTTTGTTCTGCTAAAAATCATTTGTATTTTAAAAACTATATCAATTAAAAATTTTAATTCTGCACTAAAAAAAAAAGTAAAGTCAAAACTACCAGAATATCGTAAACTTTACAGTTACTCCTGCCTCGATCAGAATACAAAAAAGCTCGGTAATTTTTACTGAAGCGCTTTGGTAATGATTTTGGTAAAATGAACAATAAAATATGGTTTTATAATATGTGATAAAATTTGGTAAATGAAGTTAAATTCCGTAATTTTATTATAATATTGTAGAGCATTGTCCTAGAAGTCATTAATTCGAATAATTTCATTTTTCAATTCAGTATTCTCTAAATGTCTGGCAAACCTTTGCCAAATGAGTGGTTAATATATTGTATATTTTAATTTTAATTATCAGATTTTGTTTTATTAGATATGTCATTACCATATAGTTTGGAAATATTAACATTATTGTTTTTCTCAGTGTGATCTAAAAATTATTGTGGAATTAAAATTTCGTTAAATGGTTTCGTTAAGTCCCTTTCAGATACAAAATCAGGTCAAGTTTTTTAGTTATATTCTTTTACTATCTCGTTCAAGTTTGTTCCCCTTTCCATTCTTGGCTAAACCACTTAGCACTTGTTTGTCTCGTTGCTTTATCTTCTATCATTT
This sequence comes from Parasteatoda tepidariorum, assembly GCF_982258835.1. Classification (NCBI taxonomy): domain Eukaryota; kingdom Metazoa; phylum Arthropoda; class Arachnida; order Araneae; family Theridiidae; genus Parasteatoda; species Parasteatoda tepidariorum. Next base: position 55,368,160 of record NC_141765.1, read on the forward strand.
AGTGACTAGACACTGCGGATGGCTCTTGTATATAGAACTGTACTCTAGAATGTCCATTTCCCTACCATACCTGATAACTTTTACCCTTTTCAAAAAAGTTTTTTTCCTTAGGATAGGAAAATATCAGCTCAAACGCGATTTTAATTTCTTGTTTCTTCAAATATAGCCAGCACTCAAATATGCTTTGTGAGAGACAGCCGGTCTACTATATGTATGTTTGTCAAAATTATTTTAAGCCACATTTACTCAAACAAAAATCAAGTATAATTTTTGCAACCACATAAAACGTTAAAATACAATCTTCCAAAAAATTCGAAAGATTGGCAATGCTGTACCTTTATTTGTGCTTTTTTCAAATTTTTTAAATTTTTTATTTCATACTAATAAGTTTCATCTTAGCATATTAAGCAACATATTAAGGTTTCAATAAATTTACACGATATTTTAGTTGAGCTTGCTGAGACATTTTAAACAATGCACAATGAAGTTATATGTTAAAAATCGGCAATAAGATAGGGATAAAAAAATTAAACATATTTTTTAAGATTCTTAGATTGTCTTTGAAAAATCGATAAATTTACATATCGCTCGTTTAGTAATTTCTAATTTGGAATTCAGATTTTAATTCTAGAAATATACACCCTAAGTGTCCACTGCTCAAATATTTAATCTTTTAGACATACACTTTTTGAACTGGTACTTTTTTTAAAATTATGATCTTCCGGAAAAATAGCATTTTATAAGAGAAAAAAGTATGTTTCGTTTTAGTTACAAAAGATTAATTTGCATCGTCCAATATTTGTCTTAAAAGTACGAAAAATTTAGAAGTTAGAAGATTTTAAACATCAATTTTTTTCTTTTTCTGAAAGCTAGTTGAAGTCTTTTGGGTTCTACCTGCATAATATATTAAAAATACAGTGACCACTGAGAAAGGAGATTATTAAATATTATTTTAAAGGCACTTACTTTTCGTAGCTTTGCTAATATTATTTTTTAGTTCATTGAAAACAGTCGTTTTTTTTAGAGATTTTATTACACTATGACAAAGTGTGAAATTTCCCAAGAATTGAATAGTGAAGGAAAAATGTCAATAAAAAGGGTCAACCAAAGATGCTTGAATGCATGCTTTTTTATAGTATATCATTGGAAGGTTTTTTTTAAATGAAATTAGGCAATGTTTTTCAAAGATTGTGTGTCGTATAATTTGTTTCATAGTTCACGAAAGTCGATAAAAGTTAGTTTTAGTATGGTCTAAGAGTAAAGGTTTTGAGATGTAGGGATTTGAATTTAGTAGGGAAAAAAATCCCCCTCTATTGTAAATAAAAAAAAAAAAACACCATATTTAATTCATAACATATTTTTACTAACATCTCACTATTAGATCAGGTAACGTTTGCCTCCATCTCCCCAATCTGGATTTTCCCCTTTTGGGGTTAGGTTAATGAAACTTTATCCCCTTTATAGATTATTATTTTTCAGAAATTTAAGTTGAAAATATATTTATTTTCCTTGGGGGGGGGGGCTTTTTATTTGTTTATCATCAACGCTGATTCGAAAGCATTTTCATAAATTCAAATGCTCTTATTCAAATTTTGAGAGCTTCAACTATCGGTTTTGTGAGAGAATAAAAAATCCCTTTTTATTTCAAAAAATCCCTTTACGGTTATTGAAATGGGAAAACATTAGGTGACGTAAAAAATCATGTAGAAGTATTTGAACTTTGACCGGCGCAAGTTAAGTGGGAAAAAATTTCACCTTTCCTCCCCAGGTACGCGTAGTAATAATAAGCTGCTCTTTAAACTTTGAACTTCAAAAGGTCAAACGAGTTTATGTCTGAACTCAGAAATGCGTTATGAAATATAAACACAAATATGTTTAACAGTTTGCCCGCAATACATATTTGGCGCGCTTGGTAAAGGGCGCCTTTCCCAGGTCTTGATGAAACGGATGTTTTTTTTTCTTCTTTTTGATTCCTAAATAAATTAATTAAAATTAATTAAATTTCAGAATTAAAATTCAATTTAATGAAAAAAACATTTATCTAAGAATATCGTTTAATTTATTTCAAGTATAATACAGGGTTAAAACAAATGACTGATTGAATTTTAAATATTTGTTATTTTCGAAATTATAACACATATTACAATCAACGATATATAGAACTAAGATATACAAAAGAATGCAAAATAAACAACGATATAAAAAAAAAAAAATTCAAACTTTACTGAGTAAGGAAATTATAATTTTTTTCTTAGAAGAATTCTCTGGTCAAGGATATAGTGGTTCTTTGTCTTAGTTACCCCCGTTTATAACGGTTTAAAAGAAAAATCAAGACCAAAAATTTTTTTTACATTTTCTTATTTTATTTTTCAGAAATGAACTATTTTATAAAGTATATTAAAAAAATATATAATTTTAAGTACTCATTTTGGCAAACTTGCTGCTGATATGTAGTCTAAATCGCATGATAATGAATTTAAATAATTAATTATCACGTAACGTACAAACACTTTTGTACTGAGTACAGTTTCTTTACGGAATAACAGCAAGGCAAACTGATTTTAGGTTCCTTAAAACAAACAGGTTGCACTCCGAACCCAGGTCTAAGTTGTCAGTAAGAGGATTGAAATTTTAAGGTGTGATTTTAAATTTTCATTATCAATTAACTCCTTAAAATTCATAAATAACATAACCATTCATATAGTTTCAAAATTACCTACTACTGCCAATAAGCAAACTTCTGGTAAGAATAAAAAACATATTTTTGTACCGCAAAGTTATTGCAATTTAAAAAAAAAAAAAACAAAAAAAAACGAGAACTTAAGTAATAAACGCCAAAATTTACGGTATTTAAATCACTAAAATTACTGATTCTTTTCCTGAAATCACCTTACATGTAATTTCAGCAGATTTTTGAACATTCTACTTAGTAGTTTCGTGACTTTTCCAGCTGAGCATCGATCTACATTATGCACTAAGAAAAAATTTCATGTTCAAAACTACCAGATTATGGTAAAATATACCCTGTTTTTTGGATTTATGAAAACACCAAGATGTGTGGTAAATTTTATCGTAGCAGTTTTTAAAAAAATGGTTAGAATGGTTACATTATCGATATTATATTCATAACTGCACTCAGATGAGTGATTTGATCAATATTGGCATTATTTGTATGTAATATTTACAAATAATAAGTCAAAAAATACCTTGCACAAAGTATCCCCCAAGTGGGGCTACTTTGTGCAGCGATAGAAATTCAGTTTAATAATCATGTTTTTAGTAAAATATTGATTCAAAATTGTTAAAAAAGTTCATTGTTGACATTTTTAATAACAAAAACATCAAGATATGTAGAGATATTAGCTTGAAAATAATTTTCAGCGTTAAAAAATCATTTTTTATAAAGAATTTTTTCTTAAAAAGAATGTTTATTTCCAAGCATTTGAGTTTAAACAAAAGGAAACCATATAACATTGAAATGGAGGAAATTTCAAAACTAATAATTATTACATATTCATTAACATTTATAATATTGATAGATTTGAACATAACATGCTTGAATGAACTTGACAGAACTTGCTCTTCAGTTTCTGTCAAAATCACCTGATGTCCTATAAAATATATTTTTATGTGTTAAATCGTTTGATTAATTCATTAGAAAAATATTTGTAGAGAAAAATAATAGTTTACCAGCACGTTTCACGTGTTTCTTGTGAATTTTATTAGAGATAGTATTTCTGTGGATTTCGTAATTCCGAGAAGCTTCTGCAATCGACATACCATCAGGAACTCTTGCAAACATTGTTGCAGCTTTTCTAAAGTGTAATCAAGGTAGTTTCTCGTTCCAGGTATTTTTTTATAACGTCTGACCATTTTTCTGTCGAACAAAAAGACGAATGAAACTTTGCACAAAGTAGCCCCACAGTGCATTTTTTTTCATTTTCCGTTTATTTGTTATTAATTTTCAAATTTTTTTAACTCTAACATGATATAATTGTTTATTAATATATAAATAAAATATTTTGCACTTATGACAATTGTTTTATCAACGTCTTTGCATTTCACAGCTAAAGTTTCCACGCACACTTTTCGGCGTCCGACATTCTCGGAAAGTTGTTGACATTGGATAAACAAAACACACTCTGAGAATGTTTTAAAATTCGAAAAAAAAATTTGTAGTAATAGAGGAGACTTCTAACTTCAAATTCCACACATTTTTAACGTGGAAAAAACATAATACTGAATAGCAGCACTTGAAGAGTGCCAAATTTGAATTTGCACAAAGTAGCCCCACATGACGGTAATAATTTAGTGCTTAAAAGCAAACTTCAAACTTTCGAGAAATCAGCGCAGTTTAAAGAGAATGATCATGGTTTTTCTGTCAGCAGTGTATATTAAAAAATATATATTTTTTAATCCTTCAAAAAATAGGCGCCTTTTCATTGCATTAAAATTTATTTAAATCCATTTATAGTATTTATGATCAAACTTCTGCTTCATTATGATCTTTACTTTTATTGTTAAAACACTAAATCCAATTTCTAAAGTCTTAATAAAATCTTAAATATTAAAAAAAAAATATTTTTCCACATTTCCGTCTATTATAACAATGTTTAAACGAATGCTCATTTGCGAATTTCTTCTAATTGGGAATTAGACAAGTGGGAGAACGGAATACTTAGCTGAAATATACTATTAATATAATGTTTATCCCTATTATTTATTCTAAAATGCAGAGGGTGACATTTGCTAAAGAATCAACGATAAACTCGTGGATTATTGTTACTTATATTCATGCATATTAATTCGTATTTACACGACTTACTCTTAAGAAACGCCAAGAATTTGGAAAGACTTTTATTATTTTGAAAATAGAAAATTTTGGAAAACTACAAAATAACAAATTACATCTTTAAAATGTTTTAAAATTATAGGATATGAGCTTTTAAACTTGATGATGATGAGCTTTTGATGCAAAACCCATGAAGCGTTTCCTCAAAAATTCAGTTTTATGTTTTAAATTTTGAATCACCTGACACTTCTTTAAAAAATGGCAACTAAGAAAGATACAATCTTTAAGACATTAAACTGTAGTGTAATATCTGTTTTAAAGATAATATAATGCTAATAATATAATATTTATCCCCATTATTTATTCTAAAATGAAGAGAGTGTCATTTGTTAAAGAATCAACAATAAACTTGTGGATTATTGTTACTTATATTCATGCATATTAATTCGTATTTACATGACTAACTCTTAAGAGACACCAAGAATTTGGATTGTCTCTTGTTATTTTGAAGATAGAAAATTTCGAAAAACTACAAAATAACAAATTACATCTCTGAAATGTTTTAAAATTGTAGAATATTATGGGCTTTTAAGCTTGATGAAAATGAGCTTTTAATACAAAACCCATGAAGCAAATAATTTAACACAAAACCCATGACTACAAAAATTCAGTTTTATGTTTTAAATTTTGAATCACCAGAAATTTCTTTAAAAAATGGCAACTAAGAGAAATACAATCTTTAAGACATTAAAATGTGACGTAATATCTGTTTTAAAAAGTTTTAAACATACTCGTCTTTCGAAAATTTTTAATAAGAGGTTTCCCTGGAATTAGTAAATAAAATTATGATAAAGACGTAGGGGTAAAAATTTTATCCCTTAAATATTCATGACTTCAATCATTTTTTAGATAATATTCTTTCGAGAATCCTTGAAATGCATTAAGCATACGAACGCAGATTTCAAAGTTCTATTTACGAACAAACGAAAAGCACGTACTGAAACATTTACCTAAGAATAGTTTCTTTAGTGGAGAAGATGTGAATGCACTCCTACCACAAGAGGTACTTTTTGGAACAACCGTGAATATAAAGACAGTTCTTTAGTTGTATTTGTCTTTTTTAACGAACAAGGTTGAACTTACCACAAACTCGTTGCAAGTATAAAAATATTTTATATATTTACAGAGAGCTTTAAAAATATGTACGAAAAAGAATGCTTTAAAGTGGAAGTTGTAAAGTATGCGCACGCATTTATGTCTACGAAGTAAATGAACTTAAATCCTGTTATTTTAAAATTTTTTGATTAAGTGAGGTATTTAAAATATTTTAGTTGAGTCCTTATTTAGTATTCTAATTACAATAATAAAATGCATTGTCCTTTTTTGTTTTTAAAAATAAAAAAAAGGTCAATTGAGCACAGTACTAATTGTAAACGTTTAAGACTTGTACATGCATATTTTTTGGATTTTGTTTAAGAATTATACCATTCCCTGAAATAAATAATAAGATCTTTTAAGATTTTGTGTTATGATTTTTTTGATTTATTTTAAACTATTTGTTGCGCAAACGAGTTTCGTTATATATATATATATATATATATATATATATATATATATATATATATATATATATATATATATATATATATATATATATATATATGCATGTACAAGTCTTAAACGTTTCATATATATATATTCATGACCCAAACGTAAACGTAAGTCGTCGTAGAGGACTTTCTTCTGGGTCTGCAATTTTAATTTTATACTTTGACTTTTTCTTCTGGGGTCATATGTACAGCTTCATCTCCGACGATGGTCCAATAGAATTTTCTGAAGACCTTTTTGGCACCAAAATAGAGAGAACCTGGTGTTTTCACCAATATACTGCTGTCACTCCCAGGACGGTGTGAAACCTGCATTAATATTGGCGGTTCCTGTGATTTTGAGCTGTTCCTTTTGATGAGCGACTTAGTGTTCTTTAATTTTATTTTGCTGAATAGAATGCTTTTCTTCAAGAATAAAATAAAATTTTATCTGTTGAGCCGTGATACCCCAGTCGGTACGAATTCTATATCCGGTTTGCTCCGACCACACTCCTGACGTAAAATTTACTCAGTGGGGGACTGATCATGGGTTAGAGTCCCCTTGCCATCAGGCTAGCCGTGGGAGGGTGTCGTGATTTTCCTCACCCTGTCACTCAAATGCGGGTTAGTTCGCTTAAAAAGTTATCCACGAAAGCGAATTTCCCCCAATAATTGAACCACAAGTTTCTTTGTATTCTTGATTGAGTTCAAAATTTCAAGCCTACGGAATTAAACAGTTGTTACCGGAAAACCATACTTGGTCGGCTGTTCTACGACGCTTATAAAATAAAATAAAATTATATCACTTTTTTAATTACATCACTGTATCCCCTCATATCGTGACATAGCATGTTTCGTGCTCTAGCACTTTACGACTTGTGTTCCGATCATAGATTGTATGGTTATTTATGCTTGTCTAGCTGTCTTCTATGAGCCCTTAACGTATGTACCATGAGTTTTGGTACACCCTATACAGATATATTCTGATGTCCAAGTTGATAATTGCTCAATTGAAATATTGTAAAACAAGTGTGCACCTAACTACATAGAAAATAGTTTTAAGTTTATATAAGCCGAGTTAAGTTATGTCCTTCAATGAGTTTGGTATTATTGACACCACGTATTTTAATGATTTTAAACACCGAATTTCTGTAAGGTGAAACAAAAATAAAGTACTCTCCTTTGAAGTTTATTTAAATATAAGCAACATTAGTTGAAAAAGTCAAAATTAACAAATTTTAAACTTTATGATTAGCTATGCTTATGTTAGTTAGCAAATGCAAAATTCAAATCTAGAATGATAAAAATCCTCCATTTCTCCCCTTAAATTTTGCATCAAGATAAAGTTTTTGATTCAAAATAAATAAATAAAAAGTCGACTGTTTGAAATTCGTAGCTATAATTAATACTTTTTGACAAGTTGTACTCGCAAAAAAAAAAAAAAAAAAAAAAAAAAAAAAAACAACAACAACTTATTGTCGCCTTAAAAGGTTATTAAATAAATACGTGTTCCACTACTCCACAGTTCCAGCGTGAACCTACTAACCATTTTTTTTTGTACCCTCGTACTCTTTTTAATTTTGTTTTTAAGTCACACATAGTTTGTTTGCACATTTCTTACCGTTTGTTACAGACTTAGTTTTTTTTTAAATTTTAAATTGCATAATATAAATATACGAATTCAAAACCAATGCCGCGTATGTACATGTAATTCGAGTTAATAATTGGAACCTTCAAGGAAGTAAACATACAAATTTACTGAAAAGTAGGCATCATATTCCTATTCAAAAACACTTGATGTAAAAGAAGATTTACGAGGGGATAAACCCTGTCTCAAATTAAAAGGAACGCTCTCTGAGATTTTAAAAGATACATGTTTCTAAAAGTTTGAATTTATACTACAAGAATTTTTAGAAGAAATTCGAAATTCATCTATAAACATATATTTATCTATAAACTTTTGCTGCACAGGGATGTATTACGAAATTTGTTAGCTCCCTCAGCAGATGATCTTTAACCGTCTTCCTTGCTCGATATAAAGTCAAATTTTGATCTTCTAAAGTTCTACATTATGGTAAACTCTGCAAAATAACTGTAAAATCAATGAAGAATCATTCAAGATGAATGATGGTTGGAAGATACTAACATTTAAAATATCTGACTTTTCTCATTTAATAGGAAGCGTATTTTATATCTTACCATCACATTTTCCTTCTCACTAGATTATTTAGAATTTACTGTTTTCAAATCTCTTAAAGTGTAAATTGTTCCTGTAGGAAATATATAATAGAGTAAAATTTTTTAGTTATTGCGTCAAATGGTACACCATATACTTTATTAATTAATCAGGTTGTGATGATTTTCTCTTAAAGGGAGTAGTTTTTCTAACTTACATATTTTATTTATATTCTAAAAAAAAGTTGTTTTGAGCTATAAATAGATTTCTTGTTGCATTTCTACAAATACTTGATCCAGCCAAATTAGGGTGCAGGAATCTCAAATCTAATACTAGTTTTGATCCGAGTTCTGCAGCTTTTTTTTAAGATGGCATTTTAAGTCTATTTTTTGTCAGAATGTTTAAAAACGTTAGATATAATAGGGGTCACTTAAATGTTGCAGCAAACTTCTAGAGGAGTTAGGCGCATCATAAGAATTAAAATTATATAGGAACTCATGCCTGGAAATGTCACCATACGCAGCAAGAGTGCTTCCTTATTATTACCTGTTCATAAGTAAAAGAAGAAACAGTTCAGAATGGAGAAGAGCCCACAGTGGTGTATGACGACAGTTCTGGGCATGGGAATTAAATGGAAGTCTGAATGATGTGTCCTAACTTCCCAGAAGCTTGTTGCAACATTAATGTGGCCCATGTTATATATATATATATATATATATATATATATATATATATATATATATATATACTATATATATATATATATATACTATATATATATATATATATATATATATATACATACATATATACAGTACCCACATATACCTTCGTATTCGATGATACCTTCGTATTTCCACAACTAGAAGAGCTTCAACCACATGTCTTTTTTCAACAAGATGGTGCACCACCTCATTGCGGTATCATCGCTCGCAGTTCTTTGAATGACCATTTTCCAGGAAGATGGATTGAGCGAGGAGGTCCAATTCCTTGGCCACCCAGATCACCTGATATAACGCCGCTGGACCTTTTTCTTTGGGGATTTATAAAGGACAATATTTACAGGAGGATCGTGTCGAACATTGATGACCTAAAAGCCAAAATTACAACAGCAATAGCCTCTGTGGATGCCGACATGCTTGCCGCTACCCGTGGAAGTTGATTGACAAGGATCATGAAACCTATTGAGTCTATTTAACCATTTATGTTATTAATTTTAATCTATCTTTATTATTTTATGAGTTATTAAACATCAAAATGGGTCCGGAACTTCATAAACACCCTGTATTTTAAATTCCCTTTGAATCTTTTTCCTGAAGCTATGAATAAACCATTATGTACATTCTCTGCAAGGCGGACACTCCCATAACCGAACGCGGATAGTCATTTTTGGCCTGAAACGGTATTTTCTATCGCTTCAAACCGGACACCTTTTTTCTAATTTTGTAGATAAAAAACTATTTCTGCTTTAAATGCCAAGAAAAAAATATGCAACTTTAAACCATTTTTAAAGCTTGTAAATTTCTTGCCTTATCCATAATTAAAAATATTGCTAAGCTATTTCACCACTAACAAATCAATCTTTCTCCTATCACCTTGCCTTATCCTTTCAAATAAAGAAGAGAAAATGATTCTGATCACGGGAAATAATTCCGACAGTGGCATCTTTTGATCTTTTCTGTTGGACGACACAGGTTATGAGACTCTACAAGCTGAAATGGCGTCTTAAGTGGTTTTAATGCTTCTTCTTCACTGAAATTTTCTTTCATTTTCTTATCAATTTGAATACTGTATTTAACACAGCTGGGTTAAAGAAAGATAACAGAAACACAGTCCTTGAGGTGTTCATATAAATGAAATATTTATTCAGACATTTGATAGATGATCAATTTTGAATATATCCACTCCACAGGTCCTCGTGCCTTACAGGTATGCATTGCTTTCTTTTTTTCTAAGAATCGCGGAAGATTTACTTACGAAGAGGCATTAAACCACGTTTCTTATCAGGTAATGGGTTGGTGTTAGGGGTGGAAACCTAATACATAATTGAAACCGACCGAGTTCCTATTCGGTGATATGACAAACTTGGATATCAAACTTGGATATGTTTTAATGACAGCATAGCAAACATGATTTTTTTTCCAAAGGTATAAAATAAAAAGATGAACAAGCTTTGTTGTTTCAGAAAACCATAAAATTGTTCATAAATAAACACATTACTTATTATAACTGTGAAACTGGTTTTGAACTCAATCTTTATTTGGTTAATAAAAAAATGAAAAATCAGATACAATTAGATTCCGGATAAATATAAATTTGGGAAAGAAGTAATAATAATAAAAAAAAAAATCCAAAGGCTATTTTCTTCAATAAAGTGCGCTCACATACATAATTAAAAATCTGTTGCATGATTATAGTTTAGCTCATATAGTAAAATTTAAAGTTTTTCAAAACCTTATAATAAAAAGAATAATTTAAAATCGTATAAGCTGTTCCCCTCTCTTCTACCACGTTCGTTAAAGAGCTAAGACTCACATTTACTCAGTTGATGAAAATCGTCCATCAAGAGAATATAGCTGTATTTAAACGAAGTGAGAATAGAATATCATATTCTTGACCCCTAAAAATATTCACCAATTTTCTGTATTATTTGCATTTGCACAGTAAAGGGATACCTTAAGCACCCTCTACAGTATAACACATTAGAATTCACTATAAAAAGTTACCATAATATTTTAAACCTATCAGCATATCAATTCATTCCCCAAAAGTACTTTTAATGAGTTATCAATTTCGAAAAGTTAAAGAAAGACCGAGAGAAATCAAAATATTCTTAACTACTATGTTTAAATTGATGTCATTTAAATTTGTTTGTTAAGACCAACCAATTGCATATTTGACACTATTTTCTTTCCCAAAATGCATGTATGTTTTTGTCATGCTTTAAGAGAAGAGATTCTATTTTAAACGTTTCCATACACGCTTCACATATATATTTCATATGCCTTTTTGAATGATAAATATTACCTTCAATCGTTTTCAAGCGAGGACTATAATAAGAGCGTTTATTCGGCTCCGCTTGAAATTTAATACAATATATACATTTTACACAGTGAAGATTTAATTTGTATTGGGACACGCATTCCTTGTGGCAATGCGGGCAGTTTAATAGCATATATTATTATTCTATTGATACAAATGCAATTGAGGTAGATGTTCTGATGTAAATTTCACTTCACAACCTACATGTAGAATTTGGAACAGTATGCACATTTTTATGATCAATGTAAGATTTCTGGCTCACTTATGCTATTTTACAATGTTTCCAAAAAAAATTATTAACAATCTTGGAAGGTTGTCGTAAAAACACTGATATCGAGCATTTAAAAACCTGAATATTTTTATATGTTTTGAATGAGGCAAAATTTTATTTTATAAATAAATTATTGTGTCCAATATTTTAAAATATACACAGAAATGTAATGTGTTATTACATATATAGATAGATATTTTGGCAAAATGAACTAAAAAGTAATGTCGTCAATTTTAAGTAATGTAAGTAAATTCAAGTCATGTTAGCAGTTTTAGCAATTTAATTCAATTTAGCAATGTCAGTGTATCAATTTAGCAATTTAATAATTTAATGTTACCAGTGTTAGCAATTTTTAATATATTTTACAAAACTTACTAAGAAAACCAATGAATGCTTTAAATTTTAATTTTGAAGGTGTTTTTCGGAATGAATTCAATTGATTTTTTATCAGTTCAATCTAATTGATTAATTCAAGAGATTCCACCGTTTGAATACCTTAGAAACGATGAAAAAAGCTTTGTCATGCTCTTTTTCTGAGAAGAAATTCCAAGGCATTCAAACGGAAAAATATTCTAAATTTTTAAAGAATAATTAAACACTTTTCACCATAGCTAATTTGGAGCGATTTTTCCTCCAAAATGAAAATAATTAAGATAAATAATTTATTCTTTATTTTTAATGTAATGTATGGATGAGCTCAAACAATGCCCCCTGAAGTATTTTTTTTTCTTCAAATTTTGTAAAACTAGATCACAAATAATTAATTTTCGGAAAACTGAAGATTTTCTAATAGCTGATTAACTAAAAAAATTTCGCTACAAGGTGCAAAAACTAAAACTTACGGTATTAAATAACAGTTATAAAACTGAAAGAGTTTCAAAGTTAGATTTTCTTACAATAATAATTCAGTAAGAATATTTTGCAGTATTTATTTATGAGATTTATTTTGCATAAATATATATATTTAATAATAAATTATGTATACTTTTAAAAGATAAGATCATGTACACTCTGAAACAAAAAAATCGACGCACCAAGAAGAAGTTGTCCGATTGAAACGAAAATTGGTGGATAGGAAGACAATGTACAGAATAGTAAATGATTAAAATTTCAGAACAATTGAATAATTTATTGCAGAGTTACAGTAACAAGTTCAATAAGGTGTTGACCCGCCTCTAGCCTGGATACAAGTTGCCACACGGCGTGGCATAGACCGATAAAGCTCCCGGATGGTCTCTTGTGGTATGTCCTGCCAAACTCGATCAAATTGTCGGACGAGGTCATCAACATTCCGTGCCAGATGCAATCGCCTCGCCATCATATCCCAGACATGCTAGATGGGAGAGAGATCTATTGATCTGGCAGGCCAAGGAAGAGTTTGACAAGCTTGCAGACAGTTCCTAGCAACACGTGCGTATGTGGTCTGGCATTGTCCCGCTGAAAAACCAGCCCCAGGTGCTGCAACAGGAACGGTAGCAAAACAGGTCTTAGGATGTCGTCGACGTACCGCTGTGCAGTAAGTGTACCTCTAATGACGACCAAAGGGGTCAGGCTGTCAAAGAAAATGGCACCCCAGACCATAATGCCTTGTTGAGGGCCGGTGTGGCGTGCAGTAGTGAAGGCAGGATCCCCTCTCTGCCCTGTGTGTCTCCAAACACGTCTTCGATGATCGTCAGGACACAGTTGGAAGCGGGATTCATCGCTAAAGACTATACGTCCCCAGTCGGCATCATTCCAGCCATATCTGTTCAAAGCATTCATGCATACGAAATTTCAAAGCAATCGGATGATTTCTTCTTAGTGCGTCGATTTTTTTGTTATGGAGTATAATTTAAACTGTTCGAAATAAAAAATCTCCATTATGTAAATCAAAAGATCATAAATTATCTTAGGATTTGACGAAATAAAAATTTAAGCTAAAGATTTAGTGATAGTCTAAGCAATACTAATTTAAGCTCCGCGTTAAAAAAGGCTGATTTAAAAAAATTTAAATACGCAAGAACATTTACTTTTCAATCACTTGTGAAAACAAACGAGGACTGAAACCTGCATTGCATCATGCAATATATGCGCAAATTTTATTTTCACAAGTGCTTTTTGCGGATTAGCGTTAAAATAATAAAGTGGATTCAGATTATTTTATAAATAAATAAATAAAAAGAATGTTTATTTTAAAAGTAACCAGTGTTCAGAAGCGATGGAAAAGAAGTGAAGAAATATAAAATGGAGTCCTACTTTACGCAATTTGTAAAAAATTATCCTTAAAAATAAGAAGATGAATTATTCCTTCAACCAAAAAATTACCATTCTGTTATACGATTTGAGAATAGTTCAATAAGAACGAAATAATATTCTTCGATTTACACTCTAATTTTATCTAAATTATGGAATATTTTATATTTTAAATAATAAAATGACAAAACATAACACTAAAACTGCTGGATGAAGTACATTTTAAAATAATTAGAAATAAGAGATTGAAAAAAAATTAAGTTGACTATCGATTGCATTAAAAATAGCCGATTCAAAAGTAACACGAGTAGAAATGAAAGTAAGTTAGGGTTTTAAAAATTGTCATAATGATGCTTTATGCTACGAAATTGTATATAAAAAAACAATAGCTCATTTTCTGAGTTAATATACCTTTTACGATGGTTTGGATATTTGACATACAAAACACGAGAAGAGTCAGAAGCCAAACTGAGAAAAAAAGTATGGTAAAAAATACCATAATATGGTACAATTTATACACACTTCTGGAACTATGGGCACAGCAAGAAGCTCGGTAATTTTGATCGAAACACTTCGACAAAATTAACAATAAAATATGGTTTCATAATACGTGAAAAATTTGGTAAATATGGTAAAATTTGGCTATGATACCTTAGAGCATGGCATAAAAACCATTTGTTCGGGTAAAATTACTTTTCAGTTTTGTATTTTTTATTAAATGTGTGGTATTAAGAACTATAATTTTAAAAATCACAATTTCCTGTAAACTGTTACCCTATGAACGGAATATTTACCAAATGATAGGTTCAAATAGCGTATATTTTAGTGAAGGAAAGACTACTCTATTAAAGTTCTTTTCATACAGCTGCGCAAATAACTGCGTATTTAACGTGGTGGTTTTCATTCAGTTTACTGCATTAATTACTAATTGGTAAGATTCATCTACCACTCAAATTTTTGGCCACTAAATTTTGTTGATGGATGAAGTTAACCCTAAAATGAATTTTGTATTAAATGGCTTTTAAATGCACCATCTTGCGGTCTCCGAGTCAAGTCCGTGGAGCCTCCTACAGCAGTGAAGGTGCTCTCCATTCATTGGTGCTCCAGAACCACACAGTTGACACTGAGGGTGGTTAAAAATACCTATACGATGCAGGTGTTCTCCTAGACAATCATGATCTGTTAGGAGTGTAAAAGTGGCTACTGCATCTCTGCGAGTCTTATCTGGCACTGCCTTAATATCTGTCTCACTCCAGTTCTTATTCCTTATGCTTTCTCGTAGGTTAAGCAGAGGAATTCATTTTCATTATGTTTTTTATATGTATTTTTATGGAATGGTATGACAATCCAGCGCAACATGGTTGAAGGATTTGTGTTCCCTTGCGAGCAAGAAAGTCAGCCAGCGTTACCATAGATGTTACAATGGCTGGGAATCCACTGGATGACTACTCTTTTGTTTTTCAGTGCCAAAAGTCTGATAAGTCACCGACACTGAAGCGACAAAGTGTTTCCCTGTGAGCCGATCACCTGGATTGCAGCCTGGGAATCTGACAGCAATACAACTTTTCCAAATTTTGAATGGATGGCCAACAGTTGTTTCAATGCAATATATATAGCATGTACTTCGCCATCGAAGTCCGTTTTGTATTTCCCGGTAGATGCGTAGAAGGAAAAGAGATCAGAGAAAACATCAGATCCAGCAGCCATTTGCGAGTCAAAGTAAGAGCCATCTGTATAAACGTGAAGCCATGTTTTAGGTAGGGGAGAGTTGGATAAAACTGGAGAGTTGGATAAAACGGGATAGTCGGACAAAACGGGATACATCGCCTAATGACCAGACTATTGCAGCTATCTAGCGGAAGACGACAGAAATTTGTTATTCGACTGTAATTATATCATTTTCAGTGCGTCCCGTCTCGAGATCACTAGTTGATAGAAAGTTGTAGGTCTCAGAACTTATCTACTCCATTTTCTTTGCCGTTTTCTACATTTAAGTGCGTTGTTTTTTCTATTGTACTGCCTAAATATATGGGATTACAATTCCGGCGAGTATTACATTTGATGAGGCATTTTTTAACGAGTATTCTCATGTCTAGTTAATCTAATTTTTCTTTCACGCTTAGGTAGCAGCCATGTTTGTATTGAAAAGTGTCTGAGTTTGACAAAACGGGATACTTATGAGTTGAATAAAACGGGATAGAGTTTTTTTATGTCCCGTTTTATCCACCTATTTTTTGTTGGCCTAAAACTTCTACTATATTATTATTACTATATTGAAAGAAAGATAAAAAAGGCTAGTACAAATACTTTGATCCCTGAAATGGCAGCAGTGAAAAAGTTGGACAGATATGAAACAGTATTCAATGCTGAACAAGAAAAAACGCATGAGCATGTATTGGCTCTAGAAGAGAGATTGGTATAACTCTGACGGACATACGAATGCTAGCATTTGAGTTAGCTGAGAAAAAAAATATCAAGCATAATTTTAACACAGAAAAAAATGGCTGGAAAGTGTTGGTTGTAATCATTTTTTGGCAGACACAAAGAACTTAGCCTCCGAAATTCAGAACCCACGAGTATGGCCCGAGCAAAAGGGTTTAATCGCACTGCAGTTAAGCAGTTTTTTGAACTTTTGAATTCTCTATTAAGTAAACATAAGATTACTCCAAATGATATTTATAATGTTGATAACTGTTAAGAAATTCCTCTTAAGAGCACGAAACACATCTCAACAGTGAAAATTATGGAATAAGCGTTCATGTTTGAAAACTCATAAAGTCTTGAAAAACATATGTAGCATCGTAGTTTTTGTGTACTTAATTATAAAACAGTCTATGTAAAAATGTTAGAAGCAATAAAATCCCATAAATATAATTTTTCGAAATTTTACTGTCAGTTAATTATGCTTTTCAGTTAGCTTTACACAAAAAATCAAACAATGTAAACCCTATCCCTTTTTGTCCAACCCAGATATGCTAAAATGGGATATGTAAGAGTTTGGAAAATGATTTTTTTTCTATTTCACAGTCATTAAAATTAGTATAAAAAAGGTTTTTTCCGTGCTTCAATAAGTAATTTAGCTATAAAAAAAATTGTGTAGTTCTCTTTAACAGATTTTCCGTAGTAAATAAAAGCAATAATGGTATCCCGTTTTGTCCAATTTTTCCCTACTCAGTATGTATGGTCTAATGCAAGGGATTTTAAAATTTCAGGTGCTAAATAAAATGAGCATATATCAAGAATAATGCTTTATTACCAGTTAAAGTTAACTGGTATAACTGTTTAGGGAAATGGGTCATTTCCAAATAACTACACAAGAAGCTCTCAACATAATAATTTCTATCCATAATACATATTTAAACTTAATTATTGCTTACAGAAATCTTCGTCTGATCAGATGCAGGTTTGAACAAATTAAAAATCTTTTTTTTCGAATCAGTTGGCAAAATTAATTTTTTTGAAGACGAAGTGAGCATTCCTTGATTAGTGAGGTCTCTTTTGAAGCATATTTTTGAGTGTTTGAGAGTATTCTAAATCTTCACCTGTTCACCTGTTGAGAGTATTCTAAATCTTCACCTTCATCTATAAGCTGTTTTCCGAATCTTTATCATGGATCAAATTTACTTTTAATCAAGTTTACTTTCCCAGTTTCTTTCTCGCTGATCCCTTTCAGATTGTAAGCGAACCCTAGGGGTCAATATAGAGCACTTTAGCTATTTAGGGTGCATACTATTTATAATTTATCTATTCTTTATGTCATAAAATGTCTTCAAATAATCATCTTCCTAAATAAAACCAACTGAAGATTATATATTTCGTATGTTTTGGTACTATTCCATATTAGGTATACTCCAACTACTGTAGAATTTCCGTAGTTTTAGAAATTATTTTCCCTGTGGAAGCAGATGAAATATATTAATATTTTAATAAATAATAATAAAAGAATTTTAAGCATCACTACATATTAATAATTTAAAGAAATTTACGAAAAGGTAAGATAGATAACTGGTTCTTACCAGTTCCAGCTTTAATTCCCAACCAATGCAAAAATATTTTTTAGTAATTCTAAATGTTGAGACTATGATTAGGATATCTTTTGTTAGATTTTACAGATATCATGATGTTATTATTTTTTTAGATAACGTTGTTGCATCTGGGTTTTAAAAATATGGCCAATCTCTAATGATTCAGACTGATCGCATGTACAGTGCCCTAAAAAAGACCTACCTGAACGACTTTTGATCTAATAATCTTTTCACGTTCGGTTTAAAAGACACGATATTTTTAAAATTCGATATCTTAGGAACTCAAATCTTGTAATTTGCCATATAAAATAAGCATTCTTTAAGATTATTTCAGAAATTGTATACCTTAGAATTCAATTTTTTTCGATTATTATTAAAAAGAAATGATGTAAAATAATAAATATTTTCTGAAAGTTATTTTTTTCTTAAAAATATCCTTGGATAAAAAAAATACATAATTATCTTCAAAATTTTTTTCATTTCGCTTAAAAAGTCCTCGAGATACGTAGAAATACGCAAAAAATAAAATTAACATCAAGGGGTTCAAACTTTGGACCCCTCTTCTGACCAAACTATTTCTATCATATTTCCCAGATTGCGGTTATCCCCGAGATCTTGAGGGTTGAAAATCTAACTCAATCGGAAAAAAAGTATTAAGGTATATTTATTCCTAGAAAGGACGTTTTTGTGTCTGCTTTTGTGATTTAAAATTTTGTCTGCACTGATTAATTAGCATATTTAAGTCATCCCCTAGAACCTTTAAGATTGAGCCCCAGAACGTAAAGGTCCGATCATAAGTTGTTTAGTAAGGTCCGTTCTTTTCGCTCACTGTACATTAGAAAACATTATAATTGTTACATTCTAACTTTAATTTACAAAGAGCGCCTCATTCTAGGAACCTTTTTCCTTAACCTTGATGATTAAACCGTTTTTTGGCACAATTCTTTTTAAATAACATTTTTATGGGTCATATATATATATATATATATATATATATATATATATATATATATATATATATATATGTATATATATATATATATATATATATATATATATATATATATATATATATATATATATATATATATATATATATATATATATGTAACAAAATCTACATCAATATTATTATTTTAATTAATATTATATTAGTAATTAAAAAATTATCTATTATTCTTGATAGAAAATAAATTTTGAGGGGTGTTTAACCTTAGCTACCTCAAACACTTTTATTTTTATAGAATTTATTTTCTTTTTACTTTTAGTGATAAAAACAAACATTTTTGAGGCAATCTTTATAAAATTGGGATTTAACAAACATAAAATTATCAGAGTTAAGAAATAATTTTAAATTTAGCATTTAATGAATTGTAAATTTAAAAAAAATTAAAATTGTACAATAAATGCAAATCAAAATAAAAATCTAAATTTAGAATTGTAAACATAAAATCAAAGAATTTTAAAAGCGCATTTCAAGAATCAATTTTTCGATGATGTTTAATATCCTTTATCATCTTAATACAATAAAATATTTTTTTTCATCTGAAAATAAGTTATAATTTTCTTTCTCTTATTAGATTGAACTATAAAATAAAAACCAACAAAAAATGAAAAATACCTTTCTTCAGCAGTACTTTGTTGAATAAAAAGTTTTTTGATAAGATATTATGTGCTTCGAGAGGTATGTATTTTATTTCTTTTTCATTATGAACAAAGAGATTCAAGATAACTTCTTTATGAATAAAAGAATGAAAAAAAACTTGCTCAAACTAAAGAAATTGAATTAGCTCCAAAAAGTTTTTTTCTTAAGTTTTTATTATTATTTTTTTGGACAGAATGAGAGATAGACAACGTCGTTATCTTTACCTTTTTGGCGACAACTTAAGATTAATTCTAATAAGAGTTATAAATTTATCTAAGTGTATAAATTAAATTTAGAATAATTTATTTCTGATTTTTGCTAAATGTTTTCATAGAATATAGAACTTTTCTGTGTGATAAATTATTGGTATTGAAGTTACCAACTCATATCTCATTATAACGAATGAATTTTTTTTAAACTTTAGTATAAAACGAATTTATAAGAAAAATTGGGATCTTAAAGTTTAATTTTATCAGCAATTTGTCTCTTTTAATGATAAATTTTTCATTTAGCTGACCTATAATTAAAAATTATGTAATGTAAAAAATAATAATACATATTTAGTTGTAAATTAATTAATTACATTGGGGAACACTATTTTTTTCTTTTGATTTTCCTATTCATGCGATTTTTTTATCAGATTCAAGATATTTTGTGTAACAGATTTTGTCGGTTTCTTACTCCAAAGTACAGCTACTTTTTTAAAAAACATTTTAGTCCACTTTTTTTGTCGAAATGTACAAGTTTAAAAACGTAAACACGGCATTTGCGTAACTGTTCTGACTAACACAACCTCGAATTCATTAGAAGTTCAGAAGTGCCTCGACACCCTCAGGATTGAAATTGCTTAGGAATCCACGCCTGGAAACGTCGTCTTACGCCGCTACGCTTCCCCATTATTAAATGCTTCTTCGTGAGCTTCTGAACTGGTTATAATAAAATAATCGCCTGCAGTAGTGAATGACGTTATTTCCGGGAATGGGCTCTTGTTGGTGTACCTTAAATTCATTACAATAGTTGCAACATTTATGTGACCCTTAGTAACATAAATTTTAATCTTGCTCATTTCGACAAAAATTAGACTATAAATGCCATTTAAAAAAATCTGCAGTTTTAAGAGCAAGACTAATTTCAGATTTGAAATCTCCCACCAGCATTAGGTAAGATCAAATATTTTTATAAATTCTACCAAAAATTTCTTCCCCTGGGTTATTTTCAGTATGCATAAACTTAGTTTTATTCTTCCTGGCCGGATAGCACTGGATATAAATACAAAATAACGATTTTTTCCCATCTGAAATGCTTTTAAAGTAACAAATTAATACTCTGACCCTCCTATACTGAAAACATAAATTATGTTCAATATTAAATTGTTATGGTCAAATTCAGAAATCGAATCACAAATTAATCTTTGATCGTGCTCCTTTGCAATGATGCTACACGTTAAAATCTGTCAGAACTGAAAGTCCTCTCTTTCTTTGTGATGTGGTCGTTGAGAGGGAGGGCTACCGTTTCAGGCGCTACCTACGTCGTCTGATCGTGGTTAAAATCACGTGACATTTCTATTACGTCTGTTAAAACATGTATCCCTCTAAAACGAGAGTAGGTGTCTCATCATGTTTGGGTAATGTGTGTGTTTGTCGGAATAGTGAAGTCCCGGTTTGATTCTACAGTGTAATTTAACAGAAAAAAATAGCTTTGCATATTCTTAAGGCTATGTAAAACAAAGAAGTTACTAAATGTTGATCTTATCTAAACTAAATTTTCTAACATTTAGAAAGTACAGAATTAAATTGGTGTTGTAAAAATAGCTCTCCTAATCAAATTTTTCAAATCTTTGACGTTGACAAATATAGATATTTCTTGTATTTTTTTCTAAATAAAAAGAAAATAATAACAAGTCTGCAACGAGTTACTACACATATAGTTTCTAATAAGTTGGTAGTAGTACACGGAGAAAAAACTTCATATAAAATTATCGTAATCTATGATAATGATATTTCTGGGTTAAAAAAACCATAATTCTGGTTAATAAAACCAATATATACGGTATTTAATCCATTTATTCTGTAACTTTTCCGTTCATATGGCAACGGTTTACTGGAAATTCTGGTTCTCAAAACAATAGTTCCTATTACTACACATATAGTTAAAAATAAAAAACTAGTAAATTTCATCGAATGAATTGTTTTTATACCATGCTTTAAGACGTCTTGACAAAATCACCAAATTTTGCCATACTTACCAAATTTTTTCACATATGAAACAATATTTTATTTTTAATTTTACCAAAACCTTAAAAACCATTACTAAAGCGCCTCGGTAAAAATTACCCTGATTTTTGGTGCTTTGATAAGGCCAGAAAAATGGTACATTTTACCATATTATGGTAGTTTTGAACATGTCTTTTTTCACTGTAGTTAAGTAAAAATGCTGAGATCAATTTTCATATGCTTGAAAGGGCGAATTGTTGAGAGTTCGAACAAATAAAGGCGAATGTTTGACTTAAAAGAAATTAAGACAGATAATTGTGTAAGTTGATTTTATTTAAGTGTCTTTAAATTCTTTTTCTGGTCTTAAGATAAACATAAATAAAGTTTAAAAAGGTAGTATAAAAATTGATGATCAAAGTTAGTTTAAGCAATTAATTTTAATAAAGTTATTTTATCTTCATTTATGAAATTTTTAGTCTTGATAAACATTTTTACATCAAACTTTTTACGTTAAATAATAAACGAGAAAAAGCTTTCATAAAAATGTTTATAAATGTAAATCGTTTAAGAACAGAAATGCTTTTTTTAAAGAATAAAAATGTTTCCATCATTTAAAGGAATAAACCTTTTCAATACAATTTTGTAATTCTCTTTTAAAGTAAGCGATCGTAAAATATTAATTTATTACATTTCCTTTTCCGTTTGTTTTTGTTTAACAATAAATTTCAAATTAATGATTCTTTTATTAATTTGTTTAATTATTAGTTTTTAAAAGCTTTCTGTTAAAAGATATATATGTACAGCTTATTTTTCCACTTGTAATTAAAATTCATTTCAGCAAAATAAATATTTTTAAATATTCATTCATTTTCATAGAATTCTTTGAAACATTAAATTTTTAAGTTTTAACTGAAACAAGATAAAATTGTTAGATAAAAAAATATACTTAGTTTCTGTTTCTATGTTCCATTGATATAAAAATAGAAGATTTAAAAAAACTATGCTGCTAACTTTTATTGTTTTTGAAAATAATTTGTTATATTGAGCAGAAATACACATTTTTTTCAGTTTGCAAAGAAACTGAAGCATTAAATTAACGAAGAGTTACATTTTTCAAATCAAAAAAACTTTTTTTTCAAGAACTCTTTAAACTACAAATACCACTACACGATTTTCGAATTTTAAAAACTTTTAATAAAAACTATATAAATATAATGTATCTAAGTTTCATTAATATGCTATAAAATATGCTATGTACCTTTAATTCTTTCTTTCATCCTCTGTAAAAATATCCAGGAATATATTCATAAAATTTTTCGAATCCTTTTTCAAAAAAAAAATCTGAAACAATAAATTGCTGGGAATGAAACTAAATCAAAATAACTTCGATTAAGTGTCTTGAGAAAATCAATACAGATTTTCTACAATGATTGTAAATTATGCATTAATGGCAGTGATTACGTAATAGTCTGTAAAAAGAAAATGGTATTGCACTTGCAGTTTTCTCTTTGATTTTGTTCCTTGTAGGAAAAAGAGTTTAAAATGAACTGAAAATACTATACATAAATACTGAAAATATTTGAGAAAAAAAAATATCTTAGGTTACTGAAATTTTTCAAAAAGATGTAACTTTGATTACTAACATGCATCATTGAGGTTTTCAAATTGGAAGAAACTTTGATAACATTTCTTATTAACAACATTACTATTTAATAAAAAATAGGCTATTTATCAGATACACAAATTACGTAATTTGCTATATTAACTTCATAATTCTATGTATTTTTTACCAAATTCTATTCTATCCTGGAATATGTATGGGTTCAAAATTTTTATAAATTTATGGGAGATTTTAAAAGCTCAATTCTATTTGCATCGAGGTATCTTTTAAACTTAATATATAATGCAATTTAATGCATGAAAAAACTGACTAAAATGACTTAACGATTAGGTAATAGTTCTGTAAAATGTTTGATCCATAACGAACATTTGTAGTAATCGATACATTGGGTGAAATTTGTATCGATTACTACAAAATAATCTGTGTTTGTAGCAATCGATAAATTGTGTGAAATTCTGAAAATATGCTTTATTGTGCCTTCGTGTTGTAATGCAGTAAAAGCTCGATATAACGAAAATGATATATTACGAGGGGTCTACTATGTTGAAAAATTTGTCATCGTCAAAATGTTGATATTAAATTCGTATGCTTATAACGAATAAAAAATACTAGCCTTCCTGTATTGGGATAAAAAATTTTTTATGGCGCTTAATTGAGCAATATTATGGGGAAAATGTTTAAATTGTAGAATTTTTTTGTTGTTGATATTAATATGAAAATGCAAAAAAGTGGAATATTGTTTTCTTTTTTTTATAATTTTAACGCTTTTTCTTATAAAGTAATGAATGGGTGATTAACGGCTAAGTTATCTTTGTTATAACAAGACAGATTCTTTACTGATTTTAGAAATATTACTGTGTACTTCAAAAGAATGCGCATTTTCTTCATCACTTATTAATCATGCCCCCTTATGACAACTTACTATTAAAATCAAATTATACTGTTATAAATGACGTCGAAAGGTGTTACACTTCCTTTCACTTTATTTAGCTGTTACGATCTGAAAACTTGTACAAGAATTCTTCTCAAATACAATTTGTGAAGTGCAGAATTCCGTAATTCCTCTAACTTACAGATTCTAGAAATACATAAGTATTTCTAGAATCTGTTGGCAAAGCAGTTTACTCAAGTTATGTTTTTTAAATAATTACTATGTCATTAATTCAGTTGCTTAAAATAAAGGAAAAGAAGGGTTTTTTGTTTTCAATGGTAAAAAAGAAAATTACAAACTTTTGCAAAATAGCAAGGACCATGAATTACTTAAAGAAATAAAGCTAGAGAAAAAAGTGAATGTCCCATCAGCAGATGTGTAGCACTCCAATATCTTTCCATTTCGGAGTCTCAAAGCTGAGCTGAGTATCCCATGACCTTGTCATTCCATCAAAGTAGTCAGAGTTTACTAAAAAATGCCAATGTGGTGAGGGTGGTTCTCCCGCCAGTCATGGCGCACCACAAGTTTAATTTCCGCGACAGTTTTTTCATGGGATCAATTTGATATATTTCGGTCCAAGTTCTTCCTCCCACTTCTTGAAAGAATACGAGAAGTAACAATGCTTTCCAGGTCTGCCTCATTAGAATTTTGATACAAAGATTCACTGCATGAAAGGAGTTATAAGTATTTAACTAATGAATTATTTGAGTGCCCTTCTTAATCAGTATATCTGCCTGTTCCTTACCATAAACATTACAATGTATTGAAATTCATTAAAGTGTTAATTGTCCTCTCTTCAAACTCTCCAGAAGAATCTGACAATGCAGGATATTTTTAGAGATGGGTGTTTCCTTAGTTCATATAGCTCGAATGGAAGCTTTAGAGTTAGACAGAGTAACCAATTTATTGTAAAGGTGCCTGGGGAAAAATTACTCTAGTGTTACAAAAGTTACAGCCATAGTCTCCTCATCAAAAGTAGATTCTCGTTTTATTGACAGACACATAAAGGAAAAGATCGAATGTATTTCTTCTTCAATGATTGGCTGGAGTTCAGTCAAAGAGACATCGGTATAAGCATGTAACCATTAACGCTCAGGGGTAGAGGGTATATTGTCTTGTGCAAGGATCTTAAGGCTGATTTGAGGAAACAGTTTTTCAAGAAATAGTTGGACAAGGTCCAGCTTAGTAGTTCTGTCGACATGGATTATAGGATATAAAGAAACCCTGGAAAATTTCATTATCAAGTTCCAGCTCTGCTTTTAATTCTGAACTCTCTGTAGAAAACAATTTTGAGTCCTTAGGTGTATTGATAAATTTTTATAACAGTCCCAAAACAGCATATAGATTCTGATAAGTTCCATAAAGTATTAGAACTCTCTCTTCAGTAATCAATTTAATGGGTCTAGTATTAGTCAGGAGTAGCAGTGAGTCGATGTTAGTACTCTTTACTGCATCAACGATCTGTCTGTCAGCCAGATTTTGCATTAATTCCAGTTTCTCGATCAAGTTCTTTGGAGTAGTGTAAAAGTGATAACAGACAAAATAAATGCTTTTAAGTGTTTCCCAGTGTAATGCGGGTGCATCTCCAAAGACAAAAGCCCAGGTGTTTAAGGATGTGAAATCGCTATTCAACATTTTAGATCACATTTTCAATATACAGTTTCCCCCTTAACGGTCTTATTTCTAAAGACAACTCCCAATTACGTAATTCTTAGTCTCTATAAGCCAGTTCTGTCACATGTCTTGGTGTATCAATAAAAAAGTTTGCACTGCAGGCTTTCTAAGGTTTTCTATCATGTTATTTTCATTTCACTAAGATCGAAATTTTACTGTTCCTTTTAGAAGCTCTTTCGCTTCATGTTTTTCACTTTTCTTTGCAACTTTGGTCCACATAATCAGATCATCTGTAAACAGGAGACACTCCCCTCCGACTGACCTCAAGATCAAAATCAGTTTGTTTATGTATACATTAAGGAAGAAGCAGCTACTTACTACCCATTTGGGCAATTTTGTGTGAAAAAAGTTGGTTTTGGAAGTTGAACTCCCGAAAGTGGAATTTACAGCTTCTCTACCCCAGAAATGAAAAAAAGAATTTTCTTTTTTTGCAAATTAATATAACATTTTGGCTTAAATTCCCATTTCTTGGCGTTTTCGGATCATATTTTCTCTCCCAACGGAGTCGTATACCGATTTAAAGTCAATATAAATTGCTCTCTTTTCTTCCCTTCTGCAGAGAGAATTTTTAACCATTTTGCCCAAATGAACCACTTCATCGGCAATGGACTTCGACGGAAACCAGCCTGTTCATATCAATATAAGTAAATTTTTAATTTCAGGAAGCCAGTTCAATCTGGTGACAACCATGCAACCACTAAATTGGCCATAGTGCTAGTGCTAATTGGCCATATGCAGTGAAATGGACCCATAGCTTTCAGTATTTGAGGTATATTTGTCTTTTATCAAAGCAGGGACAATCCTTTCCTGTACATATCTCTGACTACCAAATGTGATGGAAAAATATTTAAATGAATTGATCTTGCATTAGTACCATTATGTTTAAAAAACTCGGCATGATTTTTATATTGTCCTGTTTTGATTCTCAGTCTAATCGGACATAAAATAACTACTTTTCAGTGAAAGCGAAATTAATTATAGTCTGTATTTGCCAAGCAGCGCGGACGGGGGTATGAAGAGAAGGGGAATTCTCCCCCTCCCCTTATCTTCAAACACGGAAATGGGGAATGAGAAAAAAAAGGGGGGGGGGTGATATTCCTTTTGAGAACTCTTGATGTTTTTCTAGCAAAAAATCCTCTTTTTTTTCTCTGATTATGAGTACGATTTTGCAAAAGTATTAGTAATATCTCTATCAAAAAAGAATTCTCTGTTTTAATAAAAAACACGTACCCTCTTGGTGTAGCTTTCTTGTTTGCTAAATAAGAGATAAATGCATGCATTTTTAAATGGTCTCCTTTATAATTCATATATTATATGAAATTGTTAAAAGTCGGTCGCTTTGCCACTACCACGAGGAAATTTCTCTTGAAAAATTGCAGCCTGTACCCTCCACATTTGAACATAGATTGATCTCTTCTTGATTTCAACTTCTTTCCTCGTCTGGTCTGTTTTCTCTTTTATTGGTTTAAATACCTTGCACCAAAATCCCTTTTAATTTCTAACAATACGTCTTGCATTCACTTTTTTGCCCAATTATGCATTAACTCATTAAATCTTTTTATCAGTTATTCTTTCGACTTTGCAACAATTTCTCAGATAAACCCCTAACTCCTGCGTGTTTGACTGCTCTGAAATGTTACGGCCTCCTGGCTCTCCATGGGGAATATCCTTCTTTTGACATAGAGTGACTCTACTCGACAAGATCACCGAGATTGCTGCCGGTGTGCTTCAGCCCATGGGTGTATTTGATCTTCCGTGGACACGACACCACCAACCACCATCAGCTTATTGGGTGACTTGAAAATCATGAAGTGTTCTTCTCAGCTATTCCCCTAACATTGATGTGAATTTTCGCTTCTTAGCATTCCTGAAATTCCACGAAATCTTTAAAGATCCCTGAATAGCTCGATTGGATGAGATTATTTCAATTGTGACAATGACCTATCTGTGATCTGAACCTCGGTCTTCAATAACATTTTGATGAAGGAGATGAGCAAGTTCAATCGATATATAGAGTAAATCAGGTGTGGTTTCAGTTCCGTTGCAATGCAGATATCTAAATGGGTCAGGAGATCTGAAGGTTTGGAGTCCAAAATTGAATGCCAAAAGTAGTAGATTTCTTAGCCGTTACAGGCGTTATCAGGGCGTCATCAACATAAAAAGTCAAATTAAACGAGATAAATATATATGTATATCAGTGTTTAGTCTTTTTATTATTATTTAACATTTACACTTACTTAAGTAAGTGTAATTGCTTATAACAAGGAGCTTGTTATAACTAAAAATTCTTCTGCTATTATGAGTTATCATCGTAATGGACTTATTATATTTCAATTCATTTGGTGCCATTCTAATTTGCGCATTCATTTAATATCTTTATAATGACATATTCATAAAAATCCATTGAAAAGTCTATGTTCACGATTGGGGCTCACAACTTCTAGTGCATTAACACTGCAAAGCGAAATAATGTGAATAACGAGATAAATATAATTAACTCCTTTCGTTGTAAATAAGTGGTAAATGGTAAATAACTTGGTCCCTCCTCTCCATGAGCGTGAGATCCTATTTCTAAGGTGGATGGTGAGATGTTAGACTGATAGTGCAGCAATTTTCGATTTTTCAATTTTATAGGCTATTTATAAATATGCAAAAAAAAATTTTTTTTTGAAAATATTTTTGTAAAAAAGTGAAGATAGCAGAATTAAGAAAAACAGTTTTTAGATTAGAAAAACAGAAAAACTGTTTCATTAGGTTTTCATAAAATTCTTTAGTGTTTTTATTTCATAACGAATCTCAAATTAAAACGCAAAATAATTCAATACTATTCTGTCGTTCGTCATCATTCTGAAAAGTTTCGGAATGAACTCAGCTCTAAATGTGATTTAAAAATTTAAAAAAAAATAAAGCTTATTTCCTTCAAAAAATAAACAAAACATTTTCATGGATCCGATGGGTGGTTAAAAAATTCTATTACAAGCATCGAAACAAAAGCAGGAGCTTGATGCCGAAAGGTAGTCTAATCCTTATCTATTCTGAATTGAATACGGCTGTGATGAGCCGGGTAAACGGAAAAAAATATGCTTAATGAAACAAAATCGATTGGTGAACGCCAAACTGTGTCTGATTCAAAAAGAAAAAAAATACAGAAAGAAATGCGGAAAAGTCTCCAGGAAGTATCAGGGTCAAAGAACCCGTAGTTATGTACCCGTATTAAAAAATATGCAGTTTGAAGGCCATACTAAAATGACTATACTTGAAACAAGGAAACAATTTTAGCTTGTGCAGTAATTACTTCACTGTTAAAAAACATATGACATAGATTTTCTAACAATCGATATTTGGGTGACCGTATTTAAACGAGATACTTAAGAATACAACCAAACTTATAATTCAACTAAATGTCTACATTATCAATTAACCTTGAGTGTCTAAAAAAAGAAATATTAGAGATTTTCGTGACTTTTTATTCTCTATGCATGATTTGTATTAATAAATCATTTTTACTAAATTGTCCTTTTTTAAAAATCATTCCCTATCTACAAATAGTTTAACAACAGTCCTTATGTTTAACGAAATTATTTTTAATTTGTTCAAATAATCCGAATTCTCCCAGTTTTATCGGAATGATGGGTAATTGCATACATATATATATATATATATATATATATATATAATATATATATATATATATATATATATATATATATATATATATATATATATATATATATATATATATATATATATATATATATACTACTTTCTCTTTATTTTAGACAATATTCTCTATTTTTCGCAAATCGTGCATATTTTGTAGTCATCTTTAAAATATATTCAAATTGGTAATTTTAGTTTAACACTGCTTATACATCCCTTTATGTGTTTGAGTTATAGTAAATATTTATCTGCATTCGTGATATATTTTATCTAAATATATATTACAAGTTTATCAGAAATTTTTATAATTAAAATAGTATGAAGCACTGTCAATCATGTAGAATTAGTACTAATATTCAACTAAACTTATAAAGAATTTATTTAAAATTGAAAGATAAGAGCATTTGAGAAACTCTTCATTATTCCCCCATTAATAATCAGCATTAATCTTTTGGCTGACAGATATAAATCAATCATATTTCAATTTGATACTAGTGTTCTATTATTGTTATTGTAATAAATTGCATAAAATGATAGTTTGTAGCATAAGTTGTGTACTTTATAAAGATATAATCAATCTTCAGAGGTATACTTGATGCTTAAATTATCAAATTTGGCTATTTTTAGTAATAATTTACTATTAAATATAAAATTTTTGTATTCGCTTTGCATCCTCTCGAGACAAAACATGAAAGAAATTGGAAAGCTGGTATGAAAATATAATTAATTGTTTAATTTTAAGCCATTTAAGTAAAATATATATTTTTCTTTTTGGCAATTTAATTGAAAAAAGATTAATCCTTTTGCATCGGCAGGATGCCTATTCTTTTTCCATTAGCAGTCGGATTTTTGACTCCTGAAATATAGGGAGAAGTAGAAATTTGGTGAGTACGGTCAAAATATTTTTGTCAGGTGGACGATCCAAAGTGTAGATCCCTTAAAGTAAATTTTACGCTTTTCATATTTCCCCA
Source organism: Parasteatoda tepidariorum (assembly GCF_982258835.1). NCBI lineage: Eukaryota > Metazoa > Arthropoda > Arachnida > Araneae > Theridiidae > Parasteatoda > Parasteatoda tepidariorum. The sequence goes on from NC_141765.1 coordinate 55,398,999, forward strand.
TATCCCGAGAACTTTTATGTGAATTGAAAAGTTTTTGCACACAATTATAAAATTCGTCTATCCAAATGTAATTCCGTGCAAAATAAAAATTTTAGTAAATATTTATTATTTTATTTATTTTATTTAATAATAGTCAAAGAACTTTCAATAGTAAAGTATACATTTTTGTACATCAATACTTCAATTTTTTTAAATGCTTATTTAACATGAAGGGGTCCAAACTGATGACCACTCTCCTGACCAAATTATTCGGACCACATTTCCCTGTTTGCTGCAACACCCTACATTTCTCGGGTCAAAAATCCAAATCCATCTAAAAAAAGGGGTATGTTCATTCAAAGAAAGTACACTTTTGTGTCTGATTTCGTAATTTTAAATGTTGTCTACCTTCAAATTAGAAAATTTCAGGTCCCTCTTAGAGCTATTAAGATTGAGTCCTAAAACGTGAAGACTCGATCATGTGTTCAAAAGTTATTCAGGGTGGTTCGTTTATTTTATTGCGCACTTTACATACCTAAATGCTTCATAACGTCAACGTCAAGACCTAAATTCACAGCAAAAAGATATTTGAAGAATCTGAAAGCAAAAAGACGGTGTAAGGTTGACTGTAAATTTCATTTTCATTTTTTATGCGGTGGTGTTTACAAAAAATAATTTTTCAAACCTAGGAAAGAAGAAAAGGACAAATGTTGTTGAGCCAAAAGTTGCACTTTTGTAAAGCAAAAAAAAAAAAAAAAAAAAAAAAAGGAAAGAAAAAAGTACAATGTGAACTAGAATTTCAGTTAACCAAATCCCAACGCCACCATAGATGTTCATGATCATATTTTTTTAACAAACCAAAAATATTAAAGATCTGATTAGCTAGTAATTTTGAGAAATTCGGTCGTTTATCAAAGTTAATAATGAAATTATATTGGATCTGAAAGGAAATATAACTGATTTACAAAATGCAAACAAAAATCTCAAAGTGTGAGATATTAATAAAGCTGATGAAAAATTTGAAATAAATAAATAAAAAAATAAATAAATAAATAAAAAAGCTGCGATTGATATTAAATTAGGAGTGAATATAAATAAATAAGCAAATTAAAACAATACTGCCATAGAACAAATGAACTCTAAACTCAGTGCCACGACAGCCCATAGAGGGCCAAGGCCTACTGCGCCCAGCTCAGTTTTCTTGACCTTGGGCTTTGGGGTGCAGGAGCAGATGTTCCGGTCAGGTGGGCAGCCGAACGCGGAACCCCCAGTGTTTAGTTCCCAAGCATGCTTGGTACTCATTTATCGCTCATTAGGCTGAATCAACCTTGCCCGGCCCGAGGATCGAACCCAGGACCTGTGGAACGGGAGCGTGAAGCGCTACCACTCAGCCACCGGGCGTCAATAGGACAAATAGTAAAGTGTAAAATTTACCTGAAGCCGAAATGTTCGATCATACAAAAAAATTTCTAAACTGGGCGAACTGATGAACATTAATTTAGAGGAAAACTTAATTGATGTTCAGTGAGTTCTGGTTTTAACAGGAGAAACCAAAACCATTAATAATTCTGATTAAATCCTAGAAAGTATGAGACGAACTTTAAAAGAAACTAAAATAATCATAAATTAGAGTCATCTGAAGTCAATAGCCAATTTACTGAACTGTCTATTTATATCAACGTACATTTTAAGCCTGAATTAAAATTCTTGTTTTATCCCACTAGTAAAACTAAGGTTAAGTAAAAATTAAAATTTTGCTGGATGGGGGACGGAAAACGAAAAAAAAAAGACGAATCTTCCAAAATTTATTGGATAGAAACAATTGATGTTTTTAGCAATCAATTCTTAATTAATAAATCAAACTTAATTAATAAATCTGTGATAAATCTGTAACAAACTGTTACCCAATTTAAGATTTGGATGATTTAAATAACTTACTGACGTCAATTTGTAAGTAAAATACTAATTGCTCAATACTAGAATTCCAGTTTCTAAACAATATCTTTTTTTTTCAGATTTGGATACCAAAATACAATTGTATTTGATCTAGATCTTTAGTTTGATTACAAATAGGTTAAAAAAAAATGTAACCACTTTTAACAAAAAACGACTTTTATTTTATCATGACAAAAGAGAAGCATTATAGACAATGTTCTGCATGTTTTATGAATAGTGCCTATTATTCCCTGAGTATCTTTATAAAAACCACAAAATTAATGTCTGTAGTTTATCACTTTTCCAGAATCTTATATATTTGCGATCTGATAATTATTTATGCGTGGTTTAGATATATTTAATTATATGGATATCTTTTCATATTTTATGTGACAGAAATAGTTGTTATATTAAAACTGGTATAACAGTATTAAATGCACAGTATTACTGATAATATTAAATCATACATTATACATTTATGTTTAATATTCAACGAGAACATTTGAGAACTTTTAGTTCTCTAGATATAGATCAATCATAACCCAATCAGACGCAGATGTTTCATTAATGTTACAGTTATAAATTACACAAGAAGTTAGTTAGCATTTTAGCATAAGTTATGTACTTAATAAAGATATGAATAATTAATTTTCAAATGTCTGGATGTACTTGTATTCATGTGATGTTTTATTTTCTAATAATAATTCACTCTTAAATGTATGTTTTTTAAATGTATTGTTTATATCTTCAAACAAATGAAAATTTGATGAATCGTTAGAGCAAAGTTTTTCAACTAAAATAATTTTTATTTATGTCTTTAATTAAAAAAAAAGAAAAATTGCAATTTTGAAGAATTTATGAGCATTTAAAACTAAATTTTAATTTTTAATGAGTTAAACTAATAATGTCGTAAATTGCTTTACGTGTGAAACGACAACGATAAAAATGTAAGATACTTTTTTCCTGCAGCAAGTACGGAACTTCTCGCTATTCGCCTCGGAAGACACCGGAACTGTTTATTTAACGTTATCCAGTGGACGCGTATGAAACTGAGTCGTGGAGGCCACAGTTAGTACATAGAGATAAACATCTATGTCCTGAGCGGGAGTCGAACCCGTAACCATTGGCTTTGCAGTCAGGCGCACCAACCATTCACCTACCTGGCTAGCTGTAAACTATTCTCAATGATTTAGAAAATTGCTCTAAATTTCCTTGAGTCCCTATTTTCCTTTAAAGATATTTTTTCTCACCAAATTTGGTGAGAAATTTGGTGAGAAAAATTGGGGAGAAATTTGGTGAGCGTGGTGGCTCAGGCGATATAGCGTTCGTCTCCTACTCAGGTGACCCAGGTTTGAATCTTAGCGATGGCTGGTCTATACGAATTCCGCACTTGTCTCTCACCGACTGAAGTGATGACGTAAAATGTCCTCAGTGGTTGATGAATCGTGGGTTAGTCTCCTTGCCATCACACTAACCGTGGAGGGTTTTCGTGGTTTTCCTCACTAACACAAATACGGGTTTGTTCCGTCAAAAAATCCTCCACGAAGGCTAGTTTATCCCAATGTTTGATCAAGGTGTTCCCTTACATTTTGAATTGCGTTCGAAATTACAAGGATACTGAGTTGAAATTGGTCGTTATAAATTTTTCGAAAGAGACAGCTCGACGTGACAGAAGGTGTTATGTTTTTGTGAAGATTTTGAATCCTTAAATCCTGGAGAACAGATTCATGTGTGATATTTAAACTTTTGTTAATTTTCGAATAATTAACGAGTCTTCACATGCTGAATGCTTGTCTTCAATATGGCGAATCTATAATAAGTTACTCCCACCAGATCATTCCAGGATCTTGTGTTTCATTATCTACTGCTGTGACTAATAAAATGCTATTTGGTGAGTGCTGCATAGATTAGTCCGTGTGCATTGATTCTGAACCTTGATGTGAATTCATACTGTGTATCCCATACATACCGCGAAGTCACCTGGCCATTTTGTTTACAAACAAATACTAAGAATTGATTAATTGATGACTGGACACATCAAACAGATTTTCTGGTGAGTGAAAATTGATTTTACCTTCTTGAGTATTGATTCGGGATCATGGTATTAAAATTTTCGTAAGACAAAGAAATTGAATCTGAGAATTATTCTATATGACGTACAAGAGGAATTTACTAGGGAAGAATTGTTAGAAAAAATTAAGGAACAAAACACAGCCTTGAACACGGAATCATTGACGTTAAATTTCGAGTAAGGGCAAAGAATGGAAACCACTCGATTATCGAAGCTGATCCAGATATATTTAGGGCAGTTTTACGATAAGAAAAAATAAATTTGGGTTGATGCAGAATTAGAACAAAGGAATGTGTACGAGTGATGCAATGCTTTAAGTGTTGCTCATTTGGCCCTACACCAAAAACCTGCGAAGCAGATGAGGTATGCGCAGATTGTGGCAGTAAAGGCCACACGTTTGATGATTGCACTGCCAAAAGTAGGTGCATTAATTGTAAACGATTAAGCCAGAGATACAACTTAAATCTTTCTTTAAACCATAGCTGCTCTTCAAATTCTGCGAGATCTACATCTGGTAGAAAGAGTAGATTATTAAAAGAATAAACTATGGATAAGAATATTCACAAACTTAAAATAGCTCATATTAATCTTAACCATTCCCGTATTGCTAATGCTCAAAACTCTGCAGATTTTATCTCTAAACAGATTGCTATAAATTCATTAAAGGAACCCTATTTTAACACATAATAAAATTACAGAATTTCAGACAGGAATAGATATAATTGCTGGTGATCATAGGCCAAGAGCAGCAATTCTCATAAATCATGAACTAGTTTATTTTTAACCTATTACTACTAAAAGAGACTTAATAATCAGTGAAATTAGAATACGGGATTTCTAATTTTTTACTTCGTGAGCATCTATGTTCCCCTTTCGGAGGCGATTGCACCATGACTGGATGAACTCCAAATGCATCTTATGCAACTTCCGACCTTACCAAATGTTATCAATGGGGATTTTATTGCTAAGAGTTATCTGTGGGGTCCTGTTGAGGATGATAGAGGTCGAGAATTGGTGGAGTTTGTTATCTTAATGGATATGAATATTGAAAATGACTCTAACGCTCCTCCAACCTTTGACTGAATCATGGGCCAAAGCTGGACTGACGTCACACTTACCCGTGGTGATGTTGATGTAACAGATTAGCAGGTCTCTGACGAGGAAACAATGAGTGACCATAGGCTCTTAATTATGTCAGTAGCTTTGGAAAAAACATACTCTTTTACTTCGAATCACATAAACTATTATGATTTGGATCTCTTTACCTTCTCATCATCCTTTAAGAGACTTGTGGTGGAGACGGAAGACGCTTTAGCACAGAGTTGTTGGTAGTTATTGGTAGTCGTAAACTCAAAATTGAGTCGACTCTTCAACGACTGTTATAAATTAAAAATAAAAATAACAGCATTTGAAAGTGTATTTACACAGGAAATGACTTTATGAATTTGTAAAGGTAGAAAATATTTTTGGAGCTTTAGGTTACACACAAAAGTATCTGAAGAAGAATTGAGGATTTTGTAGAATATTTTTGACTTTTGCTTATATAGAAAGCATTTTTTGTTACTGATGATTAAAATATTATGTTTTTCGTATTTTATTTTTATGTTTAAAATGAGTTGAGTGTAAACAATACTAAGTACAAAGCATTTTTTCCTCTGAAGTAAGGGTTATAACATATTTAATAATAATAAAATGTTTAATTTAGCGACCCTTCCGGCTAAATTCCGAATAAAATTACGGTAAAAATTACCGGCATTCAAGGTGCTGGTACTTTTTAATTGTTTGCCGGAACATGGGAAAAAAATCTGATAGACCGTAACTTTTACCGTAATATTTACAGTAAAATTGCTGAATTATCCTTATTAAATAAATATTACTATAAAGATTTTGGTATAATATTTTACGGTAACAATGGATATTATGGATGAAGCAACCAAATTGACGGGACTTTAAACCGTAATTTGATTCAGAATTTTTTACAGTCTAGCATTGTTTTAAAATTCATACATTTTGAAGAAATCATACGTTGTAACGAAGGTAGTTCAAAAACATATTTTAAATTGTTCTATTAAAAAGAGTTAAACAGCATGTATTAAGCAAATAAATACCTTACTGAACAGAAAAATACGTTTGTTTTGTTCACCATTAGAAGTTTTGGAGCGTTTCGATGTATGATACAAATTTACCACAATCTTTCCTTGGTGCTAATTTGAATCAAATTACAGTAATTTTTAAATTGCATTTGACTATACAATGTTTCAACTTGAAAGTAAACGCAGCTGAAATTTAACAACCTAGTAAAGTTAAAGCAAATTTATATCGTATAGGGGTTTAAAGTACCCATATTATGGTGAACGTTGAACCATTTTTTAAAAGAGAAAACTTAACATTCCTAATTTTTTCTCATAATCAATGATAGATATTCAAAATATCAAAAACTTAACGTTCCTAATTTTTTCTCCTAATCAATGATAGATATTCAAAATATCAAAAACTTAAAGTTCCTAGTTTTTTCTCCTAATCAATGATAGATATTCAAAATATCAAAAAATAAAAATGATGATATTTATGAAAGGAACAAACACGCAATTCATCGCAAAAAATTAAACTTAGCTCTTTGTATAAAAATAAAATAAATTGTAAACAATTTTGGTTTTGAGTTAATTCGAGAAATGGTTTCAAGGTTATGTCAATATGCTTATCTCAAAAAACATGGTCTGGTAAAAACGATACTTAAGTTTTGGCTCTTCTGCAAAAATGTATACATGTTCCATGAAATCATTTTTCTCGATAAATAAGTAAAAAAAATATTTTAGGAATGTAAGAAATTTTTTTTTAAACTTAAGTGTACACAGAAACAAATTTTTAAGATCTTGTAAATATGGGTAATAAGATTTTAGTGGATTATAAGAAGCTCCTATTGTAGATAACTCTTAAAAGAGATAGAAAAATTAAAAGATTGAAAATTCGTGCTCAAATACAAAATTTAATGTTGAAAAGTAAATATTTGCTCTATATATACGGTGCAAAAAATTCAACAAAAAATTCTACAAAATCAAATGAAATTTTAATTTTTTTAACATGTTCTTAAAAAAGAAATTTCTTTTTAATCATAATTGTACAAGCAAAATACTATAAAACTTTTCTATGCAAAATAATCTTTTAAAAATAGCTTTGATAATTTGCTAAAAAACAGTTTAATTTTGCAAAACAAACTAGATATGCTAGAATATAATTTGAATCGAAAATTGAATTTCCATATAATTCATTAATGCATAGCTGTAAGAATTTCTATGCTTTGCATCAAAAGCAAAATAAATATTTAGTTTAATTCTGAGATAAATAATGCTTCAAACAGGTAAATATTTTATATGAAACTTTACAGTTATATTAAATAGCCTAACTTCATAAGTAATTTTTTCGTTTATTCCTAAAGCATAAATTTGGGATATATTTTATATATATTGAAATGTTAAATTTTATTTTCCTTTTAAAACAATCCATTTCAAATATTTATTTAATTAAGAATAACAAATACTTCAACTCAAATATTTTTTGGAATTTTAATTAAATATAAAAGTGAAAAGTTGTTTTAAACTTTATATTTCCTTACGTAATTGATGATAACACTTTTATAAGACAAATACAACTGCCATCTGTCTTTAGCAAACTAAGCATTTTAAGTAATATTAAATAAATTAGAATTATATTTGTAAAACAGAATTTATTTTTCCTTTGTACTTCTTAAAGCAAAATATGTTTTATACTCAGATCAGTTTTTGTTCTATTTACGTAGTTTTTCACATGCCTTGTTCGAATCTGTGAAGTAAATACTGCTTTATGTTATAATTTAACATTTTTCACACAGAGAAGAATATTCTTTCAAAATTACCGTATTGCATGGTTATTAACATTTCCTGATAAAAAGAAAAACACTAGAATTCTAATTAAATAAACCACTAATTAATAAACGGTATTTAAACCATTCGCATGGCTGTTTTTCCGTTCATATGTGATCGGTTTACCTGAAATTCTGATTTTCAGAATTATAGTTCTTATTAAGACTCATTTAGCAAAACATACAAATCTTCCGAAAAGTAACTTTAATCCAATAAATATTTTTATGCTATATTCTATCAAAGGTAATATAATAAAATTACCAAATGTTTTTCACATTTGCCAAATTTTATTAGATATTATAAAACAATATTTTTGTTCTGATTTTACCTAAATCATTATCAAAGCTCTCCGGTAAAAAATACCGGACTTTTTGGTGTTTCGATAGCGCCAGAAACATGGTAGTTTACTATATCCTGGTAATTAGACCATACATTTTTCTCAGAATGCATCTTTATTAGAATAATTTAACATCTTTATTAGAATAATTTGAAGCAAAACATTGATAAAATATAAATAATTGCTTTCTGTATTAGAAATTTCCACTGTCACAAAATTTCTGCAATGCAATGAAAATTTCAGTTATAGTCTCAATAGTTTCTGGATCATTTTAAGAGTAATCGTATAGTTAGGCTCAATAATAGATAGTTAAAATTCGATGAAAGCTGAGAGAGTGGATCATTAGGAAATGAAATTTAAAAGTTCATATTTAAACGAGAGAGATGTTTTTCATAGCGCATTTTTTTAAATGTTGAATCAAATGGGGCCGTATTCATCTAATATTTTCAAAGAAATGATTGAATGATGATGAAGAAATGAATGAGTAAAAATACCTAACTCAAAAATTAAGTTTTATTTTTTGTGCTTAAAATTATTACGTTTAAAACTCCTATATTTGTAGTGTCTCATATCAGTCGGCGTTAAAAAAAATACTTTGGAAACAGTACCTCACTTGTCTAGATTGAATTTTTTTAAGTTTCTTCTCTTTTGACCTGCTCCTCAGTAAATTCAAGTTAATGGATAAAACTTTTTACGAAGGAAGGGATAATTTTCATTTTTTCATATTAAACCTAAGAAAAAAAATTCAAATATCTTTTATTTATTTATGTACAGAAGTATTTTATTGATTTTAAAACTGACCTAAAAACCTTATTTTCTGTAAAGCAGTTTTATAAATGCGTACCAATTTTATTTTAAATTATTACTTGTTAGAGCGCAAAAAATATTGGTTTCAATATTGGCAAACTTTTATATCTGTAGGGGTTTGCAATTTATTATTAAATGAAGAATTAGAAAGAAATTGGTTTAAGTTTTTTATTAAAATTTAATGCTGAAAAAAATCGGATTGTAAGACATACATATTTTATTTTAAAAACAAAACCAGGTGAAATACGAAAACATCGAGCAAAATATTTATTATTTTAATCTTTCACTGTCACTAAACAGCTTATGAACATTATATATGCTATTTTAACCCTCCCAAAAATACACCATTTCGTGTTTTTTTTTAAATTTTAAAATGTAGAACTATTTATGAAAATTACACCTTAATTAATCTGAATAAAGCATATTTACGAAAATGCATTTTTGAATATTAAAAATTTCTCTTCGTTTTAACGCTTTTTTATACTGCGATTTCAGTAAATATAAAAGCAATTCTTATAATGTAAGTTCTGAGATGTGATATAACGCATTAAATAAAATAGAATGACGCATGAAAAGCTTTTGTATGATTTTTACCGACATTAAAGGATATTAAAAATTAAAGTGCTAAAACAGTTAATGAATAATTTATTCACCAGTTGCTGTTCAGCTCAATCTTTTAAATAGAATATACATCTTTAGAAAATTGAAAATTGAGACTTGCTTAATATTTAAATATCATGCTTTTGTTGAGCTTTTTGAAGAACCGATTAGAACCTTCCCCATCCATCAGCAATGCTTTCATTTTTCTAAACATGTCACTTAACAATTTTATTCTTCTGAACAAACTTTAACAAATGAGTTTGTCAGGTAAGAGGAAATATATTTCATGTAGTGATAACCTTAGCATTTTGAATTTTTGTTTATGTCTAAGTAAATGAAATAATTGGTTTTGCCAGTGTTTCTTTTTTAAAATGAAGCCGAAGAGGAAAAACATAATTTATTTCTGCGTTGAAATGTGGTTACGATTTAATGAAATTGTGTCACATGTTATTATTTTTTAAAGAACATAAAGTTAAAAGAAGCTGAAGACTTTTCGAAATGCTTTATTCTAAATTTGTTTGTTTTCTTTTAATCAGATTACAGAAATGATTTTGAAATTTAATTCTATAGAGACAAAAGTAAAATGTTTGCTATTCAAAAACTTGTGCAAAAAAAACATCTTGTTTATTTTCATCTAAATTATTAAAATTATGATGTTATAATAGACAAGTTTCATAAAATGGTTAATCTAGGCATATTTCTATAAACGTATGAATAATATAGAAAAAAAATGTTTTAAGCAACTAATTGAAACTAAAATTAAAAAATATTTTTCACATGAAAGAGAAATATCAAAAATGGAAAATATTTTTATGAACTTTCTGAATTTTTTTTAAAATTCATAATTCAGTTAGTTATTATCGACAAAGAAACATGACATAGAACATAGGTTCCCAACCTTTTTAGTTCACCGCCTACTTTGCAAGTCAATACTTTTTCTACGCACCCTCTTCTATGTATAAGTTCTTTTCTTTATTAAAAGCTTACTAAACAATTAAAAAGAAACTTTTTTAATATTTTAGACAATATAAACTTTTAAACACATTGTTATTTTATTGAAAATTTCTACTGAATAATAAACTTTTATTATATCAATTTTTTTTATTGAAAATTTCTACTGTATAATAAACTTTTATTATATCAATTTTTTTATTACTTTAGTCCTCACTAAAAAATTATAAGTGTTTGCATATAAATGAATTGAATTTATCATTTTTCAAATTAAAATAAACAATCAGCTAAATTATATAGCTTAGAAATAATATCAACTAAATATAATTTATTAGCTACTTGTAGAGTTGACAAAATTGACAACAAATAGGAGTGGGAAGGTTGTTTATTTTTTTTTAATTCTTTTCAAAAATTAAAATCTCGTTTTATAAATTTTTTTTTGCAAAAAATGTGTTTATTTGAATTAAAGAACATAACAGCTGTTTAGGTGAAATTGTACTCGTGTTTATATGGAGGTTGAAAAGAAATAATTTTAATTCCACAAGAATATCTCAGGATCCTTCATTAGATGAATGCAACAGAATTATGTGGAAACTGCAAAATATAAAATTACGAATAGCTGAATTTGAAATCTAATCGCTTCTGCAATATTTTACAAAAATAAAATTAGTCTTCATTCAGCACGTTAAATTTTAGGGCAGTTTGAATTAGTAAAATTTTTGTATGATAGTGAGAAGACACGAAATTGTTTAGACGCATCAAATTAGCACCGTGTCGTCATTGCTTATTTTTAATATAGCAGATATTGATACCATTCAAATATGAATACGAATATACTTATATGTTGAAATTTATTTAATTATGGATATTCTTGCTTATTGATAAATTTGATCATATCATGATTAGGACTGGGCGATGTTAGAAATTATATATCGTGATGCATCGTCAGTTTTGCATCGCGATATAGCGATGTATCGCGATATAGTATTTTTTAATTTCATTTGCTTGTAAGGCTGCAGATTTCTATCAAGACTTCATACTCAGATTGATTTAAATCAATTTATAAATTTGAAGATATATATGTTTTGCTTAAGAAAGATATTAAATAAATTGACTGCAATGTACAAATCTTGCTTAAAATATTTATTGAAATGTTTGTTTAGAAATCCATAATAAGCGTAAAACAAAGTGTTAAAAACTTTTTTTAAAGCGTTTTTTACAAATTAATATTTTCTTGTACTATTATGCATAAATAATTGCATATTTATTAAGTTCGATCGTAATCTTTAATTTCTAAATGAAACGTTAAAAATTATTTGTATGTTTAAAACAAAGTGCTAAATAAATTTTAGAAAAAAAACGCTCTTAAAATACTATTTTTTATTATTATCATTTCAGCTATTATAGTTCTATTATAGTTCATTTACGTCACACTAGAGCAACGGTCTGGGAAACATCCCTGAGGATGATCCGAAGACATGCCATCACAATTTTGATCCTCTGCAGATGGGATGGCACGCCCACTTCGGTAGCTCGACGACCTGCACGCGAAGTCGAGCACTTTACGGTAGAACAGTTTAACGAGGACCAATACCGCACACCCTCGGTCCCTACACAGACTGATCCAAGTGGTCACTCACCTGCACACTGACCGCAGCCAGTGATGCTTGACTTCGGTGATCTGCAGGGAACCGTGTCTTAACGATTAGTCCACTGCGGGACCTTATCATTTCAGATAAATAATTAAATTAAACTAAATAGTGACCAAATTATGAACGAAAAACAAAGTAAGATTTAATTTCTTAAATATAAAAAAATTGTGATATTCGATAATATATTTAGCTAATTAGTAAATAATATGAAAAGAATATTTTTAAAAAAAAATTATTATACTCTCTAATAAAACGAAGTGCTAAACGATTTAAAAAAATGAATAAAATACGCAAACCTTTCAAATTTTTTTGTATAAACAAAGTTGATTGACTTATCTCCAAATCCAAATGACAAAAATAAATTTTGTTTTAACTTTATTTCTAAAAATAAAAACAACAAGATTTATAAAATTGAAATCAGTAATAAAAACTCATTAAATTATTAGAAGTTTCATGCAAAAAGTTCTTAATAAATCAAAAGAAAGTAAAAAAATAACCTAACAAATTCAGTTCTTTATGGGCGCCTAAATTAGATTGCCGATAATTTTCACATTTAAAAATAAAAAGAAGTTTTTTTTTAAAAAAAAAAAACTTATCTAGTTAATGAAGAACCTCTTCTTTATATATTCTTTTCAATAATAGATTGCCTTCAGTACAAGGTAACATCGGCGATCACGAAGTTAGTCCCACTGAAAATAATCTACAAGAAAAGCCGCGACAAAGAAAAAAAAAGCTAAGAGGTGCGAAAAGGAACATGCGATATAACGATACGTGTTCTCAAAACTCTGATTCTGATTCTACAGCTCACCAATCAAGGCCATTTCAACATAACGAAACGAACATCGTCTTCCACAGCGCGAGTCGACATCGGAACGCAAGAGAAGAGTCTTATATCGCTATATCGCTATGTTATAACCTTACGTGTCTTATATCGCTATATCGTTTTGCGCTCGTTGTGTTTACTCGACGGTTTAAATCAGATTTCTGATGCATCGCCTTGAATGAAAGTCGCCGTATCGTCTTTCCTATATATGCGTTAAATCGATATGTCTCGATACATCGATTTATAGCCCAGTCCTAATCATGATAGCATATTTGCAAACAATGTTTTCAGAGATACATAAAACATAGTGATATAGGCAGTGAGCTTAGGCACTCAAAACTTTTTATCAGTCATAATTTTTTTAAAAGGTATATAATAGAGCTATTTTAATACAGTGATTATCTCAAATGTATTTTGTTTTAATTTTATAGATAATGATGCAAGGATGAAAAAAAAGCCTCATTATAATATAATTAAAAGAGGGATGTAATAATTTAAAAAGTCGAACAATTATTAGCTGCGAAGTTCTAATTAAAGCATAAAATAACTTCGACAACAAGTTGTTTTAAAGATCCGATACTATTACAAAATTATCTTCATCATGAATGAAAAAATAACAAAATAATTTGTTTAAAAAAAAACAGGTTGAGTATCAAAAAGGAAAGAAAAAAAAATCATCGAACATTCTAATCTTTTTTCTCAATAAATTGTTAAGTTAATAATTGATTTAATAAAATTTAAAGTTGGCGGAGCTAATTCTGTATTAATTTTTCGATACGAAACAAAAGAAAAAATTCTATTTTGTTCTATTCTGTAAATTTGACATTTTCTTCGGTAAGTTGTACAAGATCTCCAGTAAGTACTAACTCCCCCACCAGAAATCTCCAACGCCCAAAGGGGGAGCCGCCCACGTTATAAACCTAGGACCTAGAATTGGAATGGATGTGGAGTAAATGTATATAGTTTTAGGAAATGAGTTATATAAATATTTTTAGGCTAAGAAAAAACAATGCTTGATGAGGAGAAAACAATCTGTAAAATTATCGTATTGCATGATAAAGACATTTCAATTTTTTTTTTTTTTTTTTTTTTTTTTTTTTTTTTTTTTTTAATGGCGGGCACTTGGAGCTACTGTCCATTGGCCACAGAAAGTACCAGAACTGCTAATTCTCTTTTCGTTACCCAGTGGGCACCTGTAGCGAAGCCACGGCGGTGGAACAGCGTCGCCCACGTCACACTACCACAACCCGTTTATAGGGCGGGTCACATTCACACACAAAGGAGAAAAGACATAGAACACAGATAGAGAGAAAGAAACATCCATGCCTTGCCCGGGATTCGAACCCAGAACCTTTCTGATGCAAGGACAGTTCCCTGCCCCCTACACAGACTGTTCGGCACATTTCTAGTTTAAAAAGCATGATTCTGTAATTCTGGCAACAAAAAGCAAAATATAATTTAAACCAAACACCAAAATTAACAGGTGAAATGCACTTTTTAATTTTTTTTTATAACCTATGTCGACTGTTTATATCCCCTGAAAATTGTTTTTTTTTCATTATTTATTTTTATTTATTTATCATATTTTTTGAACGGCTCAATCTGTACCTGCAGCCCAAGAGGTTAGCCATAGGTAATTCCTGGTTTTCAAAGGTACTGAAACCAAAGAATATACATAGGGAAAAAAGGCTAGTTTCCGTAGACATAATGTAAACCAGTCCCTCAAGGTTTGGTGCGGTTCCTGTATAAAAAGGAAAACACAACAATTAGGGGCATAGCAACAGAGTTTCTTGAAACGAGTTTGCACCCTTCTCTCCTCCTAACCACTATTGGTGTAGGGGTGGAGAAAAAAAGTTTTATCTTTTTATTTATTGTTGGTTTGCTTTGCATTTGTACACCATTGACAAACAGTACTGTGCTATTAATTAAAATATTTCTTTGAGAATATATTTATATCACCCACGTTAATTATCATAAATCTGCTAACACATTTCGACATTGAACGAGTGAATAAAATGCCTGTTGGAGGGAGGCAGCGTACCCTACCATACCTGTAGAAATGTCCAACAATCGGTTCACAGGTGATATACCTCTTGACTGTCACTTTGCTTCTTATGCGCATGCATTGGATCTCAGTACATATGATGCTCTGCTATATCTGATTATGCAGTTAATCCTGTAAGTTGTATATCTGATATAACATGCTGCACAGAGCAGTTCCACGCGTTAGTTGCATATTCGAAGAGCTAGACTTCTTCTCCATATTCTTTACTCGAACTACGGTTGCCCCAAAAAGTTGTTTTAAAGATATATGTTGGAGAGATAAATAACTTGAGAGTTGTATTTATAGAGATAGATATCAAAAGGTATAAATATATATAGAGAGAGGGAGAGAGAGGTATAAATAGAGAAAGAAAAATATAGAAATAGATTTAAAAAAGAGAAGAGATTAGCAGCATACTCACTAGAGAAGAGTTTAAGCTCACTTGTTTGTCCTCTGGGCCCTATCGATTCCAAAATTTAATATCAGAGATAAAAAGCAAAACAATGTGAAAACGTAAAGCAAACATTTGTGACGAGAAAGATCGAGAATACACGTGTGTACGGATCAAAGGTGTGACAATAGTTAATGGAGAAAAAAAATCTAGAAAAATTACCGCTCTATACTGAAATGACATTTCTGGTAAAAAAATACCACGTTTTTGGTTAATAAAACATAAATGTACGGTAATTTATACCATCATTTGGTACATTTTCTGTTCATATGGTAACGGTTTTACCAGATGTTTTGCTTTTCAAAATTATAACTCTTATTACCACTCATTTAGTAAAAATGCAAAACTGAAAAAAACAACATCAAGTAAATGGTTCTTATGTCTGTTCTAAGGTATCATGATGAGTGAGAAAAGGGCCATTATTGGCTTCAGGAGTTCAGCTAGACTAAACAGAACAGAAAGTTATCATGATAAAATTTCCAAATTTTAAAATTTTTTTTAGTTTTGTTATTGTTAATTTTGCCAAATACCAAAATCATTTCCCATTATTCCCAAAGAGCAAAAAACACGGTAAATTTTACCATACTCGAGTTATTTTGACCATACATTTTTTCTTATTTTGGTTCTCACGAAAAGTGCATCATACTTTTTTTTTAAATTTCTAAGAATAACCTTATTTAACATACAGTGGAACTATTTCTAATTGGGTCGTTTCCATAGCAAGAAAAATCCAATAAAATTTTTTTTCTCTAAAGATAGTTCAGTTATTTATATTTGTTTAAGTCAGAAACGTTTAAATGTTTACATATACTTTTTCATTTCTAGAGCATACAAGCAAATCATTTTTTAATTGAACATAACTTAAATCTAAAAACTAAATATGCTCAGTTTATTTCGCTAACAAACCTCATCTTTAATTAATGTTTATACTGCTATATATAATATTCCGTCACTACACCATAAGTCACAATAATAGTGTTTATTTTCTTGTTAAGAGGTAGCTAGGTAAAAACTTTATTTGCGTCGCACTAGAGCTATACAATGGGCTATTGGCGACGGTCTGGGAAATATCCCTGAGGATGAACCAAAGACATGCCATCGCAATTTTGATCCTCTGCAGAGGGTATGACTCCACTGCTTTGGTAGCTCGACGACCTGTGAGCAAAGTCGAGCACTTTACGGTAGAAATGTTTAACGAGGACAGATACCGTGCACAATCAGTCCCTACGTAGGCTGATCAAGGTGGTCATCTACCCGCTTACTGACTGCAGCCAGTGCTGCTTGACTTTTGTGTTCTACTGGGAACCGTGTCTTCACGATTAGTACACTGCGGGACTCGTGTTAAGAGAGGACGCAACAAGCACAGATTTTAATGATTAGAATAGTGGTATTTATGAAAAATTTACTCAGAGATGGTATCCAACTTCGCTTAATTTACATTAAGAAAGTAAGAATGCGCCCTGGTGAAAGCTCATTTATTGAAACGCGTAATTTCCGAATGTTTTTGTGGCCGGGATAGCGTGGTTGGTAGGGCATTGCATCCATGTCTTAGGGGTCGTGAGTTCGATCCCCGTCGGCCGAAGGATCCCAGTGTACAAAATGTTGTCTGGTGCCAGCTAAATCAGTCGGGGTCACAAAGTCTTCAAAGTTCCCATAATAAATCGATGCCCCTGTTGGTACTGGATAGAAGATTGATCGTGCTCTGCTGCAGGTGAAAATTACGATCTGCGGATGGTTGTATTGTGTGTGAATATGTCCTCCTCGTAATACGGTATGCAACGTATGTATGCTGTCTCCGGATCTTCCTCAGAGATGCTTCCCAGACTAGCCCATTGTGTAGCTCTAGTGCGACGTAAATGAAAGTACCGTACCATATATTTTTGTAGCTACGCTTCTTAGTATTTCTCCTTCTATTTGCTGAATCCACATTTCTGGAATTTCATTTATTAAATGTATAAAAAATTTTTATGAATTTGAAAATTACAGAAAATATGATTGATGTACATGAATGTCCAAGAAGTTTTTTCTTACATGAACTAAAACAGAACATCAGCGACCGGCAACGTGTTCTCTTTCGCAAGTAGATTATATTGCTCCAGATATGACAATATCATTTACCTATGCACACCGTGCGTTTTCTGTTCAGACCATTGAATAATCGTGTTAAAATTATGGTTAATAAAATTTATCAAACTAAAAATACTTTATAACATTGGTTCGTGTTTTCAAATAAATCAGATTGAATAATGATTTTCAAATGTACTTATTTGAGTTCAAAATGTCTTTCTTTTACGACAGTGAAATGTTTTATTAAAATGAGTATTTTAATTAAAATTTATCAATATTTTTTTTCCAATAAGGCTATGCTTTAAACTAATTTCATTTTGACTTTAGATGCATTTAAGTTGTAATAGGGGGGTTAGTGTAGAAAAAAACAAAACAAAATGTTTTAAATATATATATATATATATATATATATATATATATATATATATATATATATATATATATATATATATATATATATATATATATATATATATATATATATATATATATATATATATATATATATATATATATATATATATATATATAACTTTGATTTATAACTTTGATTTTTCAGACATATACCATAATGCAGGAAATCGTTCAAATTATTGTGTTAAGAAAATGTTTCAGGAGTTAAAAATGATATTAAATATGACAATTTTCAACACATTTTTTGACAAATTTCTAAAAAATGTCCTCACCAGCCCTCCTTTCCTTTACCGTGTAAGTTTAAGTTGAGAAATGAACTGAAAGTTTTTCTTCCAAAATAACTTTACACCAAGTAATTTATGAGGATAGTTATACGTACAGTGAGCAAAATAAAATTAAAATAAAACTTACTAAGCTGAATAACTTTTGATCTAGTGATCGGATCTTTACGTTCAAGGACTCATATATTTCAGATGATATATCAAGTTATGAAATTCAACACATAAACGTACTTATTCTGAAAAAATATATCTTTTTTTGACGGATTCGTCTTTCTGACCCCCCAAAAAAGGGAGTAGCAGCAATCTGGGATAGATGGTTCTCATATTCTCGTGAGGAGAGCAGCTCCAAGTTTGAATCGCTTAATGTTAATTTTATTTCTTCTGTATTTTGACATAACTCGAGAACTTTTCAAACGAATTGAATATGTTTGCAAACAATTGTAAAGTCCGTTTAGCCAAAGATAATTTCATACAAGAAATAAATTTTAGTAAATATTCATTATCTTTTATTATTTTATACATCATTTTACATTACATACATATGCATTTTACAGCATTTTTAATTACGTAATTTTACATGGCAAAATGCTGTACATTAATGTATGTGAATGAATTGGTTGTTTGACCCCTAAGTACTATGAATTTGGTTCAAACCCTAAATTTTTGTGATTTCAGACAGGTTGCATTTGGAATATTAAACAGTAATTATGAATGAAACTAAATAAAATAACTGAAATTTATTGTACGCAAAAAAACATTTAATTTAACTTTAAGTATGACAAGGACATTGGGGAATAGAAATTGCATATTTTATTCGAAAATAGAAAGGAATATTAAGTTTCTATATTTTATTATATTCCCAATTCTTAGAAATGCTTTGTTTGCGTATAATAAAGGAAAATAATTTCTTTCATTTATAAAGAAATCGCGTGACTAAAGGGGTGCACTGAACTCTGCAATAAGATTTGATCAACTTTTCAGTTGATCAATACATTTGTATTTTTTTCTATATTAAAAAGAAAACTTTCAATGTTCTTGATCTCGTGTCATGAGATGTAGGTGCATAATTATACTTGTCTAATACCAATTCAAGTAGAGTATATTTTTCTGTAAATTTTCACGAAATATATTCCTGCTTATTAGGTCAGATATTATCATTTACTTAAAGTTGTGGTAGATTTTTTTAAAAAACTTAAATGACATAAAAATAAATAAATGCCATTTTTCAATTTTTTCATTTTTAAACTAAGCGTAAAAGAAATATATATTTTAAACAACATTAAGGAAGCAAAGGAAACTAAGTTCTTTTGCTATTTACGTATACTTATTGTCCCTTTTTTTAGAATTTTATATTTAATGAAAGAATCAGTAAAAATTTAAAAATGTGCAAAAAAGTCACAATTTATAGTTCAAAATATTTTTAGATGTCTAGTTAAAAGTTAATCATAACAAAAAGGTTTTTTTAAAAAACATTAAAGGGACAAAAATGAATTAATTTTGTCAATTAATTGTAATCCCAAAGTAAGACTAATTAAAACGAATAATAAATTCTTTAGTTTAATTTTTTTCATTTAATTGAGCTTAGATTTTCATTTAACGTTTTGACTTTTTTTGCATTCTTATTAATATTTTGTTTGATATAGAAAAAGTTGAATTTTACTTTCATAACAAACATAAATATTTTCGTGCACAAATACAGAAAGTTTATTATCAAAATTGGTGGTGCTTCGCTTATTTTTCGAGTGATTTTATAATGCTTTTAAGAATTTAATTTTAAATTCATTTAAAGCAGATTTCAATAAAACATACTGATTTTTGAAATATTCTTTAAAAAGACACAAAAAAAAACTGCTCTTCTTCTTTTCCTTAGTGCTTAAATGGATTTGAATTGCACATTTTATGCAAAATTATATATTTTTATAAAATTCTGAGGGAAATATAGTTTTAGAATTAGTTATTGTTAAAAAAAATTTATTTTGTTAGGAAAAAGGTAATTTTTATAAAGTTATAATTAAAACGTTTAATTTTAAAGCCAAAATCATATCTCAACAATATGATCTGATAAAACTAAAACTTCATGTTGAAAAAAAAATTACATTCCATAAATACTAATATAACGGTACTATAATCTACTAAAATACATGCATATAACAAATGTGCTGGCAGAAAAATTACTTTTACAAAAAATTACTATTTCTTTGGAAATGTAATAATTAATTTATTTATTTACGAAAGTGCCTGAAGATACGTATTTTTAAGAATACTCTTTTGTTAAAAAATAAATAAATAACTTTTAATATTCTACTTGTTAAGACAAAGTTATTCTTTTAAAACTGTAATTTAAGTGCAACTATTTCAAAATGGAAATTATATTTAAATCGATATAAAATCATAAATCTATTTTTTGTTAAGAAATTTTTAAGTGACAGTGATCGATTTAAATGTATGTATAGCCCATATTTGCTTGCTGAAAAACTATTTTACTTTTCAAAAATCATCTTTCAGTATGTTTGTTAATTTATTTTATTTTTGAAAAATAAATTGATAAGTTGTTTTGAAAATACTTATTAAATAATTATATAAATGAATTCTTGAACGATATTCTACCAATTAAAAAAAGAAAAATATTTTTCAGGAAAATAAAGTTTAATTATTTTAATAATAAAATCATATTTAAAGGGATATAATTTAATAAACTAATTTTTCATAATGAAAATTCCAATCGATAACACAATTTAAAAATGTTACTGTACGTCGGAAGCTTAAATATATACATAGCGAGAACTTCTTCGCAAAAAAAATTACCCTACTTTTCTAAATATTCTGCATGGATATGTTTGTTCATTTATTTTACTCGTGAAATGTCTATAGAATTTATTAAAAGTAAAGAGATAATTCTCCAGTCATGAAAAGATTCCGTCATTTTTCAAATCTTTTTATTTTAGTGATTCTTTGCGATGGGAGTTTAAACATTTTTTTCCATTTTTGAATGATGTAAATTCCAGTTTAGAAAAAGAATTCTATGAAATGATTTAGCAGTCATTTTTATCTTTAGAAAGTCACGACTATCATTTAGTTTTTAAAGATTATAAAACAAAAGAGGTTAAATTGAATGACTATCTCTATGAGTTCTCTTTTTGTTTTGCATTTTTGTATCGTTGATCTTCTATTCCTCAGCGACAACTGTATCTACTCAAGAGAATTGCAATTTTTTTTAAAAATAAAGGACTAATGTTTGCTTAAAAAGGAATAAAAATCGGAACTACCATTATTATTCACTAAATATATTTTTTAATGAAGTTTATATTCAGCTATATTGGGAGAGAACATATTTTTAACATGGTTTATTTTTATTGCTGTATAGTAGGAATAGAGGATTTTATAAAATTATATATATATATATAGCTTATATATATATATATATTAAAAATTAAGTATTTTTTAAGGAAAAAACAATGAAAAACAAAAAATAACAATGAAAAGTAATAATCTTGTCATCAGCTAACACGATTATATCCAAAAATTAGAGTGCTTTTTAATTTAGTATTAATATAGATAAAGTAAAATTTATATCTTTTAAAATAATATTTATCTCGTTTTCTTTGTATTTTTTATCTTTGTATATATATGTATATCTATCTATCTATATATATATATATATATATATATATATATACATATATACATACATATATATACACAGTCCAGTCACATTAATGTGACCACCTGTCAAAAGCCAGAATAACCACCTTTGGCAGAGCGGACCGCTACGAGACGTGCAGGAAGAAAGTCAATTACGTTTCTGAAAGTGTTCACTGGGATGTTGAGCCATACCGACTCCAGTGCCGTGGCCAGCTGCGCTGGATTACGTGGTTGAGGATCCATGGCACGAACAACTCGATCGAGGTGGTCCCACAGATTCTCGATTGGGTTTAAATCCGGTGAGCTTGCCGACCAGGGGAGTACGGTAAATTCATCCTGGTGCTCTTCGAACCACGCACATGCACTGCGAGCTGTATGACACCTCGCATTGTCCTGGTGGTAAATTCCATCATTCTGCGGAAAAATCATCTGCATGTAGTGGTGGACATGGTCCGCATGGACAGATACGTACTTGTACTGATCCATCGTGCCTTCCACAATGATGACTGCACCCAGTGAATGCCAGGAAAACATTCCCCAAACCATAACGCTCCCTCTTCCAGCCTGCAGCTTTCTGGCAATTATTGCAGGGTGTTGCTTTCAGACGTTTCACGCCGTATACGCCATCGTCCATCTGTCCCATGGAGCATAAAATGTGATTCATCGGAAAAAACCACCTGTTGCCTCTCTGTGGACGTCCAGTTGCGGTACTGGCGTGCAAATTCCAGCCTTCGTCACCGATGAACAGCAGTCAGCATGGGTGCATTAACCAGGCGTCTGCTGCGGAGGCCCATGCGCAGCAACGTTCGCTGAACAGTTGTTGAGGATACACTCTTGGTAGCCCCTTGGTTCATCTGGACGGTCAGTTGCTCAACAGTTGCACGTCTATTCGTCTGAACGCATCTCCGTAACCTTCATT
This sequence comes from Parasteatoda tepidariorum, assembly GCF_982258835.1. Lineage (NCBI taxonomy): Eukaryota > Metazoa > Arthropoda > Arachnida > Araneae > Theridiidae > Parasteatoda > Parasteatoda tepidariorum. The sequence goes on from NC_141765.1 coordinate 55,421,871, forward strand.
CGCCTCTGCCATCTTTGGCCCGTGGTGCACCACATGTGCCACGCCGCTTGTTTTGTATAGTGCCATTTTGCCATGCACGGTATACTTTTACCACGGCGGTACGCGAACAGTTCACAAAATCAGTCGTTTCCGAAATGCTTCCACCCTTGGCCCGAAAGCCAATAATCATGCCCTTTTGGACGTCGGATAAATCCCTACATTTCTGCATTGCGCCAACGACTGAAATGCTTTTCGATGCCCTAGGACATCCAATATATACACTACACTGTAATGTGCTGCCACCTACACTCTGCGATTGGTTATTTCACTTTGACGTCGAAAGTAGGTGGTGGTCACATTAATGTGACTGGACTGTGTATATATATATATATATATATATATATATACATATATACATACATATATATATATATATATATATATATATATATATATATATATATATATATATATATATATATATATATATATATATATATATATATATATATATATATATATATATATATATATATATATATATATTAAATCATTACTAAGAAAAAAAATTAAGCACTTAAAGTAAATAATAAAGCAATGAAAATTAATAAACATGGGCATAAGTGGCAGACGAAATTAGAGCATATGTAATAAATTAAGAGATGCAATATTTATAATTAAATTAATATAAAAAATATAAAAAAGTGTTGTAAATCATCAACACCCAACAACACCACATACCTTTTCAGAGAAGTGTTGTGTTTCATCATAATAGCGTGACGAACAGCATTATCAACTAACTTAAGAACACAGAATAAGAAAATCATTTTAAGTATAAGGATAAATAGTTTAATGAGAAATCATTGCACGACGTACTTCTTTCCAGGTCGCCGTACATAATTAACACAGCATCAATAACGATTCTTCCAAATTAGTCGATAGAAGATGGTTCGTCATAAATAAAAGCTTCGTTTACGATTTAGACATTGTGGACAGAGAAACTTTAAAATAGTAAATGTAAACATGAACTCTTAGTAGAGGCAAAAAATTACTGAAATTAATTGAAAAACTTTTTCATACAAGCTTAGTTTTAAAATTTTTTACTTGTCAATGTAAAATTGGTTTTATTGTTATAAATTCGCTTAAGGTATCCGACTACCTTAAAAACGAGGATTTTCACAAAATATCACTTTTTTATTTTATTGCTTTATAATAATGCCCAATTTTTCTAGTTTTCAAAACTGTTTTGTTTTTGAATGCACGTCAAGCAGAACTTTAGTTATAGCTATTTCAGTGACAGATGACAGCTGTCTAACTTACCGGAAATTACAAATATGAAACCGGTAGTAGGTAATAGTTTCGGTTCCTTTTCTATTTGTGTGTTTATTTTTCTTAGATATTTAATTTTTAAAGGCTCTTAAACTCTCGGCTAATAATCTGAATTATATTTTAATTAGATTTTACGTTTCGTGGTTACTGTTTGTGGATAACATGAAAAGTTAGCATATTTTCTGATAGTTTGTTTACATTTGAAGCGAACTTTCTATATCTTGATTTGTTTTGAAGAAATTTATTGATTTCTTTCAAAAAAATTTGTTATTTACTTTGATAAATTTATTGAGATGGGTAAAGGACGTACTTCTCGATCTAAGAAACGTAAATATTACGGTAATCAACATGCCAACAAAAGCGATGATTTGAGTAAAGTTGATTATACCATTTCTTCAAAATTGTGTAAAGCAGATGAATCTATTACTTCAAGCTCTTCAAAATTATCGATTTCTATGGATGTCAATAAAGAACTGATCCTTTTGGATAAAAACAATCTATGTGGCAATCGAACAACTGATATTGAGATCCTGATGATGATATTAGCTTCATTATGTTGTCCGGTTTGCTATGATAACAAATTGCATTTAGGAGAAAATTCTAGATTTGGGCTATTATAAATATTATAAAAAATATTTTTTACTTCTAATTATTAATAAAAACTATATTTAGACATATATATTAAAGTGTGAAAATACAGTAAGATGGTTGTTTAATAAAAAATTGTTCCTATGTAAAATGCTTTATAAGTAGTAGACTTTTGATGTTATTCACTAAATACTTTAAAATATCGCTAAATAATACGTTAAAATATCGCTACGTTAAATAAAACTAAGAAAATGTGTGAAAGAATGTGCCCCCTATAAAATATAATAACTTCCTACTGACAAACATTCATAGTTTTTAGAAAAAATGTAATTATAAACTTTAATTGTGTTTTTCTCAAAATGAAATTTTAGCTGTTTTTTGTCTACGGAAAACAAGATAACTCAACTAATTATTATAAATTTGTCTTCAAACTTTCAGAGATAGTTTTTTGTATTGGTGGTTATGTAACAGACCTCCAGAATTCAGATAACTGTATTATTTTTTGTTTTATGAGATATTTTGCAGTAGATAATGTGAAGAAAATGTGAAAAAAATGGAAAAATATGCTCAACAATCCATAAATTTTTTTAATTTCATGATATCATTTAAGTTGAGGTTCATAACACTTCAGAGGGTTATACGAAACGGCTCAAAAAGTTTGATAGCTGTATGTACAATAGTTTTTTGTGTAGAGTGTTTTCCGTTAATGAGTTATTTTCGTTAAAATTATATAAAAAATACTCTTTAAACAAAAAATTTCCTGTATAATTAAATTTTCTCTATTAAATATGCTTATTTAAATTAATATACAATATAAATTGCAATAATGTTGTGGAAAATATTTATTTCTCGAAAATTTTGTCCCGAAGGTAGTCGGATACCTTAAGTCTGATAAATGAACTATTATAATTATAGTTAACCTTGAGAAATAATACCTCTAAATACGTTGATATTGACTGAAATAGTTTCAACTGAATAGTATCAACTGAAATAATTTCGTCGACTGTGTACCTTAAAATTAAAGTCTTTACGTTTATTGCATACAGGGTTAGTGGGTTCGACACCTAACACTATATGTATATCCAAGAAATTTAATTTACGCTATAGGCATATCCAAAAATTCCAAAAAATGTTTGAAAGCAACTGTACAACGAAACTTTTCCTTTATTCACGCTGTCCTGCTTTATTCAGAAATATCGTCTCTCAATGAACGTAGACGCTTGTAGCGCAAAGAGACGCAGATACATGCTGTTTAGACAAGATTGGTCTTGCACGAATAGGACATTGTATAAATAGTACCTGGCAAGAATTAGTTGGAAACAAAATTACGCAAAAACTGAGTCCCACGTGATTAAAGTCTAGTTGGACAAATTGCTATTTATTAAAATAGTTCATAAAAGTTTCCTATTAATTTTTCCAATTGTTTTTTTTTAAAATTTATATTATGACGCTCTGCTGTGATCATGGTATAGTTACCTGCTAATAGCATTCATCATTTCATAGACATTTGACAAAAAGTTTATGATTTGCTGGGGAATTATATTAAAATAACGTAAAAGATATTGCTTACATATTAAGTAAACATCTATTACATTTCTGTTCCTAAGTATTTATTTGCAATTCATATATCATGCAAAAATGATTTGTATTGACATGAACATTAACATTTTTGTTATTTATAGAATCATTAGCAATGAAATATCACAAGAAAAAATTAAATTTTAATTATTTTTATCATTTCTCAGGAAAAAAAGCCATTTAGAATTTAGGAAAATGAAACACTTTTGCTAAAAGTAATATTTTGAAAACTTTTTACAAAGGCAGCTTTCTCAAAAGATAGCTATTTAGAAATTAATCATGCCAAAAATATAATTAGGTAACATTTTAAACTTTTTTTTTCTCGTAAGAATTCAACATTTTTCACCAAACTCTCCCCAAGTCTTCATAATTAGTTTCTCTTCTTAATGATTCGCCTTATAAAGAATTTTTCACAATAAAGAAGTTTAACTAGAATATGCATTTTACAAAATTTCATAACTTGGAAATCGTTCGATCGCCAGACTCGATTCTCATACAAAATTAACATACAGATCAATAAGCCAATGAATTCTTTGAGTTCATAATTGGTTCCCCAAATGTTTTTACCCCAAAATATTATTCAGTGGAAGTTAATGTCTTCTGAAACTTCATTATTGGGAGTATCAATTCTCTTTGGGATATTCAGCAGTGCAGTTTCTTCAGAAGTCAAAAATTAATATCATTGCAGTTTTTCAAAGTGTACCATTTTATTTTTTTATCGTTTGAAAATTATAAAAAGTTTATAATTTTAAATGATAAAAAGATGAATCATTGAAATCGATTGCAAAAAAAAATTTGCCTGTTTTGAAGTGAAGTTTCAAAATAAGTTATGACGAATTACGACTTGTTAGATTATTTTTTGAAGCGTTTTTAATTTTTTTCTCTCATACATGTGCCTTATGTTTTTTATATAAATGATCTGAAATATATTTACACTAATATTTGCAGAAATAGATTGATTTAGCAACTTTTGTTTCAAAAAAAAAATTTTGTGTGCAAAATATCACTTCAGAATAGATAATTTAAATATTATTCTCCAAGCAGCAAGGATGGTATGAAAGACTGAAATCAAAAGTGAGAATCCTATACTATTAGCGAATAGTATAGGATTATCACTTTTGATAATCCTATACTATTCGAATAGGAACACTTACTATACACTTAATAGGAATACTTACTTGAATAGGTATTTAACAGAATTTTCGATGACATTATTCCCTATACAATTCCAATTTGTTTTAAAGACCATCAAGAAAAATACAAAAATTTAAAAAAAAATCAAATGATATTTATATTAAAATGTAAATATAATAAAAAATGAAATATAAAAAGATAATGTTAAAAGATAAGATACAAAAATAAATTTATAGATTTTAGAAATTTATAGATTGCAGCTGAAAATAAAGATTCATTTAACTATCTTATAAATAAAAATACCAGCTTTACCATTTGAAAGTAGCAACTTTGAGTCGATATTTTCTCAATAAATATGAATTATTTTTACAAAATAAATTTTTTTTCATTTATATTGTTGGAGTTTTACTTGAATTTTAGCATTAAGTTAACTGAGTTCCTTTCAGTACTTCCCTAAATTATTTCGTTACAGAACAGGATACAGAACACTTTTTTTTCTATATAATCCGGTTGGGCATGAATTTTTTAAAGCACTCACTTGATAAATCTAATTTTCCCCTACATTTAAACATAACTTTTGCAGACTTAAATTGTAATTGTTTTATTTAACCAAATCTATAGGCATTGCTTGAATATCAACATTTAATTCATTGAGTTGTTCACAGTACTAATTTCTCTACCATCTCACAGGAAGCATGCCACATTTTTTCCCAAGCAATCTATATCAAGCACAAACTATTTCATAAACCTGATTAATATAATTTTTTACGCACTTGATAATAATACTTTTTATAAAATAAAACATATCTTTTTCATTTTGATTGACCAAAAGTAGACGTTTTGTTTAAAGTTTTTCAAAAAAATCTTATAAGCCGCTCACAGTACTGCCTCCATAATTACTCATCTGCCGTCTTATCAGATGCGCAACAAATTTTTTCTATCTATTCAATTTAGATCTGACACAAACTTTTCAAACTACTCAAAAATAAAATTTATTATTTGCCTTATAAAATGACTACGATACAAAGTAGACATTATTGTTAAACAAAATTTAAATCAGTTGAAAAAAAACAGTCATAAATATCAAATTAAATAACGGTATAAAGGACCGGAACTTCAGGTGAATCAGCCGTAAAATCCATAACCGTAGAATACATTTTAACCTTAAAATATTATACCGTAATTTTACAAGCAATATTTATTTAATTAGAGCGATCCAGTAATTTTCTATAATTATTACAACAAAAATTTGGATAGATCTGATTTTTTTGTTACATAACATAGTCTGGTAAAAATTTTTACGGTAAAAAGTACTGGCACGCTGTGTACCGGTACTTTTTATTGTAATTCGATCCAGAGCTTTGTACAGTGTTGGTTGATGTGGTGCAAAACTCTTATACAAATATATATTGGTGTTCATTTATGTGATCATGTTCAATAACCTTTTGCTGCCATACGCAGGGATATATGCATTTTCCTGAAAACGGTGTTGGATGTTACTGTTGGAATATAAATACAAATTCTGTATAAGTTTTTATTTAAATTTTCATCTAGAAAATTGAGGTTGCGTGAGGTCCATTAATCAGGAAATTCAATAAAATCAAAGTTTTTAACAGCTTGTTAAATTCATAAAAATGACCAGATAATTATTTAATTTTATTAAAACTGAGATATTTTAACAGTAAATATAATTAATGTAAAATTTAAAATGAAGAAATAGAAAAAACGCTTTTACCTAATCGATTTCACACACAAAAGAAGTCATTAGTTTTTTTTTTAAATAGAAAACTCTAATTCCTAATGTTTTTAAACATAGAATTGGGTCGTATTTTTACAAACCACAGAAATATAATTTTTTTAATAAAAGTTTTTTGAAATTTTGGTTTAAAAAAAATCTAAATTGAATTAATTTATGGAACTTGAATAATTTTAAATAAAACCACATAAATACATAAATATAATAAGCACTTGATGAAAATTTTAATTAACAAATTAAGAGAAATAACCATGAATTTAAAGTATATTTTACACACAAATTATTATAATCCTATTAGGTCTTAAAGAATTGAATAAATTTATTTTTATATGTTATTCTTTTTTTATTACAGTTCTGAGAAATTAAAGTAACTGAGACATATTTTAGTAATTTAATAAAATAATTAAGAAGGTTTTAAGTTGTCTGTTTTAATTATAAAACTGTACGACATGTCCGCATTAAATATTATTTTTAAAAATTACGCCTGGTTAAATATAACTTAATCAGACGATTTTTTTCACGTTAAATTTTTCTTTCTATTAAAATCACCAAATAATTTTAAAAGTGCTAGTTCATTTTATAAAAATAGTATTTTTGTTGTTTATTAAGAAATTAAACTTCAGAATTTTCCTACTAAGTACTGAAGTGAAAATTTATATTTTTAATGCATTTAAACATTAAGAAAAATAATGTGCTAAAAACTGCACTTAAATATCTCTCTTTTTAGTGGTAGAAGAAAAATAATTAACTAAACCACATTGCATTTTAAAAAGGAGATTAAAAAACAATTCATTGCCCCAACATGCTATTTGCTGGGATAACATTGTCGATAATATAATCCTAGTTTCAATCATTTGAAAATTCTTTTATTTTTTTTCTCGTTCGACTTTACGAAATGACCTACAATGTTTTTACTCCACAACGGAGAATTACTTTTAATTTAAGAAAGTGTAAAAACAAATTTGTTCTCTTAAAAAAACATTAACTAAAACACTTGGCGTCTTATCCTTTTTCATCGAATAAGTCTCATGAAGATTAGATTTCCAAGAGCCAATCGAGAGTAAATTGGCGATTTTCCCTTAGGTACTTAACCATGCATAAGAACAATGATCCGATGCTACAAGACTTATTTTGCTATTGAAGTTTTGCCAAGTGCGTCTTTGATGGCGAGACTTCCTAAACGGTTTTTCAGTCAAATGCCTGATCGCTCAAGAATTCGATGAAACATTTAAAGGAGCTAATGGAGTATTAAATTAGCTTTTTCAGTTAATGGAGATAAGCGGTCAGGTATTTTTAAAGCCAACACGGTTTTGAATTTAATGATGAGCACTTAAGGTTTAATCGTAGGTCATTAAGCTCTATGGACGCTTTTCGGATTTCTGTTAAAGGATGTACTGATGGAACATGATTGTTTAGTTATTTATTAATGATGTCTGTTGGCTTACTTTTTTTGTTGATTCACATGATTTTTTAAAGTTAATAAAATATTTAATGGAGTTTTAATGTCAAATGGTTGTAATCCTTGAACCATATTGGAGACAATGTTTTCCAAAATGTTTTACGAAAACGCGCTCACGGATTCTTAGAGTTTTGTTTTTCTATAAGAGCTATATTAAAGTAAAATTAATGTCAGCACGTTATAAAGTAAGTATTTCATTAAAAATATTTAATGAAAAGGCTTAAATATTTTAGTGAATTAACAAAGTACCTCCGTTAAAAAAGGCAAAGAGAGCATATAACGTATAAACTGAACCAGAGAAATTCTTTTAACGGTCAACACAATAAGAATATGGTAAAATTCACCATAATTTTGGAATTATGGGAATACCAAAAAGCTCGGTAATTTTTATCAATGCGATTTGATAAAGATTTTAGTAAAACTAAAAATAAAATATGGTTTTACAATGTGTTATAAAATTTGGCAATTTTATCATGATGCTTTATAGCATGGCATAAAAACCATTTATTTGGTTAAATTCACTTGTCAGTATTGCATTTTTTACTAATTTTGTGGTAATAAGAACTATAGGTTTTAAAACCAAAATTTCCAGTTAACTGTTACTATATAAACTATTAACGTAAAAATACCAACGGAATGGTTTAAATACAGCATATTTTTGTTTTATTAGCCAGAATTATGTTTCATTTTAATTTTAGTTAGGTTTATAATTTTTAGAATTGTCATAATTACACAGTAAGGCAATTTTACCAGATTTTCTTTCTCCGTGTACTGTTACATGTGCAATGAATGATGGAAAAAAATAAAACAGAAATTTATTTTTCTTCTTTGTGAGATAAAACTAACATAAAAATAAATTGTAATTAATTAAAGAAGTGGTTTTTGATTATAATATTCTTGATATTGCAGCTAAAAATATTGCCTAGATGATTAATATCAAGATATTTAGCATATAAAGAGTTATAAATTACTGAACAAGAAAACTTTTTAGCCACATTTTTTTCTAAAAAAGCATTTAGAACGATAGAATAATATATAAGAAAAAAAACATTTAAAGCGATAATAAATCAAACAGGGAATAATTTTCACTGATTAATTATAATTTTGATGATTGTAAATAAACTTGGTAAAAACTAGCAAATTAAAAAGTATCCCCGGTTTGATCTACTGTATATATATATGTATATATATATATAAAAAAAATTATATATATATATATATATATGTGTGTAATGTTCGATTAAAACTTATTAGTAATATATGTTATTAAATGCATGATTTTGTATAAAAAGTTTTTCATTTTATGTGTTCATTCGTAAAATTAATATATGACTTAATTTAAATATTTCCTATATTTCTTCTTATTATTATTATAGTTATTATTTTAAAATATAGTTTTCCTTTTTAATCAATTTGGGAACATTGTAATTTTAAAAAGATCATATATGATGGGGGAATTCACTATTTTTATTCCTATTGGTTGTTCATAAATTCCTTTAACTTCCTTATTTTAAATTTTTTTGCGTTTTAATATTTTTTGGTAATCAGATTCTAATTTTAATATTAGAAATACATTTTTAGGCTATATTTTATTTCTAATCATGGCTGTTTATTTTTATCCTATTATGCAAAAAAATTAGATAAAAACAATGCTCAAATAATAGCCACTAAATCATTAAAATGGTAACCAAGACATTTTTAAGGTGGTATTTTTTATGTTCCGTTAGCTGTTTGTCTTTTACATCACATGCAGAATAAATTAATTAAAACAATGGGTTAAAAACATTCGCAAAGCGTTAGAATATTGTTAACACTGAACACAAAACGTTAGAATATTGTTAACACTGAAAGTTTTATCCATCTTATTCAAAATTAATAAAGTATTATAAACAAAGGTTAAAATTAATCCCTCTTCAAGTTTGAGAAATTTAAGCAGTTTCATGTCTAGTCCTTTCAAAGTTAAAATTTCTTAATAACGATAATTTCAAATTATTAAATATAAACAAGTCACATTAATTAAAAAAAATCATTAGAAATTAATGTATATTATTTTTCACTGCAATCTTAAAAGGGGATAGTTCGCAAAATCATTTTCTTACTGGGTAACTATAGACCAAATTTCATTAATTTCGATTTTTATAAAACTAAATGTTTAAAATAGAAGCAATTCAATACAGTTTCTGCAGCGCTGCCATCTATCAGTGTGCATCGTACTTAAAACGATTTATTAAATCGACCGTACCAAAACAATCCAAGTTTTATAAGTGTTACAAAGCGTTTGATGAGCGGTACAAAGGAGAAAAAAAAGCTTTTTTCATAAAAAAAAACTAATTTATTTCCAACTAAGTATATATTATGCGTTATTCACTATTAGTGAAGTACAATATATTTGAAATATACATACATTTCAAAATAATGTTAATTTTAAAATAGACTGAAAATAATAATCAATTAATTTGACTTAATTTGAAATATATATTATATTTGTAGTAATTAATCTACAATTGCTCTAGAGTATTAAAAGGCTTATACAATAATTAATTTTAAAAATTTGCTTTAATAATAATATAAGCTGGCGCTTAGTTTAAAATATGTATCTGCATCTGTATTGCAGTATAAGATTAAGTAATAATAATGTTTATTATTAAATAATAAAATTAAATAATAAAATTAAATAATAGTAAAATTAAATAATTGTATAATTCTTAAAATATTAAACTTGAAATAAATTTAAAAGTATAATTTAAATACTAAAAGTAACATCAATTATATTTTATGTTGTAAACATTTTATTGAATTAAAAGCTTCCTATAATTTCATTGAAAAAATAATTTTTTTTAATTGCTTTTAATTTTTTATGATTGAAAAATAAATTAAAAATATACTGAAAAATACTATAAACACGTTTGTACTTGTAAAAATAATTGATAATCATTAAATTTAAAATAGATAGCTTAAAAATAATGAGATATCAAGTAAATCGAAACTCCTTCAACAATGAAAAAAAAAAAAAAAAAAAAACACAACTTTTCGTTTTTAAGCATTTTAAATTAAAGAGATACTGAAGAATCAATATTTATGATCTTACTCAAAATGTTAATGCTTACCCAACTTTATAAGATTTTGTAATTTAATGTTATTAAAATACAACTTACTTAATCATTGAAAAAAAAACTCAGTTTAATGAACATGTCTTTTATAGTTTTAAAATTAATGGAATTTATTAATGAATTCTAACGAAACAAACTATTTGAAATATTTATTTGCCTTGTAAGGTAAAATATTATATTTCTTTAATGTTTCTGTAATTAAAGCTTAATAACTTAATTATTAGTATTTTTTTAAAGATTCCAGAACACAATGTGCTATTGTTTTAAGCATTTTAATTAATTTGCTTTTCATTTAAATAAAAGTTTTATTTTTAAACTAATTTTCACCGAGAACTATATATTTTCCTCAAAATTTTAGATTTTGCTGCTTTAAAGTATTAATTCTTTATATTTGTCTTTAAAGGGTAAACGACAGACTATTAATTAATTTAAAAAAAATAGAAAACAGTATCAGGGAAGAAAATAAGAGAACACATTCTCTCCAATACTTACTAAGTATCAAATGGTAGCATTTAGTCTTGCATAATGACTAATTATTTAAGCATTTACATAATCCTTAAAGTTAAGGAATTAGCCTATTCTTTACTTAATCTTTTTGTAATTTAAATATGAATAAGTTTATTAAACTTATAATTAATTAGGATGCTTTGATCTTAATATAAACTGAACTGTCAATCTAAACATCATTAAACCAAACTATAAAAATCATAAAAGAGGTTCATGAATTCATGAGAGGTTCATGAGAGAATTTTTAATATAAATATCCTAAATTAAAAATATGATCCAATGTTAACAAGCAAGTCAAACACACTTAGACAAGTTTCTGGAGATAAGTAATTATTATTATAATTTATATTTTGTTTGAATTAACCATTTATAAATAAGATTATTGTCTTATACACTGAAAACATAAATGCAGTCAAATCTACCAGAGTATGGTGAAATTTACCATGCTTCTAGCTTAATGGGACCACTAAAAAATTTGGTAATTTTTATCAAAGCGTTTTGGTGATGATCTTGGCAAAATTAGCAATAAACTATGGTTTTATAACATGTGATAAAATTTGGTAATGTGGTAAAATTTGGCAATTTTATCATGACATCTTAGAACATGGCTTAAAAACCATTTGTTCAGTTACTTTCCAAGTTTATATTTCCCTCCATAGGAGAAATTATAAGAACTATAATTTTGAAAACTTTAATTTCCGGGTAACCTTTTACATATAAACGGAAAAATTACCAAATGTATTCTTTAAATACTGCATATTTTGAATTTAATAACCAGAATTGTGCTGGTGTTTTTTCATATATGTCATTAATGTACTGTACGGTAATTTTAGCAAACTTTTTTCACCGTGTACAACTCGACTTAACATTATCCCGCACTTATCCGAATTTAAGTCTTTCCGAAAATGATATTTTTAGTAATCAGTTTAAACTCTAAAACAAAAATGCTCAATACATTCTAACGTTTAAAATCTATCACACTTTTGCATTTGGATTTTGCAAAATATGTAGATATTTTTGAGACGGTAAAGTAATTTTTGTTAAATGTGCAATTTCTTTTGTTAATACAGCGAAAAAAAATTATCACACGTACGAAAAAGACAGGCTAAAGTCAAACTAGTTTACATTTAAGAGCCATATAAACACACGAAAACCACTAAATTAGCTGCTCATTATAATAGTTTAGATTTACTTGGATAATACTATACGTTTTCCTTTAAGTAAAAATACTTTTTTGGTTAGTTTTTTAGTTATGGAAAATCATAAGCTAATTTTACTTTTACGTTTTTATTTATTACTCATCGAAATCTAATTTATTTATAAATTAAACGAAGTAACCGAAACAATTTGCTTTCCAAAATAGGGTTCTTGCTAAATCTGAGTCAACCAAAATTATCAGAAATGAAAGCGATAATGAGTAAAACCTCGCTGGAATGGCAGGAAAAAAAAGATTCGCCTTTTATTACTTTTTTTCTTGCACTGAATGGAAATACATGTGAGTTATGTTATTCATTTAACTTCGTGTCTTTCTCTGAAAACTGCTCGACGTACAACACTTATGGTTCTAAATAAATTGATACTAACACTGATGACGACAACAGCACTGCGTTGGATACACAACCATGTTATTAAAGTCTCGTCCTTTTTTTAAAAAATCTGTCGTTAAAAATTACCTTTTTTCAATTGACAATAAGAACCCCCCTCCCCCATTCGACATAACCATATTCAAAAAGTTGTATAAATACAATAAAAGCTACACTAAAAATGAATAACCTATACTATAATAGAACAAAAGATTCAATTATTTGTATAGTACAAAATAAGCAGACCCATTAGGATCAGAAGCAACAAGAGGTAAAATACATTCGCTCCATGCTTCAGTAACCCAGTCATTTATTATAACTCTTGAATCTCTTCATTGCTTATCTACAAATGCTGTAACTCTTCATTGCTTATCTGCAAATATTCTTTAAAAACTCTTTATTGTTTATATTTTATAATTTCTTATTGCTTATTTACATTGAAACTCTTCAAATTGCAACTCTTTATTGCTTATTTATATTCCTTGCAATTCTTTATTGATTATCTTCATACATTGTAGATTATCACATTGTAGATCTTCATTGCTTATCTACATATATTGTAATTCTTTACATTAAAAACTTTTACTGCTTAGCTGCGTACATTTTTTAACAATTTAAACCAAAGAAAGTTTATAAATTTTTTTTAAAGGGAATGCAATTTACATGAATAGTTATATGCATGCAAATTTTTATTATTTTGCAGCATTAAAAGTAAAACACAAATTCAATCTGACAAATTCTACAAAATAAATCTACTTTTTCTAAATAATCTATAAATCTATTTATCATCTTAAATTCTACGTAATTTATGAAAAATCCCAAATGAAATCCTCATTAGTTGTGCATATAATAACCGAGTTTTCTATTACTTTTTCCGCGTTATCGAACTAACCATCGATTAATAATTTCGTCGAAATCAGGGTTTGTCATCACAGTGTTCAAATGCATAACGATTACATGCCAAGTTTTTACATTACTAATCATCTTTCATATGCAAGAAATAAGGTTTAAATTTAAAGTAATAAATGATAAAATATTTTGCGAAATATTTAAAGTCAAAGAAATATTTAAGCCTAAAGGAAATGTGACTTTAACTTCTATCTCAACATAATGTTTTAAATAATTATTATTCCAGACAAGTAAATGAAATTTGGGGTTTCAAATACTTAAGAAACAATAAATCAGTGGATGACTAAATTGTTTCTTTGAATAATTAAAGACTTGAGCTAAACTATTTAGTTTTTTCTTAACTCATTTTCATTTTACATTAGACTACAATTCACCAAATTGCAGCTTAATATATCATAACTTACAGCCGTATTTCATTTCTTATTAAAACAGGGAATTTTCCAATCATATCTAACACTTACAGAAGACGGCACCATTTATCATAAAGCGTCTAATAAATTTTGAAACTAATTTCTTCCTACGAAAGATATGACATTACTCTTGATATATGGTGGCGTAAGTATGTTTTGAAAAAAGTAAACATTTCTCACCTTTTTAGTTGAGTTGACACATTGAGTCTGGCATTTTGTGGTTAAATGAACATTGCCATAGGAGTGACAACATATGAAATATTAAAAAAAATGTCGTAAACAAAGTTATGAATATTTTATGAACCCTGTGGGGGTTTGCTATTATTAAACTGAGAATCTAAGAAAGAAAAATATTTTTTTTCTGAAAGATTTATCACTCTTTGGAGGTTACATTCGTAAGGACTCGAGGAATTTTAATTAATTTAAGAATGCGATCTATAATGTGTTTTTATTACCGCTAATTTGAGCAACGACACTTGAAATTAAAATGTTTATGTTTTTCATGAAATATATTATTTTAAAATTAAAACTATTTAAATTATATTTATTTAAATAAGTTTGAAAAAGTTAGATCTACCACTTGAGAACTTTCAAATAGAAATGTCTAGCTGGTAGAATCTCTATTTCAACTTAGTTGAGGCAAGTTAGTTTATTTAGAATTCAGCATATCAAACTAGCTGTGAAACACCGTTTGAAGCAGTTGTTTTGGTTTTTATCTTAACAAGTGATACAGTATACTCAGTGTCATTATGAGTTATGTTGAATTAAATTAAATATATTTAAATATTATGCTAAGATTATTCAATACATGCAGACGTTTAACGGATCATTTGGACTTGACTTGGCTCCATATGATAAATCCAAAATTATCGAAAGGTTCATTCTACAAATATCAAAATAATTTTGCTTAATTTATATGGGAATTTATCAGATGTAAATTCAGTTGAGAACTAGTGGACTTCTTTGAAGATCTTTTAGAAAGATCAACTGTACTACCAAAAAGCATGACGAATAATGCTATAACAGTTTGGTTTTGTTGATGATGAAATTGAAAATCTTTTCATTAATCTATAGAGTCATTGATAAAACGTCTTCAAATTGCCCAACTTATTAAAAGAGTACATAATGACAAACAATGTAAATAAACGCATGAAGTGAATGAAAAATGAATAAAAACATAGCTAGTTTGGAGGGCAATTCCACGGAAGTGTCAAGTGAAATTTTTTTTTTTATGAATTGCATATTTTAATTTTAAAAATATGTTCCAAAATAGCCAAAGTTTACATATTGCCGTTTCATTTTTGATAATTTTAAATTTTTTGAATCTGGCAGCATTCTAAAGTAATCACATGGCTGACAAGTGAATTGTTCACATTTGTGCTCAAATTGTTTTCTTGAAAAATACTTATAAAATAAAAGAAATGCACCTTTCTTTTGCAATATTTTGATAAAAATATGCATATAGAACAAAATGTAAACATTTTAAGTTTGATATATAAAATAAAAGTAACTTCTTTTACGTCATTCCGTCACATGTCTTAATAATGCATAAATTTCCTGAGAACGAAGATAAAATGTGACATTGGCAAGTTAGATATGAAACCTCTTCAGAGACAACCTAATTTTCAAACTGTTGAAATTTTTACTAATTCTTACATAAATATTAATCCTGTTTATCTGTTACATTATGTTTATCATTTACATATTAATAAAACATTTTTTAAATGAAGGCTTTCTTCTACTAAACTTTTTGTCATTCCGTCACAGCAAATAGATGTTAATAACTGCTAGCCAACCTGAAGTTAATTTTCCAAATTCACATTTTACATTGCTTACACATTATACTAAAAGTATAAAATAGTTCAGAAAAATAATGGTTGCAAAATTCGCAGAAACTACCAGTTCTAAGCGGCATGCCAAAAGCTTGGCTGCCAAAATGTCATTCCGTCACGCAAATAAAAAGTTCGTAAAATTAAAAGTAAAAAAGATAGAAAATCCTGTTTTTTTAGTTTATGAAGCGCATTATGCCAATAATAATGATATGCATGGGAAAAATATTTTATTTGAAATTAGATACATAGAAACATCAATTAATTGTTATTTTGCAAGTCAAAATGTCATTCCGTCACATATGGAATTGCCCTGGAAAGAGAACGATTTTTACCTGATTTTGCCACTTTTCTTAAACAATTTGCAAAACACAGTAATTTAAGAATTAGATCTATCTTTTGAGCTCTTCAAAATACAAATATCATATTGATATGGTATTCGCATTTAGTTTAGTCACGATATCATAACCAAGAATGAAAAGTCAATCTACAGCGCAAGGCTTAGCGCAAAATGGGGTCACTTTTTGGCAGGTGAGGATACTTTGGAACGCTCACGTATTTTGGAGTTAAATGGGTTCCACAGATAGCAAAAATAAAGATATTGATTCGAAAATTTATATCCGCTTCGAGAGCATTATTAAGTTAGTTGAAAAATTTCATTAGAAGTATATATTTACGATATTGTTATCGATAAGCTAAATTTACATTCAGATTCCTAATAAAATTAGTATATTTTATTTATACTAAAGATCTGATTATATATATATATATATATATATATAATCTTTTTGTGCTATAATGTCAAGGAATATTGCACTATTGTTGATGACTTAAAACAGTTTTTGACTATGCGTTGAACATAAAGGAACATTAATTATGACTTTAAAGTCAAAATAACGTAAACAATATTTTTATGACACCAAAGTACCAATGGAAGAGATTAAGATTAGTGAAATAGCAAGAACACGCGATGACGCGATGAAACACTGTGAACAAACAACATTGTACACTGTTGTCAATCAGTACAAAAACGAAAAAATACTTTTGGTGAAATTACCTTAGTGTATGATAATGACATTTCTGGTAATGAAAAAAAAAGCATAATTCTGGTTTATAAAACCAAAAGATACGATACATGAACTATTCAGTTGATAATTTTCCCGTTCATATGGTAACGATTAACCGGAAATTTAGGTTTTCAAAATTATAGTTCTATTATGACATACTTAGTAAAAAATACAAAACTGAAAAGCATATTAAACCAAATAAATGATTTTTATGCCATGCCATACCGTATTAAGATAAAATTACTAAATTTTATCACGTATTATAAAACCATATTCTTTTGCTTAATATTACCAAAATCATAAATGATGCACTTCGGTAAAAATATTGGCGCATTTGGTGTTTCCATAGAGCAAAAGAAAGACCATGAATTTTACCATGTTCAGATTGTTTTGACCATTCTTTTTTGTCAGTGAAGCCTACTTATCTTATGAGGATGCTTGCGCCAGTTTTTGTGAGAGCGAAGAAAAGCAAACTTATCTAGCATCCTATATCCTATTTATCTATTTTGTAATATTTGACTAGTACAACCCGTTTTTATCTGGTGCAAAAAAAATCAAATAAGAAAAATATTTCTTACAAGCAAAATTTCTAGTATTTTGATCGATGCTGATTTTAAAATTTAAATATTAATAATAATAATACATTCAATAATTTTAATAAAAAAATTAAAACCGCAATCGTATTTTTAAATTCATCCACTCTGTTTCCGGGATTTTTTTTCTTTCCAAAACAATTTTAGAAAAATTAGATATTGAAACTTTTTTTAACATTTTTACACTTTGAGTCTGTATTCGATATCAAGAAGGTTTACTAAGTGCTAAAATAATATGTTAATCTGAATTAATGTGATAAATTATGTGTTCAAAACTAACTAAAAAAATGGGTTAACGTAGTGACTCAGAACTTTTTTTCCTTACTATTTAGAATAAAGTTTTACTTGCTAAATTCAAAAAGAGATGTGCAGATATATTTTGTTAATTATTCGGAATTAGATATTGTAAATTAAGCAAATTATCCAAAAAAATTCAAATTGTGTTCCACTTTGCGATACGGTTTGTGCTTAATTTCATGATTAAGGGAAAATTAAAAAAGCTTCGTGAGGCATTTTCATGAAAGACTTTTAATGTAAAATGCACATATATTAATATTAACATATGCATCTTATTGGCAATTTAGGATAAAAATAAATTATTCTTAGAGTTTATGGTTTCATGGTATTCAAACTCTTAGGGTACCGCAGTGGACTAATCGTAAGGATATGGTTCCCAGTAGAACACCGAAGTCAGGCATCACTGGCTGCAGTCAATAAATGAGTGTGTGACCACTTTGATTAGCCTGCGTAGGGACCGAGGGTGCGCGTATGTCGTTGGGCTACCAAAGCCATCGGATTTTCAGAGGATCAAAATTGAGATGGATCATACTCAGGGATGTTTCCCAGACATGTAATCTATTTACAATTCAAGAATACGTTTTCGTCGAGGTTTGCTGCTGAAGCAAATCTGGGAAAAAGAAAAGAAAAACACTTGGGTTGAAACTGAAAACTTAGTACAAAACTATAAATACACCAAGAAAAAGATTTAAATGACATGTAGTTTCTTCTGTATATTCGTTTTCAAATTTTTAATAAAGATACAATTATAAATCTTTCATGTAACCAACGATAAATGTTTTTCCTTATCACGAATTATAAACAATTGTATGAACACTATAATTATAACAATATTATTAAGCATGTTATTAAGCATATTAATAAGACAAAATTCATTAAATGAAATATTAATTAGTTATATAATGTCATAATAATTTATCATTTTTGATGCTTATCTTACTAAACCTCTTGTTCCACAATGAAGTAAATATATAGATATTACCAAACAACAGAAACTATTCAGGATTAGAAAATTCTGGTAGTTTACTGAGTTAATTATTACGAACTTAAGTCCCCATACATCAAAACATTCATTTTTGGCATATATCTCGTTGTCTTATAATTATAAATATAAGATTATTCATAACATTTGAATAATTTAATGTATTCCTCAGTTAGAATCAAACAGATTATGTACACCCCTAAGATTGTTTATTTAATATTTCGCATAAACAAAGAATTTTTCCAGTTCCAATTTATCAAGATTTATAACAATATAAAACTCTATTAACTGATGACGTTGACGTGGTTTTAGTTGAGTGGAAAACATAAAGTTATTTAGAATAAGAATTGCAAGTGTTATTATTTCAATGAAATTTGACAGCACTGCATTTTAGATTATTTCGGAAATGTCTCCAAGGAAAACGAAATCCGATTCTTGTCGGTGAAAAGATTACATTAATATTCCATTTTCTAACTATTTCTTCAACGACATGAAAAGTAGTTAAGGGTTTTCAAGTAACAATTTGGCTTATGCTTTCTTAACATTTCTTTGGTTTTATTCTAATGTTTCAATTTGTTTAAAAAGTTATAACATATTTTTAAAAAAATTATACGTTTACTATGGAAAGGAATATTTTCGATGTCTTAATATATTTTTAAGTTTTTTCCTAAATTTTTCCTAATTTTTTTAAGAATGCTGTAAGAATTGACCAAAAAATTTATTGATTTGAACTTCTGGGCTTAAAAATTATGGAATTTATGAATTCAGCGTTTCTAAATGTAAACAAATTTGATTACAAATGATCAAATGACTGAACACATAACTCACGGAAGAAGATAGCTCCTAATATTGACCGCTAAAATTTAATAGTACTAAGATTTACGTAAATTATGGCCTTCATTGCTATATATATATGCATATATATATATATATACACGCACACACACACACACACACATACATACATATATATATATATATATATATATATATATATATATATATATATATATATATATATGTATACACCGAAGAGCCTATACATTATGACCCCCCTCCATCTATAACAATGGGCTCGCCCAGGTTTTCATGGTTTCTCGCCCAGCAACAATGTTTTCATGGGGCACATTAGGACCTATAATCCTCATAGAACAATCCCTGACGTCTGTAAGCTACTTGAACATAGTTTCAGACCAGGTTCACCCATTCGTGGCAACAGTTTTTCCTGCGGGGGATGGTGTTTACCAACAAGATAATGCACCATGTCATAAGGGTCGAATCGTCATGGATTGGTTCGAGGAACATTCCAGTGACTTTCAAGTCATGTCTTGGCCACCAAATTCACCTGACCTTAATCCAATAGAGCATTTGTGGTCCTACTTGGAAAACCAAATTCGTGCTGCCAAGCTACCCCCTCGCAATGTGAGGGAATTGCAGGACCAGTTGGTGAGCGCTTGGTACCAGATACCTCAGACTACCTATCAGCACCTTGTGGAACCAATGTCACGGCGGGTGCTAGCAGTTTTGAAGGCTAAAGGTGGCCCTACATGTTATTAGCAAGGTGGTCATAATGTAATGGTATCGTATTTTTTTGAAGTTATTAGCGGAGGGCTACACAAATGATCGGTGGGAAAGTAGCTTTCTATCAATATTTAAAAATAA
Organism: Parasteatoda tepidariorum; assembly: GCF_982258835.1. Classification (NCBI taxonomy): domain Eukaryota; kingdom Metazoa; phylum Arthropoda; class Arachnida; order Araneae; family Theridiidae; genus Parasteatoda; species Parasteatoda tepidariorum. Next base: position 55,442,643 of record NC_141765.1, read on the forward strand.
ATGAATTTGTCTGAAAGTATATTTCCCTCGGCCTTGCAAAGGGATAAACACATTTTTAAACTGATATTCATATTTCACTGAACAGCACAGATTATATTGCAGCATACAATTCTCGGGTATTAATTGCTTTCTTTTAATGCATAATTTTGCACGTACGAAGAATGAATGATATTTTTCCAAACTTAGAATTTTTATTCCTTATATGTAAATTCTTGTAGTGTTCTTTCTTGAATTTTTAATACGATTTTAAACACATTTTACTAAGCTGTTATTCATAAATTTTCAAGTGTTACTGAAGTAAATAATAAAAAATCTTACCTCAGGAATTTAACCGCTTATATTTTGTAGAATAAATAGGATAAGAAGAAAATGGTTGAAAAACATACAAATTCAAAACATACTTAAACATTGGTTTGAGATTTAGGAATGACTTCCTAAAAGAAACTGAACTAGAAATTTGCTCTGGCCATGTACCGTTTGATGAAGTCCATTTCTACCAAACTCATTTATAGATTACACGAGTGGTAAAAAATTATAATTTAATTTTAATCCCTCTCAACAAGTGTGGATAGAGGGGATAATAATGTTGTACCTCGGTTCACACGTACTTTGGCTCATGTGAAAAGTTCGCGATACACAGAAGAATTTTAAATTCAGAATACTTGTAACAACAGGTAGTATCTGTTGAACTGAATATTTTGATATATTCAGCTTAAATGAATTTAAATATTCTGTCCTACTGAATATTTTGTGTTGCAGAGTATTTTTTAAGTATTTTTTAATATTTGTATTATTTTTCAAAAAGTTTAATTGAAAAATTAAACCTAATAGTATTTATATTTGAAAACAGAACTTAGGTAGATAAGTACTAAAACGCCATTCTTTTAAAGAGTTTGCACCAATTTGTTTAAATAAACATTATTTTTTTAGATCCAATAAAATCAAATCGTATACATCTTGTACCGTGGGCCAATGACAGCTTTGTATCCTGGACCGGAAGTTGCTTGCATCTAATCCATTTGATATAAATAAACTTCCGCGTGAACTATGCCTCTGATAACATGAATTTTTTTAATGTGCTTAACAAAATTATTAATTTGTGAATTGTTCCAATAAAATATTATTTTGATATACGCTTATAATGATATCGATTTATTTCAGTTTATCGAAATCAAATTTTGATTGAAAGAATCTAAAAATTCATTAAGACTACAATTTTCAAGATAAGAATTTAAAATGCGTGTTTGTTATTCAAGCAGTAACATCAATGGTCTAAGGAAAATTTACATTGATATATAATGCACATAAGTATTTTTTGTTGATGTTTCTTCAATGAAATATATGCTTCCGTATGTCGCGCAGAGTTCAAACAAAAGCTTTCTTCCTCAAAATTGCCTTTATATATTAGGTGGACCGGAAAGTAATGTCGTTTCGGTGCATTTGATATTTGTTATCAAGATTTTATTTTCAATGAATATTGTATATGTATTTACCCTCGTTAGTAATAACCTTTCAATGCCGGATCAAAAATCAATCGAAATGGATCGAAAAAAAATGAATTGGTTTTTAAAACTAACGAATATTTAATCCCCCGAAACGACATTACTTTCCGGTCCATCTAGTACTATGAATTTTGTTCTAAATTAATATGAGATAATTGTAATTTAAAGCGAAAAAATGGCATGATTTTCAGCAAATAATTCCAGATATAATTACGTAAATGGTATCAAAATTTCTATCCGTGCAGAGAAAAAAGCTAGTTTTAATTTTTGAATAATTATGAATAAAAATTATGTTGCAAGCAAATACAGTGTAGTGTATTATTCACTTAATAAAATTACTATTTCAGTTGATATAAAGCTAAGAACCGTTAAAATAAATAATTTCTCAGCATTGATTAGATGTTTTAAATTTAAAAAAAAAATGATTTTATTAAATGAAATTTGAGAAAGCGTGATGCGTTGTCCCTAATTTTTTCATGAATGCTTATGACTTTAAGTCTTTATATTTTTACAACCAAAGAGGAAAAAAAGTTGCATATTAATCCCAAATCACAAAGTAACCTTATGTATAAAAATTCAGCTTGAGTGAATTCCCTTTTCAGTTTTAAAAGATAGCAAGAAAAGGTTTTTTTTTTGCATCTGTAAGTGAGTTCAAGTTTTTGACTGAAAATATACATACGGGGTATTTCTTAAACGCAGTCCTTACCATATCATTTTAAATCTCTCGTTAAAAATGAAAAGGGCATGAGATGCCAAATTTTCTAGAAGCTTATCACTATGAAAGTCGAATTATAAATACCCCTATCTGTGTGATCGCTCTATGAAACTGAAAGACAATGAAATAAAAAGAAAGGCAACAAGTAGAAGAACCTTTCAGTTTTTTCTTCTATCTAAATAATTTTATACTTGTCGTTCGGGTCAGTAACGATTGACTGGTTGACCAAGACAAATATTAGCCAGGATTCATAAACCTCTTTTATTTTCATTTTTTTCACGCATATCTGTTTATGATCTTAAATTATTTTACTGTAACTCAAAAAAATATATATTGATGGCGGTGCTAGTAAAAAAGCCTTTTATAAGCATGCGAGAAAAAAAAAGTTCTGCTGGCGTAATATTTTTATATTTTATCCTGAAACCTAAAAAAAAAAATTCGCATATTTAAATGCTCTAAGAAATACTTCGAAAGGACTGAATAAAAGATTAATAAAAATCTCCTTTCCTGAATGCTGTACTATAGAGAAAGGTATTTAGTGGGATTGAAGTAGGCAGATGGAGAGAATAGGGGGAGAGCAATACCATCCAATGGCCATTAAAGACAAAAAATGGAAGGAGTTTTGATGCATTCGTGGCCAACTCTTCCAATCTTATCTAAGCGGACAGGGACTTCGAACAGATGCGGAAGAGCAATCCAGATGGTGTGATCTTCTGAAAGCAATTGTAATTGTTTGCAGGGATGCAGGCGGCCATTACCTCTAGTAAAAAGGGAAGATGAATACCTCACTGATCCACACGTTACCCCACCCCACTTACATACCATACCTCTGCCCCTTTTACTCCGAATTGGTTTTGTTAGTCGAGCGGGGTTTTCCCATTAAAACTCTGCGTAGCGTAACAGCCCAAAAACAATGCGTTTGCTTTTCTGGCGGAGTTGTTTGATGCCCTAATGCTCTATTGGTTTTTCCACGGTGTATGGAATCGATAGAATGGTGCTTTGGAGCGGATTAAAATCGCTTTTAGAGTAGAGAGTTGTGCAACGGGAGATGTTTTGTTTTACCACATGTGAGAAAATGATGCAGTTTTCTTTCGATAAACTAGCTAACGGATCGAACTAGAGATGTATTTATTAACCCTTTATAAAAATCATCTCTCTTTTAAAAGGCGTCGTTTTCCGTTGTCATGTAGGATTAATGGTAAGTATGTGTATGGATAAAGAGTACTGGAGTATGCGATAAATAGGAGAAGGGAATTTTTCAAAAAATGCACTTGCATGAAAAAGGTTTTAAAAGGGAAATGAGTAAAAAACAGTTTTAAAGTAGGAAAAATTTGGAGTCTATAGAATATTTCTTTGGTGCATAGAAATATTTTTACAATAAAAATTCGTAATGGGATGTTTTTAAAAACGCACATTTTCTAATGCTCGGAAAAATAATAAAAAGGAATTGTTGATTTTTAAAGTGTGTTTACTTTTTTATAAAATACAACATTTTACTTTGATTTAAGTGAAAATAGTTTAAAAGGTTTTCCTTTTTATATACATTATTTTTAATGGATAGTTAAGACAAAACATTTCCCAAGTAGTTATAAAAAAAAATCAGAATTATATATTGATATTCAAGTATTTTTTCAATGTATTATCTTTTTTTATAGTTGCAATTTTTTTTTATTATAATACTTTATATTTTAACTAAAATTGCGTTTTTTTCCTAACGAATTGGGTAGATATAAGACAAATTTTAACGTGGGGAATCGGATATGAATATAAAAAAAATAAATACGAAATCAGAGATAATAATTGTAAATATTGGATAATAATAATAAATGTTCATATCTGGAAAAATAATTAAGCTGGATGAATAAAATTTTATGCAATCATTGCAAATAAATTATAAGCTTGATTTCCTAACATAGGGTGTTCAAAAATACTTGTTTTCTTTCGTAATTTATTGTTGTTATCTCAAATCACTGAAAACTTTAAACTTGAAAAAGCACATGAACTAAATACTTCTAAATTTACAAAATAGTCTTCTGCGCATTTCTTAAGATATATATATATATATATATATATCAGAAAAAAGTTCCTTTTTTAAATTCAATTTTTTTTCTTTTTCACAATTGCTTTTTCTTCCCTTGTCCTTGATATGTAGAACATTCGACGAAAGTATCAGAATTCCAAGAATTGTACTTACTTCATGCAATACGTTTGAAATTCAGCGACAAAACATGCCCAATAATCCATTATTCAAATTCTTTATAAAAATTTCCCTCAACATTATTTTCTCTGCTTTAATGGGCAACTCTGTTCTAGTTTGTATTAACATCATAGTTTCGCTGAGACCTCATTGAATCTAAATTTTTGCTTGTGTGGTATTTTTGTGCTTTTTCAAATTTTTTTGCTAGTTATACTAGTTACCCCCATTATTGCATAGATAATTTGCTCACATAATTAAAACATTAATTTCAAGGCATAATTTGTGGAACAATTAAATAATTCAAGCTATAAAATTTGTATCAAAAAATGAAGGATTCCAGGGTTCTAAAACCCATTCAACCCCCGTCATCTTGCTTAGTATTTTCAAAAAAAAAAATGCAAGCAAAAGACTAGTTAAGAAAACTAGAAACCAAAGAGTAGAGTCTTTTTTTGTTTTAGAGTTTTCTTTTACTACCAATATTTTATAAAAACTATTTCTCTGTAATTTAATTATGTTTGAAAACGCAAATTCACAAGACTTCACACACAATTGTTATATACCGGGAAATCAACGAAGGATTACAAAATTAAAAAAGTTTCTGATCGGGCAATAACCTTAATTTTTTTATTGACCGATTGAGCATTTGTGACGCTGCAAGACGTCTTTTCACGTGTCATATCTTCTTTTGTTCCTTTTATTCAATGATGAAGTTATCTATTGAAAAGAAATTTTTATTCAAATTTACCTAAAAAGAGAAAGCTCGGTTGATTTCATAGATTATATTTTAACAACTTTTGGTAAAAAAATTTTCAGTTAAGTGGCACAATATAAAAACGTTACATTTCAAGTAATTGCTACTGAACCTATTAATTTTGGTTAAAAAAACTAATTTTATACCATTTTATAATAAATTTTCAATACTTTTAATTTTCACAAAAACTTGATTTTTAATTAACAAATGTTAGGACATTAAAATTGGCAGTTATCTTAATACCAAGGGTATGAGAACAACATGGAAATCAAATTATTTCTAATTTTATTAAAGTACACCTCTGTCAGTGTATTGTTGCGAAGCCAGTTCAAAATTTTAACTATACTAGGGTTAAGTACGACGCCCGGTGGCCGAGCGGTAGCGCTTCGCGCTGTCGTGCGACAGGTCCCTGGTTCGATCCTGGGGCCGGGCAAGTTTGACTCAGCCTTTCATCCCTTCACTGGGTCGATAAATGAGTACCAAGCATGCTTCGGAACCCCCAGTGTTTAGTTACCGGATTTAGACTAAACCGGATTTTGGTTACCGGATTTTGTTAGAGATGAGACCGGATTTTGTTAGAGATGTTACCGGATTTTGGCTCCTGCACACCAGAGCCCAAGGTCAAGAAAACTGAGATGGGGACAGTAGGCCTTGGCCCTCTATGGACTGTCGCGCCACTGAGTTTAGTTTAGGGTTAAGTACATTTTTTTCTTAAAATTAGGCGCCGTATTCTATGATTTCAATAGCATATTTCGTAAATAAATTAACACATTTGATAATTTTAATAAAAAGGTCATTAATGCTTTCTTAGGGTATGTTGAATTTTAAATATACGCTGAGAAAAAAAGTATGGTCTAAACTAGTAGAATATTACAGCATTTCTGGTTCTTTGGGAGCACAAAAAAGTTCGGTAAATTTTACCGAAGTGATTTTGTTATGATTTTGGCAAAATTGGATGACATATTAGGTGTTCGATGAAATTTGGTCCTATATGTGATAAAATTTGCAGTTCAGTATAACAACAAATATTTATTGAACATAAATATTTGTTTATCTAGTAAACACTAAGAGATTTCTCTGCAGAATCTACATTGCTACCAGGAAGAGCATATCTCATATTATTAACCAACTAGAAAATACATAATTGCATAAATGCAAATGTTTAAAAGATGGGCAAATTTTTAGCAATCGCAAATATTTAGCAACTGTGCAAAATTAGGAGAAAAATTCTCCCTTACACACTATTTCCCTATCTAACTACATGGCAAAACCTGTCTTGCAATGCAAACTGCCTGTTAAAATATGACTTTTTACGTGCAGAACCATCAATGGGTTAAACACTACAAAGGCTCTCCTGCTATATTGTTTTTGGACTATGATACTGTGTTGCCCATTACGATTATGATTGATTAATTAATCTCATGTTTATTATTAATTAATCTTTATGCATTCCTTAATCTTATTTCAAATCATTGTTCATCATTAATCTCTTACTGTTTTTTTAATTTGATTTTATTTCACTTTAACTTCAGCTACCCACGAAGAAATTTCAGCTACCCACGAAGATGTGTTTAGCATTTGCACATGAGGGTAATTATTTTCAGCGTTTAGGAAGAAGTCCACAATATTAGATCAAAAGAATTAAATTTTTAAGGAATAATTACATTAAAACTATTTTTTTTTCTATTTCGTGTATTTTGTTTTTCTTAGCGAAATTATTTTGCCAACTTTACTACGCGAGTTATTTACTTAATTTAGGTGAATATGAATTCTACGACCTCCTAGCACCAAGGTCTTTTTCCATTTACTTTGTTTATTTCACCTTTGTTTCCGTATTTTTTATGGGTCAGATTTACTATAAACACGTTCTGATGAAGTTTAATTTAAATTGGTGATGATTGGTTAATTTAAATACCCTCTTCAGGTAAATTAGTTTAATTTAAATACCCTTTTCTGACATTTACAATTAAAAATTTCATATTCAATCGAAAGATTTTTTCATCATTAAGGTACATTTCCTTCGCAAAAACTTTTTTGGCCTTCGATACTATGCATACAAAATACTACGCATTTTTTTAGAATTATTTATTAATGCAAGTGGTATTTATCAAGTTTTTTAAATTTGCTTCTAATTTTGCTTAAGTTTATAAATTTTTAGGAAATAGATTTAAAAAAAAAATCTTGTTTGCAAGATAAGAATAGATATTGTTTGAACCCCGTCGGCCGAAGACTCCCCGTGTAGTAAAGTGACTGACGCGCGTTAAATCTGTCGAGTCACAAAAGTCCTCCATGTTCCTCTGGGGGTACTGGATTGGAGATCGATTGTTCTCTGATTCAGGCCAAAATTACGATCTGAGGATGAATGAATGGATGTATGAGTGGGACCGCCCTGTAAACGGGTGCGACGTATGGTGTGGCAGAAGCAGAATTCTTGGCCATAGATGGCGCCACTGAAAAACAAGAAACGTTCACTCTGCCTTAAATTTGCTCGGTTTCACCAAGCAGGTTTACCCGTGTGGCAAGTAGCATTAGAATCAACAACAACAACAACAGAATAGATAATATATTTCATTAGTTTTAAATTGTTCTCATCTTTGCAATTTTATATTTCATTTGCTTTAAAATTTTCAATAAAAATGCAACCTAAAAATATTTTATGATGTGTTACTTTTAAAAAAAGAAAGAACGTCTTAAAAAAGTAATGTTTCCGTATACAGAAAACTTTAAAACTTCCTAATTTAAATTAAAATTTCACTGAATATCTTTAATATCATAAAATTCACGATTTTCTCTTATAATATGGTAAGGAAATAAAGCTATGATCGAAACAGTATTCTCTCGTGGGAATGGACGTTTGCTACTCTTTGCTTCTCCATTTCCCAAAATCAAGCAGAGATTTCGCAGAGTGGGGAAAAAAAAGAAAGAACGTCATAAAAAAGTAATGTTTTAGTGAACAGAAAACTTTAAAACTTCCTAATTTAAATTAAAACTTCACTGAATATCTTTGATACCATAAAATTCACGATTTTCTCTTATAATATGGTAAGGAAATAAAGCTATGATCGAAATAGTATTCTCTCGTGGGAATGGACGTTTGCTACTCTTTGCTTCTCCATTTCCCAAAATCAAGCAGAGATTTCGCAGAGTGGGGGAAAAAAGGAAAAAAAAGAAAGAACGTCATAAAAAAGTAATGTTTTAGTGAACAGAAAACTTTAAAACTTCCTAATTTAAATTAAAACTTCACTGAATATCTTTGATACCATAAAATTCACGATTTTCTCTTATAATATGGTAAGGAAATAAAGCTATGATCGAAATAGTATTCTCTCGTGGGATTGGACGTTTGCTACTCTTTGCTTCTCCATTTCCCAAAATCAAGCAGAGATTTCGCAGAGTGGGGGAAAAAAAGAAAAAAAAGAAAGAACGTCATAAAAAAGTAATGTTTTAGTGAACAGAAAACTTTAAAACTTCCTAATTTAAATTATAATTTCACTGAATATCTTTGATACCATAAAATTCACGATTTTCTCTTAGAATATGTTAAAGAAATAAAGCTATGATCGAAACAGTAAACTCTCGTGGGAACGGACGTTTGCTATTCTTTGCTTCTCCATTTCCCAAAATCAAACCGAGATTTCGTAGCGTGGGGAAGAAAAAGAAACATACTTGGATTTTTTTCTTTTAATGTATACCACTTTTTCTTCTTTAGGTGAAGTTATACTGAAGATAAAAAATCACCCTGTTTTTGCTATGATTTATGCCTAAAAAAAGCCGGTAGAAAAATGCCTTATATTTTCTACTGGACATATTGGATTCGTGGTTGAGATTCCAGATGGCTCCTGTTTAGGACTCAACCGGGGTATTCGTCGCCCAAAGCTAAAAATGTTTTCAATTTCCTCTTTTTCTCCTTTGCTACTCGTTTCTCTGTCAAAAATGAAGTGCATATGTTATGCCGGATACCCCAGACATTCCAAACTAGATAGGAATTTCAAATGTATAAGGAATACTTTTTCTTTATAGATGTTTCGAGAATATTTTGGGGAGGTCGGAAACTCTCTGTTTATCATCGGAAAGTTTTATAACGGTATCAAGGGCCGTTTGTATGTTATTGCAGATCCAGCAAATCTAAAGAAAAATCCGATGGGACCAACAATTTTTTGTTGATCCGAAAAAATTGTGACAGAAAAGCACATTGTGCTGCGATCATAGCACAATCTTTCATATAAAATATCATCCCATGGTTTCATTTTCTTTTATAGATTTGGATATGTTTTTAAATTTATCTATTGAAAAGAAATAACATTTCTACCATCAATACAAATCAGTTATGGATTTTTTTTTTAAAAATATGTATGATTATGATAATAAGTCTTTTTAAATATTTCTTTTTTTAATTTCTTCTAAAAATAAATAAAATGACTTTGAATCACTCGGAAACTATAGGCCCCAAGTCAAGAAGTGTGTTTGTAAAAACGAATTGGCAGTTCTGGAAGGTAAAGGTATAGGTTTGAGCGTAAAATTCTAAGCTGAGTTTTATTAGCTGAGTAAAAAATTAAAAAAAAAGAAATATATATATATATATATATATATATATATATATATATATATATATATATATATATGTATGTATATATGTATATATATATATATATATATATATATATATATATATATATATATATATATATATATATATATATATATATATATATTTCTTTTTTTATATTCTCATATTTTTTTATTAAAAATAAATATATACATAATATTTATTTTTATTGCACACTGGTGGCCCTGTCGGTTAAATTGTAGCTCACACCACCGGTTGGAGAGCTAGGGATTGTGAGATCCTCGTGGCTGACAAAACAACTGGCGTGTATACGCAACGTTAAATCTGTCTTGGCAGAAAGTCTTCGCATTGTGCGTTGTGTAGAAGTTTGGAGAGGGTGGTATCTGCTCAGGCGCTGTCCACGACGTCTGACAAGAGACAAAATTACGTGTCATTCCTACCATGGCAGTTAAAAGATTCTAAGAATAGAGTCCTAAAAATAGAGCTAGGTGCTTGAATATGGCTGGGTGATTTTGGCATTGTAAGAAATATTTTAGATACTTTTTTTAAAAAAAAAAAAATTCGTTATTTCAGTTACAGGCTTAATATTTTCAAGGCTTGTGAATAGGTGACCAAAAATCAATCGTAAAGTAAAATTTATAATAAATCTCTTCGCCACATAACATGTCAATTATGAATATTATTTCAAATAAATAAACGTTTTTTTTAATACTTTCCCGAAATAAAGCTTTTTTGAAAGTCTTCATAATATTTTTTCACAATTATTGCAGTTATAAAACAAATACTATTTCGAATATTGAACTCAATTATTGAATATTATTGAATTATTAAATATTTTTGAATTAAATATAATTTCAGTATTGGAAATGAATGTTTAAGTTACAGTCATTTTTTGTTTTAAAGTCCTGAATGACTGTAACTTAAACTTTACATTTAATATTGCATTTTAAATAACTTAACAATTACACTTAAAATAATTTACTTATGTAATATGTCCCTTGAAAACTGTAATTTGCATCAAGGGATTTAAAGATTGTTGCAGCGATTTTTTTATAATCACCTGACTTTATGTAAATAAATTGTTTTTTTTTTATTCAAAATCTCACTGCTTCAATTAGTTTATGTAAATTTATTAATTATCTTTCTTTTGCAATTTCCATGTTGGAGACCTTTAAGCGTTACTATAACTCATATCTCAATACAAAGAAATAATGTAAATCAAAATAAATACTTAACTTTGTTTCAGAATCAAATTTCTGTAATAATATAAATAACGAATAGTATAGTATATTTCATTTATGCTTCAATAGTGCAGTATAAACGAAATGGTATAAACCATTTTAATGAATACACTAAAAACTCGTATTATGTAATTTTTTTAAGAAATAATTTCATCAAAAATGTTTTCCAAATTATCGTAACTACACATTATGATATAAATAATGCAAGATAAGCAATCCTTAAGGACAAAATAAAACAAATAAAATGGGATTAAGTTAATTGTACGTCAAATTATTTTAAAATTGTTTCCGAATCATTACTTATGTCATTTATCTGCAAAGAGAAAACAACAATTTTAAGAAAATTTTTCTTAAATTCAATTAATTTTATTCTAAACATATTGCAAAAATACTTACATTATTTTTTATTTCTACTTCAGGTTTAGAAACTTGAGACGAGATACTTTTGAAACCCAATTTTGCATAATTAACAGCTTTTAAGTGACAAAAATGATGTTAACAAAAATAGGAAACGGATTTCATTGTTAAGTTAAATTTTATTATTTTTCAAAAGATCCTGCTCCTTAGTTTCTTTTCCATTTTTTCCGGCTTTAAGATTCATTTTTCATTCAAAAAGGTTTTGTTTTTAAAACAATACATTTGTTAATGATGTAATTACTCTTACTTCATACAAAATGATTTTTTTTAAAAAAAACCCCAAAAAGACAAGTATGTTAGCTATTGTAAACCTATTTAGCATTGTTTTTATCAAAAGAATAAGGTTTCTTTCAGAAAAAAGATTTTTAAGCTATTTTAATTTCCCTAAAGTTTTTCAAAGAATGCCTTTTATTTAAATCTTGATGGTTTCTTTTTTATGACTACCATTTATATTAAAAAATTATGTTTAAATAAATTGAAAGGATGTAAAATTATTAACATTATAAAAATTTTGTTCTTTTTCATTATGTAACAAGTCAATTTTAAATTTTAAAAAATTTGAGAACTCAGATCATATATTTTTACCTTGCATTTTCTGGAATAATAAATTAAAAAAAATAAATTTCAAAACAAAAAAAATACAAATAGCTTGAAAGAAGCTAGTTATTTCCTAGATAATTTTGAGATAAAGAATAAGATATGAAAAAAAAAGCTTCGATCAATCAAAATGTCTTTCAAGTAGCTAAAAAAATATTTTGATATAGATAAGATAAGTATTTAGTTTCTAAAAATATAGTATTTGATAAAGTCATTTTCAAAACGAAATTTTAGTTAAACTGAGAACCATATTTTTTCTGTTTACAAAAGAAAGACGATGGTATTTTTCAAAAATATGTGTATCTAAAATTAAAAAATATAAATAAATTTAAATTTAACATTTAAAATTTAAAATTAAATATACTAATGTAATATTTTTGTTGAAAAAGTATATTCGATTTGTTACAAGTTCAGTTTGAACGGCAATTTTTGGAGAGTAATTGGATAGCAAGTTTTTTAATTTTTCTGAACGTGAATAAGTTATTGAGTGATATCTACGTCTATAAAAAAACAGCTAAACAGTTTTTTTGAATCTTATTATCACAATAAGATTTTTTTAATTTCCAAGAATGTTTTAGAAGAAAAATAAATGCAATTATAATTTTTTCAATGAACCTTTTTTCTTAAAACAATTTTTTTTAAAGATCTTTATCTTTTTATCATCTTTTTGGAGAAATATAGATTGACCACAAAAACTGTCGAGTTTTTTTTTCTTACTAACGTCAAGGATTTAAAAAAATTGAGAAAATCAACTCATCGATTCACGAACTAAACTTTTTATTTTTTTTTAATTAAGATAAAAAAAATATTATTTCTGATTACGAGAAATTTTATAATCTGTATTTTGAATGAATCTCTATGGATTTTTGAATAGATTTGAATGGATCTCTACTTTGATATAATATTGAATCATGAATTCAAAAACACTTAACAATTTTACCCAAATTTAGTGTTGTTTTCTTCACGCGTAACATTTTAAAAATTAATTAATTTTCAAATCCAAAGAATCTAATTTTCGTTTTATAAATTTTTACCAGCATACTAAAGCTTGTATAGGGTAATGCCAGGAGAGACAATATGGTAATGACATACAGTGCAGTAGCTACGATTCTTAGCAGTTGCTCCCTCAACAACTGTTTTGGATTGTTCACATGTATAAGTTGATTGCCATGAGCGTCAAGGATGAAACATGGCTATTTGCGTATATTTTTTTCCAATGCAACTGCTAGAAATTTCATAACTCTTTTTCAGAATAGCCATAAAATCGCATTATTAAAAACATATTTCAAAATTAAACCATTTCTCAAAAATTATGAATTTTCGCTAACGGTGCGTACACCAATACCAATTTTCTTAAGATGCATCCATTTGAAGTACCACACATTCACTTCTACCAAAATAGGAAGCGTTTGCGTATCTTTAGTTGAAAAGATCAAACATTGTTTCCATGCTACACCGGTCCCGCAGTGGACTGATCGTTAAGACACGGCTCCCAGCAGATCACCGAAGTCAAGCATCACTGGCTGCGGTCAGTGTGCGGGTAGGTGACCACTTGGATTAATCTGCGTAGGGACCGAGGGTGTGCGGTATTGGTCCTCGTTAAACTGTTCTACCGTAAAGTGCTCGACTTCGCGCGCAGGTCATCGGGCTACCGAAGCGGGGGTGCCATCCCCTCTGCAGAGGATCAAAATTGTGATGGCATGTCTTCGGATCATCCTCAGGGATGTTTCCCAGACCGTCGCCAATAGCCCATTGTGCAGCTCTAGTGCGACGTAAATTAACTACAACAACAACATGCTACACCGATTGAACTTAGATAAAATTTAGATACGAATATGGCGTCTAACAACCCGAATTCAAGTTGGCACCAAGTCGATATTTCATAAATAATTTAAATAAGTTATTTTAATCTAAGCACTTAATTTGAAATACTTATTCCAGAATCACGCACATTTACTATTTTATTATTTCCGTTTCTGAAAACATCAATGTTGGCACACTTTGGATATAGTCAGTAAATTGTTTACACTAAATTGCGAGCTTGAATTGACGTCTACGCTGCTCTGCTAGACAGTTATGCAGAAGCAAAAGTGAACCGTTAAAATATGTATGTACGTTTTTAGTTGAGTTATAAGGATAACTATATTTTAATTTTTAAATCTTTGTGAACAATATTAACAAATTTAATAATGTTTAATTTCCGACAGCTTCTGCTCTGCTAGGCCAATTCTAATTCGTCTCAATATTCTTTCAGAACTATGAGTATGCTTGATTTTACAAACTAGTTTTAATTTAAGAATTATTGTGAGTGCACTGTAAAATCTGTGGTGTATTGACAATCTAATTTGGTGTCAAAAACTCCAAAAATTACGCGAATGACTACTTTACTTTAAGTTAAAACCGAATTGAGTGTTCTTACACAATTCAAAGAGTGTAGTTATATCTTAACACCATTAATTTGTAAAATTTACACCAACCTGCAGCTGGAGAGTTAAGAAGATGGTGATTTCCGGAGCTCCACAAATTTGACGAAGATCTAGTGTATATTTAAACAATTTAACTTAATTACTTGCGTGAAATGATGGAATGTTTTAAACGTATAACAAATGCTTTTGGATTATTATTAGAAGTTTAAGGCGAATAATTTTGAAATTTCATGATAATGACAATATGGTGGCCAAGATGGAGGTTTGTTTACATGAAGTGTACACTGGTTAAAGATGAGTTCGTGTTGAATTTAATTGGCTAACTGGTAATTGCCAATTAATAACAAGTATCTAATAATGTCCCTTACTTAGTGATAAAAAATATTGATTAATGTCGATTATTTACCAAGTAATTTTAATCTTCTTATTGGATTAATTTGAGAAGCTGCTCATATAATCTGCTATAAAATTCATGTATGTTTTTGTGTGCATAATGAAGATACTTAAGTTCTCATGAAATTTGCAACTTCCTAAGATTAATTAAGATAAGATTTGTCAGCTTCCATTGACTTTCATGGACATTTTATTCGAATTCGTATTAATAATCTGTCTGTGCTCGGTGTTTAATTAGCAAACTAATTCTATCTTAAGAAATGTTGTACAGATGCATACTAAATTTATGAAATTTGCTCTAAATTGTACAGTATGTGTATCATATCTTACTGTAATTATAAATTGTAATTATGTTAATACTATGCTTTGCTGTTACTATATATTAATTACATTAATACTGTATATCAGTACTGTATTTGTAATTATACTGTGTTATTGGATAACAAGCATGGTGGTGCCTACTTTACACCAAGTTTTGTAAAAGAACATTCTATGTCTTTTACTTCACCAGGAACTATCCTAGGTTTAGGTGTGGTGAAACCCTACTCTTATGTAAAGTGTTTGTCCCCATTTTCGATGTTCAGATGCGCGAAAATTTTTTATGCAAAAAAACATGGATAACTTAGTTTAGCTCTTAATTCAATCTTGGTTCATACGTTTACCAAAATTACGGAAATAAAATTCCTGTGGGATTGCTGCTATTTCACTGTTAGAAATTTCTCGAAAAAATGGCTAAACAACAATTTATCTAATTGTTGTTTTAATATATCCAAACAAAACAGTCAAATAACCATAAATAAGATGGTATTCAAACTGTTAACTGTGAGAAAAACTGTTTATTAACTGCTTTTACCCAATATGGTTAAGCATCCAGAATTTGAACGCACCAACTAGCCATTTAGTTCCTTGCAATTGGATACATATTATAGCTTATGGGGCTAATCTGCCAATCTCATGACCAGCAGATCGGAGGTTCGATTCCCAGCGTTTACACCACAATATTTTCACCACATACCACGGTATGTGGTGCAAATATATACACTGCATTCACGCATATATGACAGCACCATTAAGCTGCTTAATGCAAAAATGTCTAGTACTTCAGATCTCTTACAATAAGTGAAACAACCAGATAAACTAATTAAACCACATTCCATGGTTCATTTGGTAAAATATAGCAAATATCCTGCTCTTACTTTGAATTGTATCGTAAAAATAAATTTACTGACTCTAATGTGTATCATAAGTTACTGTAATAAATAACAAAAATGGTGGCAGCTACTTTTACACCAAGAATTATTAAACAGCATTTTTGGTGTTTCTGTATACCAGGTGTAGTAATACACTAGAATCAAGAGTTATCTATAGTACCCACACCACTTTGGTGGAAAGTAGTTGCCATCATTTTTAGTATTAAGAAAGACTTAAAATTTTTATAGTGTAGGACACATATTACTCAGTGTTCTAAGCTGCCAAAACAGAGATAGACCAAAGTATTTTCAACTATTTACTGATCCAATTTAGCAAAAAATAACTCTTATAAATCTTTAATTTTTTCTCTAATTAAATTAATTCTTTATTATCGATTCTTCCATTTTTTGGATTCCTTAGTCGTGCGGTTGAGAAATTCACTCCGTATGCAATAATATTTGTTTACAAAATCTTACCACAATATAGTGTAAATATAATTATTATTGCCTGCAGTTCAATAGTTGTTATAACCAATAACAGTCTCTCCTATTTATATAGGCAATCATATGAACCATGTACGGACATATTGTGCAAAAGAGCTTGTTTTATTTCTGGTGTCTTATTAAATTCAAATATAATAAAAAATATCAATAAAAATGCATTAAAGCAAATAGAATCAACATTATTAATAAATAGTGTTACAAAAGATATTTATGTTAATATACTTACGTTTTTTTATTGTTTAACCGAATTTTTGCAGATTCTTCTAGCATTATCTTATAATAAATTTTGCGTTATTTTTATTCTTTTTTTCATTACAAACTTATTCTTTTGAAATGCGTCGAAAATAATGAAATCTGGCAAAAAATTCAGATCGAAACAATTTATTTTCTTGATATTTATCGTCTTTTCATCTTTATTTATAGTTATAGATAAGGATTCAAGTTTCCTGGTTGTTATTGCACACATGAGAGTAACAAAAATATATAAAACTATCTGATTTCATACGTGTCATGAAACTCAAAAGCGAGTCCATTTGATGACTATTGAAATGCACTGAGGTCATAACAATTTAGAATTATAAAGAAAACATCTAACATAAACCAAATGTTTGACTTAACAAGATAAACTGGAATACAAACTATTTATTTCTTGAGTGCATATAAAACTTCAATGAAATGAAATGCTTAGTTTTTTCTTCGAAAATAGGCTACTTTTTTTTGGTCCAACGTGATTTAAAATATATAGTTAATAATTGAAAATTGAATTGTTTATTGTATCTGAAGTTATGATTCAGATTCATTCGAAGCGGAACGAAATTAGAAAAAATTCCCAAAACGATTTAAAGAAAAACATTAATTTGAAGGACACAAGAAAAATAATAGAGTAGTTTCAAAATTCCCGCAGGATTGAGTTTTGAGTCATTTTTTCAGTAAAATGTTGCCAATAAAAAGAAGAAAAAACCGTCATGAGGAAAGAGCAGCGTGATTTCATTGTTGATCAACATTTTGAGCATTGCTGATTCATTTCCTAATAGTAGGCATTATAATTTTGGTAATTCAGAATTTCACCCAGATCCAGCAATTTGTTACCAAAGGACCTTTCTTTCCTTCTGCAATAAAGTCAGCATTCCTATAACCAGCTATGCCTTTAAAGAAGATATCGAGAATTTTATCAAAACAATTTTGCCACATTTATTCAAAATAATTCTTGAAAATTTGACAAAAGTTTAAACGAGTGCTTGCAAAACTACTGTGTCTAATTGCACCATATGCTATTTCATACATAGTTCTTTACTGTATACTTTATGAATTAACAGAAAATTCATAACTTTTAATATAAAATTACCCTATCATCATATGATAAAGCACATACGCTTTCTTTAAAAATTACTTCATGAGTTAATTGTTAGAAACACCATATGAGTATTAAATGCATAAAGTATAAATAATGATGTTCTAAGAATAAAAAAAAAATCAAATGTGTTTAATAATGCCGCAAGAATTAACCAAACAAAACTGCATGGAAATGATATAATAAGCGTAAATATAAATTTTTAAAAAATGTTCTTTTCTCTCCAGATTGGCTTAAAAATCAAGTTAAAAAGTATGGACATAGTAAATCATTTCATTCTTCAAATCCCAGCTTTCTATTTTGGTTTTTATCAGTAATTATTTCATATTACATCCACAAATTTAAACTATAACAGATCTTCAAAATACTAAGCATAAAAATTAAAAAACGCTTTATCATAAACCTAGTGCTTATAAAAATTAAAAACTTCCCTGGCCAAATAAAATCATAAAGCCAATCTGAGACTAACAAAAGCTAGACATTATTCTGAAAATAATTTGTAGAAAAACTTGCCAAGACAAATGCAGAATAAATCTGAGGTGAAGACGTAGTATTCCTTAAGCCTTAATCCGTTTGTTTCCTCTACATCCGCAGACATGAGTCTTTTCTCATTTTTCTTTAGTAAATACATTTCCTTTTGGGAGGGTTTTTGTCATGTTTCTTATAACACAAGAAACTGAAATAAAATCTCGAAAGACTTGTAGCATCATATTTTTATACCTTGTACTTTGAAGTTCTTATTAGGGAATAAGAATCTTTATTTTTATTAGACTCCGAGCTTATATATATTTATATGTATAGTATTTTTGTTTGTTTATTTAAAAGAAAAGTTTCAAATTGTATTTCATTACGTCGAATTGAGTTCTAATATGAATATGGACCATTTGTGTTTTGTGTTGCTTACTTTATAGTGCCTAGTGTATTAATTGACTGAAGGGTAAAAGTGAGATTTTCCAAATTTAGGAACAGAAAATATTTATGCATGTTTTCTATGCAATAGCATAAGAATACTTGTTTCTGTCAAAGAAATGATAATCCAGATGTGATGAGACAAGATTTAAACAAGAAGGTTTCATGCAGAGACGGATTTTTTCATCGGAATTTGGATCATTGCCATAATTTGAAAAAAAAAATGGATTCAATATCTAAGTGGTTGTCTAAATCTTTGTCAAAGTCTGAGTGGCTGTTTAAGCTTTTTGGCTCTTAGTCCCTTAAATAACACAGGGGAACAATTTTTTCTATTTTTTTTCTGTTGGATGAAAATTTTTGGCAGATTTTTGATTCTTCCGTATAACTAATTTCAAATCTGTAATTGGTTTCTTCCTTCTAGCGACAGTTTTTTTTATTTTTTAATTTAAATGACATCTTTAGTCTCTTTTTTGTCGAAATGTACAGGTTTAAGGCGTCATATATAGCAGTCATTTAAATGTTGCGTCAAATTTCTAGGGGAATTAGGGAACACCATTATCATGAGTAAAATTGCTTTGGAACCCATGCCCGGAAAAGTTCTTATACCTCGGTAGGAGCACTTTCCTTATTATGAACTGTTTCTTCGTGTGCTTCGGAACAGGTCAATCCTGATTATGCAAGTGTGCATTGAACATTTGAAATGGTTTAATTCTGCAACATATTCTTCGTACGCAGAAAGCAATGCTACACTCTTGAATTCATACAATATTTTTTCCTGTTTCTTGGAAAACACTAGTTTAAATATAATATCCTGGTCAATCGTAAAGTAGTCCATTCGGTCAAAATGTATTTTATTGAATATCAAAGAGAAAAACATGGTTAATATTTAAAAGAAACAATATAATATATGTGCTTAGGTTAGATTCAGTCAACTGGTTTTCAAACGCAGAAAATGCATTTAAAATTATTATCTAAGCACTTTATAATCTAATATCATACATGCAAATTATATTTTGCATAATAAATTAATATAAATAAATGGAATTTTAAAAAAAATGAAACACTGAGACAACTGAAAGAATATGAACAAATAAATATCCACTTCTAAAAATCCTTCATAAAATATTATTCTTTCGTTTAAGAATTTAATATTTACAAAAAAAAATCATTATATCACTAACTCTTTCATAATTATTATGAAACTCGTTCATAATTATTATGAAACTTTTGACGCAGGTAGAACACCACTATCGCTTCATAAACTTTTCTTACGCTGTAATTGCAAGCAAAACTACATTTTGGTATTTTTTAATTATAAAAAACAGTCTAATGATAATTATAAAATTTTTTAGATGATCAGAATTATATTTGTACTAAAATATAAAATCCAAAAAGAGTAGTTTAAAGTTTTCTTCATTCTTATTCAAAAATTTAAAAATAATTGATTTTGAAAATTAATGAAATTTCAATGATGAATAACTCTTTCTTTAAAATCTAACCAAATGCAACTAAGCGAAAATTTGTAAAATTATTGTTTGGTCGTGACATGTGCTTTGAAGATTTTACCTTTAAAGCAGAAAAATACACCGATGTTTCATACTATATTTCATAATCATAAAGTATTAAACTGCTAAATCTAAAGTGTTTTACTCATTCTGACCTAAATTAGCACAAAATAATGTAAAACGTACGAAACATATGTTTAATAAAAATTCTGTGTCAAAGGGGTTAAGAAGAAAATAGCGAAATGGCATGCTTAGTATCTCATCACTTTTGAAAAAAACATTGAGCTGATCGCTGATTACTATTTGCTGGAACTCTCTGAAATAAGAACTAAAATGAAAAGGGGTGGCAATATTAAACAATACACTGTGTTTATGTTAGATTCAGTCCCTCTTTTATCAAACAAATGAAATAATTATTCCGATTCAAAATAATAAAATAATAATTTAGAGTCCTAATAATATAAAGGGAAAAAAACAGGATTTTCCAAATGGTAACTAAAAAAAATTTTAAAAAATAAAACTTTCTACCGAAAACTTCTCTGAAAACATTTTGTTTCAATGATGCTCATTTAATTTTGTCTAAATAAAGTCCATTCTAACGTTAACCCTTTCACGTTAGGTTTCTAATTACCATTAAAGAACAAATAGAGAATTCCATGATAAGTTACTCATCACCTGCGAAGAAAACAATGTTTATTGTTCTCAAGGTGAAGTTAGAACGCCAGATTACTATTTGCGGGAACTCTGGGAAATAAGAACTTAAGCTTGGAGCTTGAGAGGAGAAAGACAAGTAAAAAGAAAACGAGTGAAAAGGGACAGTTTCTCGCTACTTGAGGATATCGAAGAGATAACTAGTTGTGACCTAGGGGTGATGTCTTCAACTAAACTGCTTATTCCGGCTGACTTAAGCAATTCCTTTTGTATTTCGGAAGAAAGAGTTTTCTAGAAGCGGGAAAACGCTTCTTTCCTTTTGAAATATGAATCAAATGCCATTTTATTACACTTTCGATTTTAACGAAAGCGAAGAGATAAAATGCATTTTAAACTTTGAATCCGAGAAAGATATTACAATATTTTAGCGGGGAAATTGTTTGTAGAGCTTTTGTTCCTTGAATTATTGTTTTTAAGTTTCAGGTTTGTATTTTTTTAGACTATTTTTTATTTAAATAATTAATCTTCATGAAATTGGGAAGACCATCGTAGTTATCATTATAATTTCAGACAAACCTCTCTATAACGAACTCGAAGAGAAAAATTGAAAGTTCGAGATATTTTAAATTGTAATATTTTCAACATTGTCGTAAAAATAATATCTGTTTTGACATTTTAATAATTTTGTACGCACCAACAGAGAAATACCAAAGTTTCCCTGTCAATCTCAGTCTATGAAAATGTTGTGTCAAACTTGTGGCAGAAGCTTCGAATAAAGTCTAAGGATATGAAGTAAGAGAAGGTATATTCGAGCAACTGTAAGGGGTGGTGTACTAGATCAGTTATTCTTCATTTCTCCTAAAAAATCGGACTTTAAGTGTGTAGTAGTACAGAAGAGGAATTTTAACAATACAGTAAGTCAAGGAATCCAACCCTTTTTAAATAGATATAAATATCTTGTTAATTCCACGTGGAAAAATTGGATGGTTAGTAGGGTAGGTTTTGTGGCAAATCAATGCGTAATTACCTCCATGCTCTAGGTCGCTTTTTTTTCTAAAAAAACAAGCAGAGAGTTGCACTATGAAAATTTCGAAACGGATTGAAAACTTTTATATTCCTAACTTGATGCACAAGCGAGCATAAAAAATCAAACTAGCATGAAATACGATGAGATATAAAAATACAATGTCATATTTTATTTTATAGCTTCAGAAGGGAATCATATAAACTATCCGCATTTTTCTTATTTTCAGATTAAAATTTATTAATCTTTATTTCGTTTTAGAACTTTTATGTTAGCATAATTTAATCAATTATAGACCTTTATTTTTAGAATAATTTCTTAACAATTATCATTGAGAAATATTTTATCAAAAACTATTCATTTATATTAAAAACTTAGTTATTATTCTTGTTTTCAACGTTTTTTTATCATATTCTCTTGTCTTATTCCATGTGACAATGTAACCAAAAAATGATTTCTTTGCTAATGCTTTTATGTATACTAAATTAATTAGATTCAAGGTTTTTCAAAATATGAAAATTTAATGCTTATTAAGCTTTTTTAAGTTCACCGTAAAAAAATATATTTCAATTAAGGAAACCTTTGAGTGTAAAACTCATTTAAAATAAGGAAACATACAAAAAGTTTTTTTTCTGCTAAAAGCTTTGAAGTAATACATCCACAACACTTGGTTTAATAAGAGTTTTTGAAGAAATATGATATAATTGTGAAAAAGAAACCATTTTAATGGAAATAAGGAAGAAAAAATATTAAGGTGATTATTTTAAACTAAATTCGAAGACATTTTTATAAGCAAAACATGTAGAAAATGTATCGATGCCTTTTTATTTTTTCTAATATTTTGACGTAATAAAACTTTTTTTCAATTCAGCAATTATTAGAAATTAAAGTGATTTTTATTAAAAAGTAACTGTTTTGCCACTTTCTTGTGAAAGTCTTGTACTGAAAATTTTCAATCTCACGAGGAAAAATCTTATCTTATATATCTAAAATATATTTATCAAATGAAATTTATTCCTTAGCTGAATAAAGTAAAAAAAAAGAACAAGGCAAAATGGTGTTTTATATCTACAACTTTGTAAGCTAATTAATTATCTTAAAAGTTTTTTTTCCGTATGTATATATATATATATATATATATATATATAAATATATGTAATATTGTATTGCAATACTTTAAGGAAAAATAATTTATTTTATTTTAACATCAAAAGTGCACTCGCAAATACTTAAAATTTTATTTAAAATTAACTATTATTAACTAAAATTAATTTAATTAAGTTTATATTAAAATTTTCTAAGTGATTTCTATAATTTCAAATATAATTCTTTTTCTTCATCAAATTATAATAACTAAGTTATTATTTTATAAAATGCAATTATTATAACATTTACAGGGATTTGCATTAAGATATCAATTTCTATTATGTTCAATTTCAGAAGGAATACAATTGATAAATAACTTTAATTAAGTGAATACTATTCTAACCATATTAGTCAGTGTTATATAAAAGTCTTAATTAGTTTTGTATTCCCAAAAATTATGAACTATAAGATTTCAAACTGATTTCGAATTTTTTTTCTCTCAATAGTCATTCGGATCAAATGTATTTAAATAAAATTTCTATTCCATTGAGTTTTTGAAGCGGAAAATATAGCACAAGATATAAATTAAGGAGATATAGCACTTGACTTATTATGGTTTATGTTAGTATTATTTTACATATAATAAATTATCAAAATTTAAGACATATTCCATAATACATATTGGTATCGGAGTAAAATAGATCCAGGTTGTATCAATACGCTACCTCAGGTGTCTCAAAAATAATTTAATACAAATTTTTATTCTTTATTTTATTCTATAACCAACGTTTAACAACCAACCCTATTCTGTGGTTACAACTATCAATGTTCAACCTATTATTAGCCTTTTTATTTTGTTTGAACCCAACCGAGAAGACAGGAAAACTCCTGAATTGAGACAGTGAGGCATACTATCCTTTGTGGAGGATCGCTCTAACCGATATTAGCGTTTTCTCGAAAGGAAAACCACGGATATCTCCCACTTAAATGTTTCCATTTAAAATTCTGGTTTCTATTATGTAATATATCATACTAATGCATAGTTAATTTTTAACAATTATTTGAACCGTTATTTCATATTATACCACTAAACATTTCGTTTATCATTTTACTCCATTTTGTTTTTAAACCCCACAGTTATTTTAAACATTTTATATACAGTGCTTCCATTTATCATTCTGGTTTATATAAAAATGCATGAAATAGTTATCTAACAAAAACTATATTTTGCACCATATATTGTTCAAGATGACTCACCTACTTACCGTTAAAAAGCACCTGCTACAACACATATATTCTAACTTTCCATCTACACGACACATTACCTAACCAATCATTGCTCATCTTTCTATGATTATGTGATTAGAAACGCATTCGAAACGCGTCGTTGACGTTAAATTTACGACTTTGGCGAGCTAGAAACCCAGCCAGCGATATTGTAATCATTAGTGGCACTTGGTTCTCCATTAGTTTGAATTGGTCCTCCATATCTCTGACCCATCGACGGATTCGTTGTAACTTCACTGTTTGCTTAGACCGTTCATTATAAGTCTGGCCTTAAATGGCGTGGATCCCCATAAGATATATGGTTTGTATCAACCCAAAGTATTACACTCTATAGGTAATGAAGTATAAACTATGTTTGATATGCTCCCGCTAATCTTATTTATAAAGATCTGAGAGGGGTTGATAGTAAGTGGCTTTTCGATTATTGACTCGTATTGAAATTGCTGAATAGAATGAAAACGTTTATTATTTGAAGAGTTGTGCTTGATTATTTTAAGTTCTAATCATTTAATTGTATTTTTATTCAGAAAGTTATGCATTTTAGTTAATTTTTTGATAATTAAAATTGTTGAAGATATGAAGTTTACAATAAATTATTACTTTAGCTTTTTAAACTAAATAACGGTCAGCAAAATTTTCGTTCCGACAATGATTATCATGACATTATAAGAAAGACTGAAATACTAATATTTCGTCACTGATGAAAGGGAATCTTCAAACACTGATAAATAGACTAAATATCCCTTCAGATAATAATTGAACTAAGTATCCCTTTAGATACTGTTAACTAACTGTTCCTTCAAACAATGGCGTAAGGTTTGCTAGACATCAATTTTAATTGTATCTCGTTTTATAAATACTCATTGGAATGATCAAAATTTTTATTTGATTGATGTTTTTCCTTCTTGTTAGTTTTTTTTTTCGATTGTATTTTTGTATTTTTTGACTTGCAGCAAGAATAATTTCTGAGATTGATTTTTGCTTCGTTATCTCAATTTTGATTGTTTCACTACATTCAGTTTTGAACGAAGAGGAATTATTCTTATTTTTTTAAAGGAATAATCGAGTTAAAGCTTTAAACATCAATGTAGTGAGTGAGAGAGATTGAGAAAGAGCTGTGTTGTCCCCGATTTTAAGATCTATCTCTGTCATTTTTCAAAATAAGTCAAATCCCTAAATACTCCTAATGTATTTCGTAGATTTACAGCAAAAGTAAAATAAAGATCTTCTACAAACGCCGATTTTTTTGGCCACATTTCTTCCCAGCTTCGGCCACATTTATTTCCCAGACAAGCTGGTATCCACCGATCTGAAACAGGGTGGGCTTCATGCCATTCTATATTCAAATTCGAGATATTACCCAGTCCGTCATGATGACAACATAGTGCCTTAACCACTGTGTAATTTTGGTGTATTTTTAAATTATTGTTTGTTAATTTTAACAATTCCTCAAAAGCAAGCAAAATACGATGCTTAAATGCAATCCTCAGGTAGCTATTACTTGTGAAACTACTTTCATTTATTTCTGTATCGAACCTTGGCCGTAAAAACAATCAGAATATCAAACAGAAATACGCTTTAAGAAAATTGCATGCATTTTTTAAAATCATTAATAGCTAAATATATTTAAGATCAAAATATGGATAGACTATTCCAGAATCCGCACTCTCTGAAACACTTTCAGCATCACAATTGAATTATTTTGGAATAATTTGCAAAGGTGAAGCAGAGATATAAATATTTCAAATCGAAATCATCAGTGGAAAGTGATTCAAAGCAATCAATTGAAATACCATTGAATCTCAAAATTTAGATAAATAACCATTAGAGTGAGTGTGGCAGTGATCTCAGTAAAAGTAGTTACTTTTATGAAGGAAAGATTTAAGGCATAATTCAGTTGTGCATTCTAAATTTAAGCATATTTTAATTAAATATTATTCCCAAATTTAAAATGTACAACAAATTTATTCATCACATTGGTATAATGTTTATTAATGATCTCATGCAAATGAATGAATTTAAGGCAAAATATATGTTTATTTAGCACTTCCAAATCTACATTTAATGTACCAATTTAATATTTCTTGAACCTAGAAACCCGTATAAAGACTATAGATATTAAAAGTCTTTGAAAAGATATTAAAAGTCCCCCCCCCCCGGATATTGACTTTCGTCATTCAGGTATCAGAAGGGTAGATTTTTTTGACCTCTCTTTTGGAGGCACCAGAGTAGGTGGACGAACGCTGCTCTTACAATAAGGAGAACAGGCATTACACAGAAGAGAAGGAAAAACACTCATGCTTAATACGGGATTTGAACCCAGTACCTCTCTGATTTGAGGTCAGATTCTTGATCCCTAAGTCGGTGCATGAAGCTAATTTGAAAGAACATTTAATTATTAAATTCGAAATCAACAAAATGACTTTTATTTAGAACTGCAATATTTTCTCAGGTATAAAAGTTATATAAAAAATAAACATTCAGAGAAAAAGATTGAAAAGAACCAGTTCTTTCAGAAAAAAAAGTAAATTAAGTGTTAACATTCTCATTATATTTAATATTAAACTATAATAGTGTTCGTATGTTTTTTTAAACTGAGTTAAAAAAATTGTATAAATTAAGAATGACTTACTTATATTATGCCTACTATTTACTGACACAAACATGTACAGGTCACAGAATAAAAAAAGAGCACATCTTAATAAGTCTTGTTCTAATATTATTAGATTTTCTAGTACTTGGATTTATTTTTAATGATCGTGGAACTAACTTTAAATTCGTCAAAATGCTTAGGTTTATGTGGTTTAATGAATTTTACACAATTTTTAATTACATAATTTTAAATGAAAAAAATCCCATGTTTGAACGGAATCAGTGAAATAGTTCTTGAAAAATGAAAATTCAAAAGTGCCTTTTCTGACACTTATTCAGTTTGAAAAAAATAAAAGAGCTTTAACTTTTGACTATTCTCCTGCCTTAACTATTGCTACTATATTTTCTGAATTTCATCCACCCTGTTTATCTTAAAAGTCTACAGTATTCAAATCTGTTGAAAATAAGGCATGCTTATTCATGTCCAATTTTGAAACATAAAACATCGTCTGCGCATATTAATTAGCAGATTTGATATTAGTTCTTCGATTTATTAAAATTGTATCTTAGTATGTGACAATCCAAGTATTATGTCAAAAGTTGATGGAGTGTTCCTTTTTTAATTCTGGGCACTGTGCTCTGATGTCCAGTTAAATAAGCATCGTAAGTATGTTTAAAAATTGAGTTTTAATCTGCAATCACTCCATCTACATAGTACATATCTCTTTTATGTACACTTTTGTTTGTGTTTAAATATTTTATATAAGTCATATTATAAATCCAAACACTTGAGTGTGACAAGAAACCATCCATTTTTTCGAAGCGTGAAGCGATTTTTCAGGCTAGAAATTTCGTCACGTGATTAAAGGAATCTACAGAATGCTTCTAAACATTTTATAACTTTAACATGCTAATTAATTCAAGTTTTATGTCGAAAGTTATTGAAGCGTTCTCTTTTTAATCACAGGCGCAGTACGCCAATGTCACGTTAAATAAATATCATATGTATCTTTAAAAATTGAGTTTTAATTTGCAGTCACTTCATCTACCTAGCACATATTTCTTTTGCGAAAGCTTTTGTTTATTTTCATATATTTTATAAAAGTCATATTATAAATCCAAAGATTTGAGTGTGGCAAGAAACCATCCATTTTTTCGAAGCGTGGAACAATTTCTCAAGCTAGAAATTACGTCACGTGATTAAAGGAATGTACACAAAGCTCCTAAACATTTTATAACTTTAATGTTTAAGAGACAACCTCTAAGGAAAGTGATTAATGAACCTAATATACTACCGACATTTCAGTGTCAAAATATCGCTCCATTCGTCTTAAACTGAAATTTTATCACTGACGCTTGTGCTTCTTGAACAATTTTAACTTAAAATGAATGATCTTGCCTTTTCATTATTTAATCTTTTAGAATGGCAACACATTAGAGTGACGGATTCCAAAAGCGGATAACATTTACTTTCAGTAATTTTTTGAGGTATTTGATTGATTAAACTGTTTTTTTAAGCATTTGAAGATTTAATTATGTTTTATAGTTATAATTGTATGTTCATTGAAATATAAAGCCCAGTGAGGAATTTTATAAAAGAAATAAATGGAATTGAACGAAATAATGTAAAAGGTGATCAAATTAGATCTTATTTAGTTATTTTTAGTGTACACTGTAAAAAGTGTGGTGTAATATTCCTCCAAATTTGATGTTGAACTACCCAAAAAACTGCATGAAGTCTTACATTTGGTACAAAATGGCAAAAAGGGTTAATGCAATTATCAACAATTTCTCAAAGATTTTTACAGATTCTCTCAAATGAAACTGATAATAAAGCACATTTATATTTTTAAGCATCATTTAATAAAGTTTTGCTTTACAAAGCATGCTGATGATTAATTAACATATGAATATTAAGAGCCTCTTTTTCAAAGATAATGCAGAAATCTTTACTATCTGCATAAAATGCAACGATCAAGGGTCTTCTGCGGAACACATATTAGATTGTTTAGGCCTCACCAAGAAGGAAAGTTAGCCAAATTCCTTCCAACTCATTGACTTTCTTCAAGTCAACGATCTTTTGGACCTGTCTGACTTTGTCAGACTTAGGAGGATTGGTAACAACAACTACAATAACGAAAGATGTTGCAACAACGAGAATAAATAACCAACTGAATGTTTAGGCATATTACGGAAGCTTGACCAAGTTTAACACATAACTATGCTTATTTTTGCAAACCAAAAACACTTTTATTAGAAAAATTAAATTTTAGGAATGATAATTGCTCGTTGACACAAATAAAGCTCACATACTTATATTTATTTTTTAAATAACATTAAAATTTTGTTTTTAAACTAAATAAAGTTCACAGACTTATATTTAGTTTAAAAACAATAAATGGATTTATATCTGACGCAAGAACAACTTTGATAATTTCATCTGTGACCGAAAACGAAACACCAATAGAGGAGAAATCGCAAGTTTAAAATTACTGAATAAGATTCCAATAAGAAGAGTAAGCCTCCAACGAGTTTTGACCACAATTATTTCTATCACTCAAGATTTGTATTCCAAATGAATTGCAACTATGGCAAATCATTAGGAATGTTGAATTTTGCTAGGAAAATTTCCACATAACTATCCGTGAGTTCATGTTTATAAATAAACAAAAATCCCGTATTTCTTTGAATGTATCATCAAACAATTTTCTTAAAGATTTATACAGTTTAATATTATTGAATATAGTCGTAAAATAGATTAATTTAACATTTAAAAATGCTCTGTTTACAAGACGTTTTGCACCAATACGAATAAAGAGACTACCAGTTGTTTAGACAAATTATGAAAGCACGATCAAATTTGACACTCAACTATGCATATTCTTTCAAACCAAAAATACCACTTATTAGAAAATTAAGTTTTAGGAAAGGAAAATGCTCGGTAGACACAAATATAGTTCGCAGAATTTTATTTTTTAAATATTATAGAAAAGATAAATGGATTCTCCTCTGACACAAGAAGAACTCTGAAAAGCTCATCTATCACGCAAAACGAATCACTAATAGAGGAAAATCACAACTTTAAAATTTCTGCCTAAGTTGCCAATAGTGGATAGAAAGTTCCCTACTTGAAAATTCATGAGAGTTCCTTGGTTCATCTGCTTTGGAAAGGCTTCAGAAGTGAAAAAAAAAGCATTTATCTGAAGTCAAATGAATAGTTTCCGTTAACATTTTCCTATCTTGATTAATTAGTGCTCATTATCGAGTTTTCAGAATGCAGTTGGTCGTTAGAGAGAAAGCATGTTTTCTATTATTCGGCTTTTTATTCAGCTGGTATGCGTATGTCAGAAGAGTACGCAAAGGCGAATTGCCTCTTTGATTAATGGTTGAATGTTTTGCTCTTCGGCAGTTTACATAATTTACAAAAGATGAAGAAACATTCATTATTATGACGGCGGGAAATTGATCTGTATTCTCGGGAGTTAAATTTTTGCATCCGTATTTTGCTGCTGGGGTGAAAAATCTACTACGCGTCGTAATTTGAAATAGAAGCATATTCCTATCGAAATGTATCTTTTTTCCGTCGACACCCCACCCCTTTGTTGGTCTCTTTTGTGTTTTTAACAATGGGGAGAAGATTATTTCCTTTACTTCCGGATCTGTGACACGCTTTTATTTGGCAAAAAATTCTTGGAGAGAAAGTGAAAGCATTTTTTTTTATAGTTAAAAATGAAAGCGTTTTACTTACGATTAGTGTTCTGAAACTTTTCTTTAAGATCAGTTTGTTGTAAAAATAATGCAGATTAAATGTTGTTACCCCAATATTTAAGCGTTTTTTTAAGAATAATTTTTATTATTTTATAATTCCTTTTAGTTTTATTGTTATAGTTTATTAGTACGTGCATTTCGCTTTTTTCCCTTCCTTATTGCCTGGCTGAAGCAATTATTGATGGGTTTGAAACATATAAGACAAACTTTCTGTTGATAGATTTTGTCAAAAACTATGATGTTTTATATATATTTTTTTCATACCTAGTTGTGTTGCTTTCTGTATATTAATGTAACAAAATTATATATAAATAAATTACTTTTCTTATAATTCTTATAGCATTTTTCTAGTATTATTTCTGGATCTGTAACGGGCTTTTATTTGGCAAAAAATTCTTGAGCTGAAAGGGAAAGCTCATGTTTACAATTAAAAATGAAAGATTTTTACTTATTTTTAGTGATCTTAATTTTTTTAAGTCTTTTGAAAAAAAATTATGCAGATTAAACGTACTTACTCCATTGTACTAGCTTTTATTAAGTACTATTTTTATTATTTTAGCATTCCTTCTAGTTTTATTTATAAAGTTTATTATTGCATGATTTTTTTTCTTCCCTTATTACCCTATTGAAGTCATTTTAAAGGGGTCTGAAACGAATAAAAGAAACTTCATGTAGATAGATTTTGTCAAAAACTATGAGGTGTCTTCTATTTTTTTTCATGCCTAGTTGTGTTAGTTTCTAAATATATTAGCGTAACAAAATTATGTTTGCAATAAAAGAATTTTCTTGTAATTTTCATGGTACTATTTATAGTATTTTTATAGTATTATTTATGGAACTGTGACATGCTTTCATTTAGCAAAAAACTCCTAGAAAACGTATAAGTTAAAAATGAAAGCAATTAATCATAAAATTTTTATTTTTTCTTAGTGATTTTAGATATTGCTAAGTTAACTTTTTTGAAGCAAAATAATGATAAATTACTTGTAATTCCTCCATTACATAAACCTTTATTGAACAGTTTTTGCTATTTTAGCATTTTTAGTTGTATTTCCAAAGCTTATTATTGCGTAGATTTTTTCTTCCGATTACCTGCTTGTAGTCTTTATTGATCAGTTTGGGACAAATGAAGGGGCAATATTCACCTTTAAATGCAGGAGGTTTTATCCAAGTTTATGGTATTTCTATCAAATTTTTTTCTAGCTTAATTTCTTTTTTGTTTTTTTTTTAATAATATTGCATTTAGAAAATTAAACTTCATAAAATATTCGTCTTATAAGATTATTTCCTTTACCTCCGAAATTGTGACCCACTTGGATCAGTCTGCGTAGGGACCGAGGGTGTGCGGTATTTGTCCTCGTTAAAATTTTCTATCGTAAAGTGCTCGACTTCGCGTGCAGGTCGTTAGGCTACAGAAGCGGGGGTACCATCCACTCTGCAGAGGATCAAAATTGTGATGGCTTGTCTTCGGATCATCCTTAGGGATGTTTCCCAGACCGTCGGCAATATCCCATTGTGCAGATCCAGTGCGACGTAAATTAACTACAACAACAACAAAATTGCGACTTGCCTTTATTTGGAAGAAATGTTTTAGTGAGATATTAAAAGTATTTTTTACAATTAAAAATGAAAGCAACTAACTAAAAACGTCTTACTTTGTCTTAGTGCTGTTGATTTTCAAATTTTTAAGCTTCTCTAACTTTTATGTTTGTCTTTAAGTTTGTATTTTGAAAAAAAAATGCAGATTAAATGTAATAACTTCATTAAGAGCTACTTTTTTTTACGTTTCAGCTATGGTATATACAGAATACTTAATGTCTTATGTTTCCGTCAAAAGTTGAACAGCAGATCCAATTTTGAGTTTACGACAACCAATAACAAGCTTAAGCCCGTCCCGCCCCCGTAAGGGGTCATCCGGGGGCACTCCGAAAGTTCGAAGTGAGCGTAACAGTTCAATTACATGAGCAAATATATTCAAATTTTTCAAATTGGACTTTTAACAAATAGGTAGAATATTAAATATGAAATCCAGAAAACAGTGCTACTTAGAAATAAGCTAAATGCAAAAAAACATTACAAAGAAAATAAACAGTAACATATTGATGTCACATCTTCAGTAGGGGTGCAAAGTTAATAAAAGGAAACAATTTAACATGGAAAATATAGGATGTTTGTAACTCAGAATATAATTGCGGTTGGCACAACAGTACTAAAGGTATCAAATTCCAGGAATTTTTTTTAAAAACAGAAAAGACATATATATATATAAAAACTCTAGAAACACAAGTGATTAAAATGTTCAAAATGGGGAATCACTTAGGGGCAGAGATTGACAAAAGCATGAAACTAAAGCACAAAAAAAAAACAAAAAAAAAACATTTTACGAGAAAATTCAAGTGAAAATCAAACCATAACAGGTAAATCAATAAGCCGTGATTTAAAGTGTATCTTTCCTAACAAGAGGCAGCAAAAGGCCATCAAGATTCAGGGAGGTGCCTTGTTACTAAACAATTTTCTTATTATTTCCTCAATTCCCTTTTTTATTTTAGGGTTTGACCAATATTGCTTTATAAACTCACAGGTGGTTTTTTAATGAAAAAATTTCTTTCTAATGTGCTTAAAATTTGTACACTGGATTAAAATATGTTCCCAATCCTCAACAAGCTGACAAGTACTGCACAGCTGAGCTCCCCCAAAAAACCTGGCCTGATGTTGTCCATGACAGCCGTGATTAGTTAGGAATTGATTTAAAAAGAAATTCCCCATGATTTTCCTGATTTGAACTTTCGGGAGGAGCTCGAATGTGTGCCTTCCCTTTGTAAAGCTGTCACTCCATCTCTCCTGCCATTCAATCTATTTTTCGCTTTCTAAAGTTTTTCTTGCAGTCCGCCTGCTAGGATCTTCAAACAGGTCGACCGTTGATCTCTCACAGGCTAATTTGGCTAACCTATCAGCTTCTTCGTTGCCCATATGGCCTGCATGTGCTTTTATCCAATGTAAAATGATATTGTTTGCGAATTCTTGTTTAATTAAGTAGACTAAATACTCTTTAGAGTTGCTGCTTTCCAAAGCTTGCAGGCTAGACAGGGAATCCGTATAAATTGAGATATTGTCTGTAATTCTTTGTTCTTTAATCCAACAAATCGACTGGAGAATGGCCCATAATTCAGCCTTAAACAGGGAAACGTGATCAGAGATGCGAAAGGTTTTTCTTTCAACAGGTTCTCTCTCCAAATAGGCCACGAAAGCGCATCCTGTCTTAAATTCATTGTTAACTAAAATTTTCGATCCATCTGTGAATAATTCTAGTCCTTTATAAGTAGGTAAATGTAGTTGATATTTAAGTAAAACTTCGTCAGCCGGATGATAAATATAAGGTGTAGGTATTGGTTTATAGATTATATGTTCTTCTTCATGTTGAAAAATGTTATTAAGTTGAGCTTCTATGTTTACTGCCATATCTAGAGCAATTGTCCCAGCAAGTACTTGGAGAGCGTCAGTAGATGCAGTCTTGTATGCCTTAGTGATAGATAGTAAAGAAGTTCTTTCCATTTTTTTCAATCTATTAAGGATTCTTACCTGTTGGGAAGACCAAATTTCTGCTCCATAGAAGATAAGTTTCTGAGTGCTGTTTAGGTAGATGAATTTCCGAACATCAGGGCCAATCCCCCAGTCGACCCCATAGTTTCTATTTAGTTTAGCTTGAAATTTAGTAACTTTGTAATAGATAAAGTCAAGGTGAGGCAACCAGGAAAGCTGATAATGCAATCTAAATCCCAGATAATCTATGGTTTCCCTCGTTGCAATGTTAGCCCCACAGAGTTTTATAGTTGGTCGTCTTGAGTCCCGATTGGCTTTGGGAAATACAATCGCGACAGTTTTCTTGGTACTGAATTGAAGATTGTGAGACGTAGCCCATTTTTCAAACTTCGTCAAAATCATAGTGGCTTGGGGTCCAAGTCTATCAAGAAATGTTCCGCTGAGAAGTGAAAGGAAGTCATCAGCGTATGCGATTATTTGCTCATTAGATTCCCTTTTCATATTTAAAAGAGTGTTCGCTATAAGTAGCCATTAGATCGGTCCAAGACTTGAACCCTTTGGGACTCCTCTTGCTAGAGGCCTCTCCAACTTCTCATTCTGGCTATCAAACAAGATCCTTCTGTTGTCCAAAAAACTTAAAATCAACTTAACCAAGTCATAGGAGCAGTTGCAGGAATTCAATTCTTCTATAATTTTGTTCCATAGGACGCTATCAAAGGCACCTTTGATGTCAAGGGAAATGCCCAGTGCGTGATGTTCATTATCCTTTATTTTCTTAGTTTTCTCAAGTAAGGACTTCATAGCTGTGGTAGTCGATCTACCTCTCCGAAAACCATGTTGATCTGTATGTAGAATGTTATTAGATTCAAGGTGAAAGACTAATTGATTTGCTATTAATTTATCCAACACTTTCCCCCAAACCGGAAGAAGAGAAATGGGACGATAGTTTTCAGGTTGGTGTAAATCCTTTCCAGGTTTAGGGAGAAGAACTAATTTAACTTTTTTCCATAATGTAGGGAAATAATTTAGCGAATGACATTTGTTAAGGATTTCAATAAACCATTTTGGTTCCAAGTAGAATATGGATTTAATGACTTCTGGGGGGATGTTATCGGAACCTGCAGCTTTATTGTTCTTTATATTATTAACAACAACTGTAATTTCATTCTTAGTAAATAGTTGATCTTTGTTACAACTTTCAGGTTCCAGCAAAGGGGAGGGGTGTTGATCCAGTGGGAAATGATATTCCGGAATAGCTTCAACTGTGGTTTTTTTAGTGGTAGTGATAGTTCCATCTGATTTATATATCTGTTTAAAGTCATGATAGCTATTAAACTTGTCTCTGGCTATCAAATAACCAGGACCAAAGCATTCTTGGGTTGTAATATTTTTAAGATAATTCTTTAGTCTCTCCTTTTTCGTTTTTTTTAATGTTTCTTTTATAGATAGCTTTTTCTTTTTTGTATTCAATTTGTTTTTTAATTCTAAGTTGAAGATCCTTTTCAGCTTGAAAAATCTTCTTCTTGCTCTCAGCTTCTTTCTTTGTATAGAGAGGTCAACCGACCACCATTTAGGGCTATGTTTATGGCTCTTACAGATTTTCTTTTTTGAGCTATGACAAATATTGGTAATCTTCTGAGTTACATCTTCAAGAAAAACGTCCAATTGAGATGTAGTGGTTATCTGTGCTAGAGTGTCTTTCGTCTCCATCACAAGTCTCTTAAAGGATGATGAGAATGTAAAGAGATCCAATTCATGATAGTTTATGTGTTTCGAAGCAAGAGAGGGTGCTTTTTTCAAAGCTACTGACATAATTAGGAGCCTATGGTCACTCATTATTTCCTCGTCAGATACCTGCCAATCTGTTACCTCGACGTCACCACGACAATCTATATTCAACTCCGTGACCTTATGACTTTGAGTTCAATACAGAAGACAGGAGAACTCCTGGATCAAGCTTTGGGACAAACTTGCCTTCGAAGAGAACTTTTTTGATGAAACTCGCCCGCATTTGTGTCACGTGGTGAGGAAAGACCACGTAAACCTTCGATGGTTACCCTGACTGCAAATAGACTCTAACCCATGATACGCCTACCTCTGAGGATATTTTACGTCATCACTGTGGTCGGTGCGAGTTTGTTGCGGAATTCGTATCGGCCCAACATAGCTGGGATTCGAACCCGGGTTACCTCACTGGAAGGCATGTGCTCTATCTCCTAAGCCACCACGGCTCCATTAAATTTATTGAAAACAGCGGGTTTAATTTCAAAAACGTGATCACAAATTTAATTGTATGTTTTAAATTTAAATCACTTTACGAGTTATAAAAATGGCACAACAGTAGAAGCAATTAAAAAATTTCGTTTAAATTATATAAAACTTGTTTTCTGCAGCTCTTTGAGGAAATCTTCTGCACTATTATTTTAAACCATAGATAAATTTCTGGACTAAATTAATTAACTATAACAAAGTTTCATACATATTATTTTCGAAGTTATTCTCTTTTTTTATTTAATTTACAGAAACCTTGCCTTTTCTAATTGTCTAGACTTTTCATTTACAAAATATATTTTTGATTAAAAACTGTTACATTTTAGGTGTCGATTGAGTTATTTTATCATTTTCTATAATCTTTTACTTCAGTTGTTTAATTGAAATAAGAGCTTTCTTAACTGATAAATGTAAAAATAGAAGACGTAAAATTAAATTTAATTTATGGTTCAGACAGTTTGACGGGTTTCCTACTTTTCCTTCCCAGCTTTTTCCATTTCTTCAATCCTTAAACATAATAAATTGAGTTATGAGATATTTAAGAGCATATTGAAGATCAAATTTATTGAGAAATCACACTTCTTCTTCTATAAAACGAATGGGAGATAATACATTAGCAAATCAAATTAACTTTAGGAGATTACTTAGACTTTGAATTAATTTGATTCCAAAATTGTTTGAGTAAAAATGAGCTTCATAATCATTTAAAAGTTTTGTTCTTTAAACAAAGAAAAAATTTAAAAAATCTTAATTTTTTTGTAAAAATCTTTGCCATTATTACTATCATTTTATTTTACAAAAAAATAATGTTATAAGCATATTGTTGAATTTCTAGAAAGATTATTTAATTTATGATTACCAAAACTTTTTTTTGCTGATATTTGAACCAACGAAAAAAAGTAAATTGGTTAGCATCATAATATTCTTATAACTTATTCTTATTATAATAAGAGTTTTTTTTCAATATCTTCTTTGAAATAAAACCTGAATAGAAGTTTAATGTTTAGCATTTCATAATATGTTTTGCCCGTTGGTCGCATGCATTGCCTAAAGGCATCCTTTCCCTTGTTGTTTGTCCTGACCAAAGTTGTCCTTTATATTCAAAGAGAAAGTTGTGCAATAATAATAAATTTCACCACATACTTACCGATTTGTTCAACGATGAGTCATTTTAAAATTTAATTTGAAATACCAATCATAATGTTTCAGCGGTAAAGAGCTTTTCACGCTTACTATTTTAACTGATAACTAAAAACAACTTATTTTATAATTACAAAGAATTTCAATTCCAATGGAGCGAAACATGTTGTGAAACATTACTGCAAGAGTATTTTATGGCAAAGCCTGTAAAAAGCTTACTCTTCTGTATTTTATTTATAGGCAGAGTGTTTGAATCAAGGAAAACTTGAACCTATCTAAAATATACAGAGAGAGATACAAAAAATAGATGAACAGTTGCAAAATGTCCCAGACTAATTCCTCAGTGCATTTGATAGTCCTTAAACAGATAAACAATCCAAAAAAAAAAATAAAAAATAAAAACAAGCTATTAAATACGCAATCTTTGATATAAAACTATCTCAATTTTGACAATTCAGTAGTGCTTGAGCTGTATTTTGTTAATTTTGAGAATAATTTTGCCACGTAATCACGCGATTTGTGATGAAACGCAAACTCTCAAATGTATGACGAAAATATTTCCTTAACTTTGAACTTCATCTCAGTGCATTAACATTATAGGGAATTTTAACCAGAATGACGAAACTAAGATTAAGACTGGATGATTGAAAGTAGAATGACGATATAAGTGAACCAGTTAGTATGGTGGTCAAGGTGTTAGGATATCGGCTCCAAATCCTGCTTCGGGTATGGATGCAATGTATCTCTCTGTTCTGTCCTTGTGTTGTTAAGAAGACGTTAATTAACCTATAATGCCATCGGTACTTTTTTTTTAAAGAATAAAATTGAATGCCGAAAGATTTCTTTACTTTTAACGAAATTCGAAGAAGTGGCAATGGGTATTTTGTCACTTTGACAAAATGTTCGCTCGGACCAGGAAAAGTTTCGTGAGATTTGTGTATCCAGTTTTTACAGTGCGTAGTTTAAAGTAATTCCTTATTTTTTCCAGGTGACCTTGAAATCCACAGTAGTCATTTTTGCATTTGCTCTTTCAAAATATTTGGCTTGTAGATGAAATGTTACAAGAAAATTCCAGTGAGACGAAAATTATCCAGAGGAAGCGGTTTGTTTATCCAAGTGGGTTAGGCTTAAAAGCTTTAAAAGAATTCCTGCAGAGTTTAAATATGCAAGTAAGAATAAGCAAAATTTTATTAAAAATAATAGGAATTTAATAATGAACTAGTTTGTTTCTGCAACGCCTGATTCTTACTTCGATTTACTCCAAGTTGGATTTATTGCCGCGGTGTGCTTAAATCTTATGTACTTCTTAACATCTATACAATATACTTCTTAACATCTTAGCATCTATGTACGGATGAAAGATTTTACCAGCTCATGACTTTAAGGTATTAAACTTACTTCAATACTAAGGCAAAAAATAAATTGTAGCTTTAAAGAGACAATGGCTTGTTCAATATTCATAAACAAGCAAATTTATTGAACGCCTTATTTTTCGTATGCTTTGAACCTTGAAAAATAAACTCCTATTAGATTGGATGAGAAAAATCAAGCAGTTTACGTACGTTAGCACATACTCTGTTGAAGGGGCGTGCATTTATAATTTTGCAGTGTCAAGAAAGTCGTCTTTATAAAGAAAAGTGCAGGATAACTGCGTTTATACAATGTGCACTGTGAAAAATTTCGGATCAAATTACGGTATAGAGAACTGAAATTTGGGATAACATCATCCATCATTACGCAAAATCCATTTTACCAAAAAACCCATTTTTAACACAAAATATTATACCGCAATTTCTACTGTAATATTTATTTAATTAGAGTGATTTAGGGATTTTACGGTAATTACTTCTGATAAAATCACGGTACATCAGATATTTCGGTAAAAATGGATTTTACGGCAAAATGTTTCAGCTCCCTCAGTGCAGATACTTTTTGCAGTTAGCAGATTTTCTATTATTATCAACTATTTTAAGTTTCGAAAAACTCCAATTTGATGTTTTCAGCTCGAGAAAAAATTAGTTATATTTCATAATGTCTTAAACGTCTTAATTTTGTAAAATAAATATTAAGAATGAAATAATTACCAGCTTAATTTTTTTAAAGAAAACATGCTCCCAAACTGGGAAGGCCAATTTCTAAGAGTTTAAATTACAAAATAAAAGTTAAATTTAAAATTTCGCTATTCCTTTTTATATATTTAATATTAAGACTTGTTAAAATGAAGGAAGTAAACGATTTTCCACCAAAACAGTTTTATCAAATAATTATGAATCGATATATCCTTCTTTAATACAAATGTTTAACTACTTTTTTACTTTTGATATCTTACTTTAAAGTTTAATTCATCAAACGTTCAACCTATCATTATTTACTTTCCTGTTGGATTTCCGAACTAATATATACTTTTTGACAAAAAGCGTTTATTATCAGCTAATATTTAATCTGTCCAAAGAAGTTAAA
The DNA here is from genome assembly GCF_982258835.1 of Parasteatoda tepidariorum. Taxonomy (NCBI): domain Eukaryota; kingdom Metazoa; phylum Arthropoda; class Arachnida; order Araneae; family Theridiidae; genus Parasteatoda; species Parasteatoda tepidariorum. The sequence continues at coordinate 55,482,727 of NC_141765.1, forward strand.
GAGAGAAAAAATCTGCCAATGAAATAATCTATCAAGTTTCATTCTGTGGTTACCAACTACTCTTTAAGTATTGCTACCAACAGAGTCATTAATTTTCTTTTATTATCTGTAACAGACATCATTTTTCAAGAGTTTCCTAATCTTAGGCTTTCACAAAACAAGAACCAAATAATAGGAATCGGGAGTGACAAAAAAGGGTATCCTCAAAACCAACAATAAAACGCATCAGTATTTTCTTTTTAGGGTACGACAACGTCTGGAACCATCAGTTACAGAATATCCTTTCCTTTGGAGTTCCCAAGGGAACTTGAAACTTGACCAGGCTCGAAACTTCTGGTCGAAATCTTTCGTTAAGTGACTTGGAGAATGTCTTACTATATTTATTACTTTATTTGCCAAAGAAAAAGAAACTGTATAAAAAAAATTGATTAGCAGCTATGGGCTTAATCATCGGAACCACGCAGCCATGAAGAGATGGGCTTAAGTTTCTTCTCTAAAGGCTCTTTTATTGAGCTAAATAAACAGTCGTTGTTGGTGAGGGAAAAAAGAAATTACTATTAGTTGAGAAAGGATATTTAGTTCTGTTTTTGGTCGTGTGTAGTGAAAAGGAAATTTAGATGTAAGAATTTAAAAATTGGTTCCTTGCACTGAAGCCTGGAAACTAAAAAAAAAAAGTTATACGATTGTTTCTTGCGATTATTCTTCTCTCATTTAGAAAAGTTTCTGTATTTTCTAAGATGATTTAAGATTTTTATTTTCTTTCTTGAATTAATTAAAGTTTCATTCTTTTTTTATGCTTCTGAATCATCATTGAAATAAAATACGTCTTAACAGAAATGTGAAGCTTTGAAATTAATTGAATATTTTTTTTCTTGACGCTTTTAATTTCCAATCGTATTTCAGAAAGATCTGAAAAAATATTTTTTGTAAGAAGGAAAAGATTTAATTATACTTAAATTCTTCAATTCTTACTTAAAATTTCAAAAAAAATTCTGTTAGATGATGAGGCACAATATTTTCGACCGTTAAAAATAAATCACTTTGCATAGTAATCAGTAATTAAGATAAAATATATTTCCTGCAATAATGAAAAACTTTAAAAGGAAAGAATCACTCTTTTAACAAATATAAATCTTTCATTTATAATCTTGTGAATAAATTAATAAAAAAATACCGAAGCTAGAAAATGGATATTTACTTAAATATTTTTACTGACTTAATAAAGAGATAAATAATGATAAATTACATTAATAATAATAGTAGAAAGAACTTTTTCAGTTTAAAATTTATTTACAAACTTTGTTTTTCGCCTCCTGTTTAATATTCAAGTCAACAAAAACAAAATAATGTGTAGAAATCAAAAGAATAAATTTTTAACATTTTAGTTTAATGTTATATGGAAGAATATAAACTTAAACAACCTATAACAACAAGGTATATGATCTATGCGTTAATAATTGGACCCTTTATTATGAACTTAAGCCCTAGATCCGTAAAAACTTGGCACTTTCTGTTTTTTATTATAAAAAGAACATCAATAGAATAAAATTTCGATTTTCTTCATCAAATTAAGATAATTTATATGCATTGATTTTCGAACTTTTAATAAAATGTTAAGCTGGAGCTAAAATATCCCGTAACTGTGCAACCGAGACGAGTTGGGAAAGTGTAAAGGACAGTGGGAATGTGAATTCAGTAAGGAGATTTTAAATAATTTTTACTATGGTTAAGATTGAAGAAATCATTTTTACTATAATTATTACTATGATTAAGATAATTAAGTAAATAGATGCGCATGTCCATACTACTCTGATAAAGAACCTTCTTTAAAAATATTAAAAGATTATTTAAATTCTAGTGAAAAGATTTGTACCATAGAAACTTTCAGCTATATCACAATACTTTTTCCTGATTTTACAAGATTCGGTGCTTTATACTTCAGATGAATGGGTGCTCTGTGGTTGAAAAGTCCACTGCGTCAACAAAAAGTATACTTTGTTTTACATTTAAAAGTGTATAATTAATTCTTTCTTGAGTCTTATAGAACCATGAACATAAGGAGGAGTTTTGAGAACATAATCAGTTTCGTGATTGAATGTTCTTCACACTGTAAAATATGAGCCGCAAATATCAAGAAACATTTTCCGTTTTTTTTTACGAAACTGTTAATGGTATATGCTCTGAGCAAGCATTACGTCAAAATGACCAAATGACTCCCGTAACTTCTTTGAGGAAACGAGTTTCGAAAAACGCATGAAATATTTCGTCATTTTTTTTACAAAAATACCACGAGGAATTCATAGTGCCTCATGGTATCCAACGGATGGTATTATTGTTCGTGGGCACCATATAGGTACATAACGTTGACCCACAACGCAAGAAGAGCAAATAAAACGGAAAAGATAAATTATATTCATGCCCGAAGCGGGGGTCAAACCCAGGATCTTCTTGGTATGATGTCAACTCCTTGCTCACAATACATACTAGTCGGTTTATTTCATCAATCTAGTTTCGATCGTCTAGTCTTCATTTTAGTTACAAATCTCCCATAATGCACTGCAATAAGGTTCTGAGTTGAGGAAACGTTTTCCTCATACATTTGAAAGAGCACGTGTCCGTCAAAAATAATGTGATTCCGTGAAGAAATGATTTTTAAAATTAACGAAGCCACAGCTAAAGAATTACTGAATCGCCAAAAATGAAAGTTTTTTCCTGAGAGTGATTTGGCCAGACTTTTAAAGACATGCATTGCATCGTTACCGCATGAATGGAGCACATTCTCGTGCATACCAGATTAATTATTTTGCTGTCACAACAGTCTAGCTGAACTTCTAAGCGTCTCCTGTAGTATTACTAATCATAAATATGTACAAGTGGGAATATCCAGCTCATTTATGCCTAAAACTGACAGTTCAAATAGGATAGTTTTGCGAATTGTGAGACATACTATTTGAATATAATGTTAGATGTAACTCACAAGTATTGTATTGGGCCATCTGGTTGGCGATAACATGAAAGAAACTAGACTGCAAAGTGTGAAATATGTGTAAAAAAGTAGCAGATTTTTAGGACGATTTAATCTCTTTAACAATTTTGATGCATCCTTTTCCAACATGTAAAACTACATCCTCTAGTGAAAAAGAGATAAGTACGATCTGGTGCCTTTGCATTGTTACATTTTTGACTAGTGACATTCTCAGACATAAAACTCCCACTTTTGACGATTCAGCATTTTTGAGCTATGTTTTGATAATTTTGAGAAATATTTCTTCACACGTGATTTGTGACTAAACTGGAACTTTCAAACGTATGGCGAAAATGTTTCCTGAACTTGAAACTCATCATAGTGCATTGTGGGAGATTGTTAACTAGAGTGACGAAACTAGGTTGGAAACTAGGTGATTGAGAATAAAGTGACGTAATAAGCCGGCCGGCTGTATGGTAGCCAAGGAGCTCAAATAAATAAAATGACGAAATATTTTTTATTATACACGAAATTCGTTTCCTCGAAGAAGTGACGTTAGTTATTTCGTCACTAGATGAGATGTTCGCTCAGAGCATATACCAGGAAACAGTTTCGTCTAAAATGAAGAAAGTTTCAAGGAATGTGAGTATCCATTTTATTATTGTGCAGTAATTTTTTACAATAGAAGACTAACCTAAAAAAATTGAAAGGTTGCATTGTTAATAAAGGTTTACATTTTTGTGCAATAAACTTGGAATTAAAGGTACATCATTCCTTTCTTAGAAACATGAAACAGTTCTTAAACTCGGATATGAAATTTAAACATGTTAAGACTGGCCAACTAAAGTTTAGGGGTTAAAATATCTTCTTATTTTACTGATCTTTTGTATCTCTCTCTGAAAATTGAATCCCTAATAATAGTACGATTTTTGTTTTTAATTATACTTGTGTGGATGCCAGATAAAATAAACTATAAAATAAATGTTTATCATGGAATAGTATTTAACACAAAGTTACTCTTCAAATATATTATCAAATTAGGGTAATAAAATTAGCATATTAGCTGTTTCTGCAATTGCACTGTAATTTCTAATTACGGAATGCCTCTTCTGTGATCAATTATTTAATTATGTTACCGGAAAATTTATTACTATTCATATTTAGAAAGCAAGTAAAAATAAGTCAAATGAGCCCAACGTAGTGGTTTAAGTAGTTATAAATAAAATAATTACTTAACTGCTTCTACTCTTCTTGCTTTAAAATATTGCATATCTCATGGCTTGGGATGCCTTTATAGTAATATTAGGAAAAGATGTCAAAAATCAAAATAAAGAAATTATTTTAGAGAAATAAACTGATAACAGGCTGCCTGCAATATTGTTTATACAGCATTACGGACTGTGTAAGATTTTGCAGTTAAATACTCGTATATGTTGTACAGTGCGCAAAAAAAGGTACTACTCTGGATAGCTCTTAATCTGACGTTTCATCTTTACGTTCTACGACTCAACTTTAATTGTATAAAGGAGGACCTCAAATAAGTAATTAATTAGTGTCGACAATATTTTACGCTACAAAACAAGATACAACAATGTAGTTTCACTGAAAAACACATGCCTTTTTTTCCCCAATGGATTTAGATTCATGGTCTTCAAATATTGAAATATGGTGGCAGCAGCAATCTGGGAAAAGTAATCCCAGCAGTTTGGTTGAGAGAGCAATCGAAAGTTGGTTGGTTTTACTGTTTGTATGTTTCGTCATATCTCGAGAACCTTTTAAGTTAATTTAAAAAGCTTTTGCTTAAAATTCTAAATTTATTTATCTAAAGATAATTTGACTCAAAAAATAATTCCTAATAATTATTTTTTATTACTTTATTTAAGTATAATCGAAAAATTTTTCCATCATTTTAAAATATGTAATTCTGCATAACAAAACACAAAATTTGAACTAAATCGTTGAAATAATTCCTGAGAAATTGAATTTGTAATAAATCGTATATTTAAAAATTCAGTTTTTCAGGAACAATTCTCAAAATCCTAATCAATATTAACACAAACCAAACAATACGTGATCCACAAGTTTGGAAAGCTTATAATAAACTTCCCAGACGATTACGGATAGTTTTGATGTCTGATTAAATAAATAAGATGTTTCCATACAAACATCTTACTAAAAGCAGTAAAATCTTTCTAAAAGCAGTAAAATCTTTTCTAAAAGCAGTAAAATCTTTACTAAAAGCAGTAACATCTTTACAATTCTAACCATTCTCTCATTAAAAGAAGATTGCCGTAAAATGATTTCTCAAAGTACATAATAGTTAAAGCAAATCTTGAAAAGTGTATACTCTAAACATTTAAAATGAGTTTAAGTTGAATATAAAAGAGTGAAAATAAATTTATTAAAGCAAATGCTTTATGAAACGAGAAAGATAATCATTCTTCTTGATTGATTTTCTTAAACTGCCAAAATGCATTAAAGGCATTAATCTAAAAAATGATCAAATCTTTAATGGTGAGAGATTTTCTAAATGAGTCCGCAACCTGAATCTTCGTTTCGATTCTTCCAAGGAAAAGATTTAAATATTCGACGATAAGATATATATGAGCTTAAATTTGTTTCTTATATCAAATAGTTTTCAATTTATACACTTCTACTTTGAAAATAAATTTTGTTGTAAATACATTTTTAAAGAATATACTTTGTAATGCGATGTGATATGTTAAATTTAATTAAAGTAGCACATGTTAGTGATGGATATTTTTACGCATTCTATTGTATATGGGCTTGCAAACGATAATAATTTTCAAATAAAGTTTACTGTAACTAAAAATATGTATTTAAACTATTCTTAAAATAATAGTTTAAGTAATTCATATTTATTTAAAAGTTTTAAATGTAGAAGACTCTAGGAAAGGGATGGGTAACATGCGAGTTTTTGTCAAAACTAAACATACAACTTAATTTTCAAACTTTTCCATCAGTTATGATATTTTATTGCTGTAGTCACTTTGTCGGTTTCTATCAGTTATCGACATAATTATTTTCCACAATTTGAAAACTTACCATTGTAAATTGTATCGACCATTAGTAAATTTAAGATATGATATGGTTAAGATTAATGTCTCAGGTTCAAATCCTGGTCACGGCAGCAGGTTGTCGTGCTTAGGAGTAATGACTCTCCTATGGAAGATAAGGGGCCGTATCGCAAAAACAACTTAGGATCTTCTTTTCAAAGTTTCTTCCACGTCTAGATGAACTCTACCTGTTGGGAGCTTTAATAAAACAGCAGAAGACGAACATGAACCTCTTTTTTACTTAAAAAATTATCTTCTCAATCAACATCTCTTTCAGGAGGGGCTGGAACCATCAAATTAATATCGTCTTTTCAGATTTACCTTCAAAAGGAGACACGTGTCCTTTCTCCGCACGATCTGCAATTTAAAAATAAATTGTTCGTAATAGATATCTTTATAATCACTTTATTCGAATTATGTAAACTGCATAAATGCAAGATTAAATAAATCAAGAACAATTAAAATATTAAAAAATAACTTTCACTTCCTGAGCATGTGGAGTAAGAATTAAAACCTTACAAACTGATCACGTATCGCAAGCAGCGTCAACAATCGAAATTTGGGTCCACCCGGATATTCAAGATATGTAAGAGTAATGGTTATCGTTAAAAAAGTGATAGGGGCAAGGCTCAGTCAGAAAAGTAATTTTAGAAATTTAGGTGAAGGCCAAAACGTTGAAAAGTGAGGGCATTGTAATAGCATCAACACAAATATATTTTTTCAGAGGAAATTTTTTAGGCAAAATGTTACATAAAGAGAGTCCTATGAGTGTTCTTACGAAGAGGTTAAGGGGTAATTAACCACCCGTATGAAGTTATCTTATGCAGAAGAGAATGTTTTTTTTTTTAAACACTGTGTTTGACTAATAATGGAAATGTAAATAAAATCATACTGTTTAAAAAATATTTATTACTAAGCTTTTGAATAAATGTTGAAAATTATTAACCGCATGTAATAGCAATTATTTGGTGTATATGTAGATAATTATTATATGCCTGTATTTAAAATGTTTCTTTGTATATGTTGACAATTATTATGAATGCACTGAAGTACCATTGTATTAAGTATATCAAGTAAGGTACGTCATCAGTAAGCTAATAACAGTCCTTGATGTCAACCGAGAACTCCCGAATAGTGGGATAAAATTAGCGACCGGACAGTCTGCAAAGAACAAACAACTCTGACCTAGTGTGGTGTTCGTAGCCAGTGTGCCGACGATTGCACTTAGCAAGCCCTACTGCGCGTGCTTACAATCCAGCGACCTTTAACAAACTCATTCTCTTTTTCAGAATTTTTTACTTGGTTGCAATTGCAATGCTTTTTGAATTTATTATTTGTTTCTTGAGTTAAAAAAATCAAGCAATAAGTTTTTTTTTATATCTAATTATTTCAGAAAATGCCGAGCAGGAAAGTGGGTCTTTAATCTCAGCGAGATTAGAAAATCGCGAATGGGCCACAAAGACTTCTGGCGCGAAATGAATTGGTAGAACTAACTCATTATTAACTTACTATCCCTAATTCAATAGCAATACAATGTACAACATTACTTAGTACATGTAGTATTTATGAAAAATGTTTGCCATATAGCATATTTCATAATTGATAATGTTAATTTTTTCACAAAAGTTATTATGATAATATTTCAATTTTTAAAAGCAATTTATTTTTGAAAGTGTGGCAACTGCTTTGAAAATATTTGCTTCTGAAATGTCTAATAATGGGTGTGAGTGAGGAAGATATTTGCTAGGTGTGACTTTATGTGTGTGCGATGTTATTTTTTTAACATATACAATTTTTGTAAAAAAAAAATATGCTTTTAAAAGTTACGACATTTCCCCACTCTCTACACATTTCACATCTCCGTTGCCATGATTTCATCAAATCTTGCTTTTTTCATATGGCAATACATTTCTTTAAGAAGTTAAACTATATTTGCCAGGAAAAAAAGAAAGATTTACTGTAACCATGATAATGGAGATGTTTTAAGTGTGGAGAAATAATGTAACCTTGAAAAGCTTATTCTATTTACGAAAAGTATAATCAACTTTAATTTTTTCTAGCATATTTTTATTTATTAAAATTTTACTACCCATCTCATGCGGTGTTTCTAAAATTGCTAATTGATGTTTCCCTTTAATGTTTCAGTGTTGCTTCATTTCTTATAAAAATACAATCTAATTTTTAATGACTGACTTAGAAATTACCTAGTAAAGTTTTGTGTACACTGGAACTACTGGAATGGACAAATATCACGAGAAATGCACATCAGATTTAGAAAAGCTGCTTAATATTTTATAAAACAGCTATTCAGTGATACCAAACTCAACTTCCCAATTTCACCAGCTGGGGATAATCTGAAGACAATTTTGCAATTTTTAATAGAAAGCCCCATTTTTATGGCAAAGAAAAAGCTTCAATATAACTTGAAGGTTTTTTTCCCATTTTTTTTTCCTCGGAAAATAGTGTACAAAATGAAAAGGAGCCACTCTGAATTTTAACGAAAATTAGGTGTAAATTATTTTTTAAATGGAGGTACTATCTCGAGAAAACAAGATCGAAAAAATAAAATTTCGTGCATATTATTTTGAAAAATCTATTTTATGACTCCAAGCTCAACCCTAACCCCACTCCCGAGGATTTCACTCTTAAGGGTGGGGTCCGTGGTAGGGTTTAATATTGATGTCAAAAGACAGCTTTTTTAAATTAACATCAAACACGTTTTGTTTCATTTTTTTCAATCTCACTTTCATTCTTCGAGTTATATCTCACTTTTATTTTTCGAGTTATCTCAATTTACAAAATAATGTACACCATTTTCATTTTACAAGAAAAGAGCCATCAATGAACCAAAGAGCGTCAATCTGTAAGTCAAACTGGGATATTTTTTCTGAAGATCATAATATTTAATAACAAATTAGGATTCCGCTGGAGATTTTGAATTTGCTTCTCACCAACCTCCAGTGAGTGAGGTTTTGATGTCGATTTTGATATAATTAACTCATTTGGTATAATTTGGCTTTGAGTAAAATACTAAACACACGCTCTGTTCACGAATAATCATTTTTTGATTCAATGTGCGATATATTTGTACATTATTTTTGTGATGATATTTGAAAGTTAAGGAAATTGTTGGACAGCCTATATAATCCACATATCTAAAATGATGGGGATTGTATCTACATCTCATGTGTTTTAGAATTAAGTGTCACAAAGTAGCATTTTCCCTTTTATATGGGGTAAGTTATGCCAAAATGTATTATAAGTAAGTGATGCATCGTCTTGTGTTTCTTTTAAAAACTGTTTCTCGGAAATTATGTAGGCAGTTGAATTTTTTTAAAAAAATATGTATCATCCATAGAAAAGATATATCCAAAAAGAGGACAAAAATTAACAATATAATATGATTTTAAATTATTTGATAAAATTTGGTAAATGGGCAAAAATTTGGTAACATCGCACACATTTCATCATGATACATTGTAGAATTGCTTAGAAACCATTTATCAGATTGAATTTTAATCTTCAGTTTTGTATTTTTTACTAAATGTGTAGTAATAAGAACTATTAGTTTGAACACCAAAATTTCCAGTGCACCGTTATCATATGAACGAAAAAATTATCTAATGAATGGGATAACACCATGCGTTTTATTATGTTGTTTTTCTTTTGAGAAATGCCATTACCATACAGTACAGTATTTTTACCAGAATTTTCTTGTTGTATGTTATTCAACTTAGTAATATCTGTCGAAACAATTTTTCTTTGATTTCACACTTAATGTGAGTTAAAACAAGTATATGAAAGAAAAAGACTCAATTCATTATTATTTTTTACGTGCCTTTAAACTATTTCTTATAAAACTTTTAAAGATTAAAAATTATAATAAATTTACATAGTACAAATAAACGTAACTCGCAATTGTCATAAATTATATATTTTTTAAAGTAGTTTTTGCAAAATCTTCTCAATCTTTCAAGCATATATATTGGTGTTAGTTTCTTTTTTTAAAAGAACAAATCGCTACCTTTACCACAATCTGTTTTCGTAAACCTAGTATGGATTAAAAAATTCTGTAAACCTAATATGGATTAAAAAATTTTGTAAACCTAATATAGAAAATGCATGTTTAAGAAAATATACGTAGCTCAAAATTTTAAAAAAAAGACGCCAATCAAAATACGTGTCTAAGAAAATATACAGAACTTGAAATGTGTGTTTAAGAAAATTAACGTAGCTTATGCGTATTTCAGAAAATGAACATAACTATTTAAAAAAAAAATAGACATGTCTACTTAAGAAAAATGACAGAGCACTTGATTCCTTCTTTTATTTTGCTTCTATGAAAATTATTCTTTTTATAAAGAACAAACTTATGGATCCGAATAATTTCGAAACGCGATGTTACCCATTCGCCTAAATTACTTAGTACATTTCTTTTTAAATTTATGTCCTGCAGTGGAATAATCGTTAAGACACGGTTCCCATCAGATCACCGAAGTCAAGCATCACTAACTGCTGTCAGTGTGTGGGTGGGTGACCACTTGGATCAGTCTTCGTAGGGACCGAGGGTGTGCGGTATTAGTCTTCGATAAAATGTTTGACTGTAAAGTACTCGACTTCACGTGCAGATCGTAGGGATACCGAAGCGGGGGTGCCATCCCCTCTGCAGAGGATCAAAATTGTGATGGCATGTCTTCGGATCATCCTCAGGGATGTTTCCCAGACCGTCACCAATAGCTAATTGTGCAGCTCTAGTGCGACCTAAATGAACCTTAACTACAACAGCAACAAATTTTTAAATTTGTCTTGTCTATTTATTTTTATATTGTTTTCACTACGCTGTAATAAGTTTTAAAAATTTCTTACAGTGATATTGAACTTAAGATTACTTAAAGGCACTTTATTGCTTAGTGTTTTGAATACGAAGAGGTAGCCTGAAAAGTTACGTCTGTAATTTAATCATCCACTCCAATGTTCGGGACTTTTTGCGTCTGATTTCATAACTTAAACTGTCGTCTGGCCATATTAATTAGGATATTTGAAACAACCCCCTCGAGCCATTATTATTGAGTCCTAGAACGTGGAGGTCCGATCATTAGATCAAAAGTTATTCTCTGGTGGTCCCTGTTTTACCTTTTTGCGCACTATCCTTGGAATAAACACCACTGCCCTATCATCAATTGGCAACTAAAAAAACTAACCTAACATGATTTTTCCCTTAACCACCTATAATTAGTATAGAGTAGCTAAGAACTTTAAAGTGAGATTTGTGGGAGCCAGAAAATAAAAGGAAAAAAATTCATTAGAAAATAAATTGTTATTTTTTAATTTATTTGTTCTATTTTGTTCGAAATGATTAGTGTTAAAAATAAGGATAGTGTATTGAACTTTTAATTGCATTCTACTTAACAGTATGTTGTTAATCTGAGCCATAAAGACTTTTACAGGCCATATTTTTGTTTTCCTCAATGTATCGTACATTTTGACTAAATTATTTAAACAGGAATAAACGGAATCTTGTTCTTGTTATAACGGGAACGAGCACTGCCTCCTGTTGAGAAATGAAACTATACATGAAATAGATGATGAAGAAATAATATGTAAATTGCCTTCACCCTCAGCAACAGGGTCTTCAGTTCATCAGAAGCAATCACTCAAGTTCTCTTTGAATCTCATTGTATATGACATGCCCATGAACTAATCTGGTAGATAAAGAAATTTTTTTTAATTTTTCTATCATGTTTTGTATTTTATATTCATTAAAGAAGATTCATTGTCTATATTTTGCTTATTTTTAAATTACCTAGGGAACAATACCCTGTATCCCAAAGTACAACACTCTGCGTCCTTAGGTATAACACGATGTTGTTCTCTGGGATACTTTGCATCGGTGCAAAAAATATTTTCGTACTCCCTTATAAAATAATATATTTTAAATTTTAAGGTGTTTATAGATTCTCTAAATGGTAAGCAATTAGATATTACTTAAATTTCTGCTATATTCTTTACCAAAGTAAAAAGAAAAATGTTTGTTTTTAAACTGTGTTAAGGTACAGTGAGTCAAAAAGAAAGCCGTATTTTTAAAATTTAATTTCTCAGAAACTATTTGACCGATTTCTCTCAAGTTTTGTAATTTGCCATGGAAAATTAGATACTTTAAAATGATGTAAAAATTGAATACCTTGCAATTCAAATTAGGTTTTTGATATTATTATATTATATAATAAATATTTAGTGAAATTTATTTTTTGGCTTGGGTGTCGAATTTAATTATCTTTGGGTAAACGAAATTAGTAATTGTGCGCAATTTTCCTTTTCATTTGCTTAAAAAATTCTCAAGATATGGCAAAATGAGCAAAAAGTAAAATTAACATTACGAGTCCAAAATTTGGACAGCTCACCTGACTACAGGAGCCATAATTCCCAGAGTGAGGCTCCCTCCTGCTTTTGGGGGGAGGGGATCTGAAATCCTATTCCATTGAAAAAAGCTACGTTTATTCAGAGAAAGTATGTTTTTGTGCCCGATTCCATAACTTAAAATATCGTACGCACTAATTAATTTGCATATTTGAGGTCACCTCCTCCAACCTTTAAGTTTGAATCCCAGAACGTGAAAATCCGATCATTAGATCAAAAGTTATTCAGGGTGGTTCATTTTTTAGCGCATTGTACTAGGCCCTTCCCTTTTATTAGTATTACATAAGTTTTTTGTTAAATAACAATCCATATTTTGTACTATTGATTGTATATTTTATCTATTTCAGAAAATAACTGATGAATTCTTATAGCGGACAAAATAAGTTACACTCACAAATAAATCCTACTATTTTTTTTTGTCTTAAATAAACATTTTCATATTAATTGTTTTAAATTTAAAAATAATTATTTTCAGATTTGCTCTAAAATGTAAGGAACAACATATAAATTGGCCTTACTAAATTTGATTGACTTACATGTCATCTTTCACCTCGTTGTAAGAAATTAATTACTGGAAACGATATTTAATTTCGATTTGTCATTGCATCCAATAGAACTCTGCTCTTAATCTGATTATTCTAGTCAACGGGAAAATGTTTCACCGTTAAAATGACTGATTATAAATTGCTCATAAAACTGATTATTAATCACACAATATTAATGTTTCATTGATATCGTCATTGTTCAATGTACGCGTTTGAATTTATTTCTATTTTATATGAATGACATTGTATGTACAATTGAAATCCTATTATCGTTATTTACGTTAACTAATTTTCCGGTGAATTAAACTAATAGTTACACGCTTGGTTTAAATGTCATTTTTGTTAGTCTAAGCACAAATAAAAATGTAAGACTGTAAATTTTATTAGACTAGATCATTTATGAAATATTTTCATGATTTTACAACTTATTTAAGATTGACTAAACCAAACTTAAATATAGAGATTTTGCTATTGTGCAAATACTTTTAATTAAAATTCTATAGGTATTTATTAAGCAAGAAGCGAGAGACTGTTTTCCATAAAATAAACTGAGGAGTTTTTAAAAGCAGAATTAATTAGGTAAGACTGAATAAGCTGAGTCTAGCATTCAAGTTAATTTAGATAAGTTTCTTCTGAAGGATTAAGAAACTTTCATTTTCTTCTTGTTAAATGTCATAAAACTCTATCAAATATAACCCTTTGTCACCCACATATATTTTTCCATTCAGTTAATCCGCGCTTTTCCACTTATAATATTCATAACTTTAAAAATTAGCTCCTTTTTTTCTAATTCAAATTTTTTTTCCAATCCTTTTTTATAAAAATTTATAAACATAAATAATTAAAATCCCGCGTTAATGCAATTTTAGTAATAATAATATAAATAAATTTTTAACCAAAAAATCATCTCCATTTTAAAGTAATTCTCTAAATTAACTCTGAGATTTTTAAATAGGCATCTTGTAGCATCAGTTTTCTAATTGCTGAATTATTAACTACTAGATAGGTAATAGTAGCACTTTATCCGTATTTATTTTATTAGTAATACTCGGCACTATAGTTGAATAACGGGCTACTGGCGAACGATTGTAATGATTGTTTTTCCTTACACACATCTTTTTATTTTTCCTGCGTAGCTTGAGGATCATTATTTAGTTTGGAGATTCCAAATACTTCTTAAAAACAACAAAAATACTGTAATAAAAATGTCCATCTTTAAGAAAAAATGGTATTTACTAGTTTTTGGACACATGCATTGGTCTTGCACTTTATCTACTTAACCTATTTATCTATTTAACTTATTTATCCATTTAAGATAAATAAGATCTTATAACAAACTTTATAACTAATTTTGAACTTGTGAGAATAGGTCAAATGGTCCCTCCTGCAGTGGATTGATCGTAAGCCCGATAGTCAGTAGATCACCAAAGTCAAGCATCACTAACTGCTGTCAATAAGCTGGCTGGTGGTCACTTTGATCAACGTTACTTACTTTCTCAACTTAAGAAAGTTGAAAGTCAAAATAAATATATTCCAAATAGTAATTTTGATGATAATGGTGATTTTAAATAAAAAATTTACTGTTTCAAGCTAGGTTATAAGTTCGATTAAAAATCTTTAAAAACATAACTAAGCTGGGGGTCTCAAAGACTAAGGAATCAAATTGCGACAAAGAAGGTTGCATGTTCGTGCCTTAAAGTTACGAAGTACCTCAGCTTCTATAAGGAAACAGTTTATAAGAACACGGTTAAACTAAATAAGTTGGGATAAAGTTAAACAACGGTGTATATTACTATGCACAGGTAGTTTTTCCAAGCTCTACTCATTAACTTTTTCTGTTTTAAAATGATGGATTTTTCATCAAACTCTCATTTCAAACTGCACTACACCTTTTCATCCTTCGATTAACTAAATGATTTCAAGGAAGCCTGTTAACAACAAAACAATTCAGTTTATACTGAAAATACTGAGCTGTAAGCGTATAGCATACATTGAACACTACGAATCATATCTAAAATTCATGAATACGAAAGTCCCGCAGTGGACTGATCTTAAAGACACGGTTTCCAGTGGAGCACCAAAGTCAAGCATATTTGACTGTGGTTAAGCAGGTGAGTGATCACTTTGATCATCCTGCGTTGGGACCATGGGTACGCGGTATCGGTCCTCGTTAAACTGTTCTACCGTGAAGTGCTCGAGTTCGTTCGCAGGTCGTTGGGCTACCAAAGCAGGGGAGCCGTCCCCTTTGCGGAGGATCAAAATTGCGAAGGCATGTCTTCGGATCATCCTCAGGGATGTTTTTCAGATCGTCTCCGAAAGCCCATTGTGCGACTCTAGTGCGACGTAAATAAAGCACCTACCTACCATGAACCCAAAATTTTAAGGGGTTTACTGAACAGTGACTCCGTTGTGCTACTAAACGCTCTGTAGCGTGGAAGTAGAGGGTTTGACTCCCGGTGCAGTTCAATATGCATCTTTGTTATGCTCCTTTCTGGTTTGTGACATCTGTTCTTTAACTTCATTCACAAGCGCTTTAAAGCTGTACTTTTCAAAGCGTATGCATATGTATGAGTAAAAACAGATAAATAATATATGAACCCCTTTTTTTAAGTGAGCTTTTTTGGAGGAACCTCCCTGGTTGAGTAATAAAGCCATTCCACCAAACACTTTGTAGCTTAGAGATAGCGGGCTCGAATCTTGGCGTGACCCCGGATGTATAGATGTCATGTTCTTCTTTAACTTGTTTTATCTGCTTTTTAATTTTGCAAAGGCTAGCCATGCTTTGCAACGAGTACACAGACCAGCATATGCATGTGTAGCAAAAAATAAATAAAAAAGGGGCCTTTCCGGCAGAGTGGTATCGCCCGATAAAAATGCTGCGCGAAGTGTGAAGGTAGCTAAAGTTCTTATTTTTACAATATAATCTTATCACTCTACTGCATGTAATAACACAGTCAGAACCTCAATGATCCACATGAATACTCCTTTACTTCATTTGCATTCCACAACCTCATCGAAGCACCACAAAGATCAAGCTAAAGATGAATGCTAAAAGGGCCGCAAGCTGCCTCTGGTGCCCAGATGTTTTATACAGTTCAGTTCAGAAGGTAGCGAGTCCAAATCCAGCTGTTACCACGGACGTATCTTCCTGTTGTTCTTTAGTGTATTGTGCTATCTGCCCCTCTACTTGACAAAGGCGTATAAGCCTTAATTGAACACACAAGCCAGCAGTTGTATGTTGCACCAATAAGCCAATAAATAAATAAAAAGCTTATTTTAAACATTTACTTCTGTTTCAAATAGAAAATACCGTCTTCTTATAAAATTCTAACCTTAAGGATATAAATTAACTGGAACAGTTTTATTAATAACTATATTATTGGAATTAGAGAACGTATTGCTCAAACCTTATCTTTATACTTTAGAGCTCAAATGAATGCAATGCAAGTTGTTTAAATGATTAAACATGCTTACGCAGTTTTTATACATAGTAGTGCATCTGGTTATAAAATTAGCGTTTTCAATGAAAATGGAGGATACTGGAGGAATTTATCGAAAATCAGTCCAGATTACAAGATAGGTACTGCTAAACGATTGTGGGTTTGCCGAACGCTTTCTCAGGTAAGTGATAAATACTATTTTGAATCAATAACTTTTTAAGCTATTTTTACATGGGTTTTAATTAGTCATAGAAGTGTAAACTGGAAACTTATTTAATCTATTCCAGCGTGTTTTAAAACATGATTTTATGTGTATTAGAAAAATAATGCTATTCTTGAATGATTGTTTATCAATATTTATCTTTTTACCATTAACAAAATCATTTTCAAGCCTATACTATTCAACGTAGAAGGTCAAACGCCATTTTGGGTAAAACTGCTCTTTCGTTCATTTTAAAAAGGTAAAAAAACTGTATTTTATTTTCACTTTGTATTATAGAGATACAAATATCTTTAAAAATTGATAGTTAAAAGGGATAAATGATTGGTACAAGTTTCTTTATGTCCATATGCTGTTCGTTAACGATAACATAAGCTTTCAGCACATTCTCAATTTTTTAAGACTCTCTTAGGGGTGATAGCTGAGGAGTCGAGGATAAGGAAAAAAAAATTATTAGATTAATTTTTATGAAAAATTTAAATTATTTGCTTAAATTTATTAATTGCATAATAACGTAAAAATTAATTTAAACTTAAGTCTTACATGTTTTGTTTCAAATTTATTCCTAGTGTACACGCAAGAGTATATAAATTCTGAATATTTGAATAATCTATCGACGTTTTTCTTTAAAATATATACTTCATTACGAAACAAAATAAAAAAAAAACATATTTTTGCAGACTTAGTGTATTTTCTATTACTTTTCTAGTAAATAACCACAAGTAATTGGTTCATCAAAGAAACATACTTGAATTTATTTCAAGAAATAAAAGTACTACAAACATTGCCAATTTCAAAACCCGGCGAACAAATTCTTGAAATTGCGTTTCATTTTAGTTGAAACGTGTGTTTATTTGATTCTTAAACTAAAACTAAAGAGAACTCAAAGATTTCTTACGTTATTTTTTTCAACGATCAAAGAGATACACGAATTCTCATAATTATTATTTCCGAGATTGGACACTTGGTAAAGAATCTAATAAAATTACTCATTAATGACAACTACAGTGTTTGCCTTTTCTGACTTAATAAGTTTCTTAAGCAGAAGATGGTTTCATTTGGAATTTTTAAAGCATACTTATTAGGCAAATGTAAAATATACTCATAAAAGATTTCAAGCCAATTTCTTCCTCATGCATGTAATCAAAGCTCGCGTGAAAGGGAAATTAATCTATAAACCCTCTGGGAAAATTTCTTTTATTGACTCAATAACCTTAATAGTATTTTCTTTGAACTAGTTGGTTATTAGACAAAAATGTTAGCAGCATGAATGTATTAAAATCACGACCGCATTTTAAATGGAATTTGCTTATCATCTTAAATATCTAATATCATAGTAAATATCTGATATTATCTTTATTTTTCATCGTAAATATTTATTAGTATCGTTATTTATCATCGTAAATATTTACAGGTGTAGTGGTAATTTGATTTTGCTTTGAAATTTATCTATCCATAAGTCATTTTGCATAGGGAAACTATCTTTTTTATGAATTGGTTTCTTATCTGATGAGTATGTTAGTCGTTTACTTAGTTGGACCCATTATGTTAGGACTTCAACGTGATGGTTAATGAAATTTGTCCTTCTCTAATGAAATTCTTATATACCAATTTCTTGTAAGCACTGAATATCTTCTGGCAACGAAACTGTGATCTTCAATGCCACAATTTCAGACTTTAGCGCTTATCTGGTATTTATTTGCCAACACTGAAACTCATTACTTTAAAATATAATATGAACTAGCAAGTTTCTCCATTTGAAACTTTATTCTCTTGATCAATTCGAAATCATTTGTTAAATGTTTTTGAACGTGACGCAAATTTAAAAATAAAACTTTAATTAATATTTCTAACATGTAATGTAAAATCGGGCTTCTTTGGTCGAATAACGTCTGTTGTATGGAGGTATTTGACAGGTTCTATTAACGCCCTTACCCTAAATGCCTCTCTCATTTTTTTTCTATGAAGTGTATTTCTAAAATTAGTTTGCCTTCCAATTAAAAAAAGCTTATAAGCCGTATGTTTTATCGATTTCATAAGCTGGCACATTTATGTGTGTAGTGAATGAAAAATAAGCAACATAATGTTAACGCAATGGGTCAACGTGAATAATTTCTAATAGTAAAGCTTAAAAATGAAACAATTGTAAAATTGTAATTTTTACACTATATGGTACACATTTTTAAGAGAATTCAATCGCTTAGAAATTAGCTTCGAAATTACGTTCAATTATTACATTTCAATTCATATACGTTTGCCCGAATTTCAAAGTCATATTTTGAAATAAATTATTTTCTTTTCTGTATTAAAAACTACAAAATTCTCTTTAAGACAAAAATATCGGTATTTATTTATGTGAGTCTTATTATTATAAATGTGACTACTAACGTGATTATTAATGTTACTAATGTGAGTTATTATTATGAATATAATTACAATAGGCATGAAGTAAAAAACTCCAAAATGGACATAAAGTGAGTATTTTCCTGGGTAATTTGTCCTTTGAATTACGACAGAAAAATAATATTTATTATTCTGTACTTAAATGCTCAAAAGTACTATCGAAAGCACATACTTAAACACCCTGTTTCTGTAAGTGACTTCTCGTAAGCAATTCTCATTATCATTTTAAACATGTAAATAATATTTAGGAGTAAACATCTGACAATGCAATACGAGTGTTTGTTTCGAATATCAATATCGAAAACTTTTGTATCCGTTATCAGATTGCATATTGATTCAAAGTTAATCGATACCCTTCCCATGCCTTGGCTCAATTTCCAGTTACTTAGTAACACTGAGCAGAGAGTAACCCCAATAGATTCTAGACTAACATTCTCACTAAATCGACAGATGCACAGATGATGTCTTCTTTCTATCTTTACAATCAGTGGAAATGGGCGAAGGGGACAACAAAAAGACAAAAGTAAAGCACTTGATGAATTCTTCCTTTTCGTGATTGATTGAACTCGATCACGAAACAAAGACTATTTCGTAATCTTTTTCCTTACCCTTTCCCGGGCATAATGATGCCTCTGCTAGCAAACTTCCTCTAGTTGGATTGTGCTACGTGAGATGTGTGACTCTTGCGTCCCACAAACTTGTTCATTGATCTTTGCTTGCCAGGCCCTGTGGAACGATTAAGTCCCTCTACCACCACAACCACCCTTGTATTTTGTTCTTTGGACCACCCTAACCCTCGACCCCCATGTGTTCGAAACTCACTTTAACAGATATTCGGAACCGTCTACTACGGCACTGTTCCGGGCGGCTGATAACAAGATAGACAACGGTGACTTTTCTTTCTTTTTTTTTTAACTTTCGTTTTATTATTTTTTTTCCTTGTTCCGATGTCTTGTTTGTGTCTTTCTTTTGCTACCGGAACCAAATGAAAGTTAATTGGATTTGGCGTGAATTACGGATGACAGCATTCTTCTAATTCTCATGATTTCTTCATTTAAGAGCTGATTTTATTTTGAGTCATAAAAATCAACCGAGTTTTTATGTCTTTGATAAATTCTAAAGAGTTTATTACCCGCCTAGAGTATAAAAAGTACATAATTGTTCAGGTAATATAATTGGAAAATTTAATTAATTGAAAAGATTCTTCTTCTTGTAAGATACATGGATGTTATTTACAGTTGGAAATCTTCTTTATGATTGAACAAACTGGTAAAAAATAAAGCGTCCACATTTGGTTAAAAAATATCCCCTTTTAAATATATAAAATATTTGATTAGTATAATAAGCTATAAAAGTTTTAATTATTTATTTTATATTCAATCCAATACACAGAGAGTAAAATTGATGGTTTCCATCAGCTAGATTTATTTTAAGATACTTAATTGGAAACTTTTTTTAAGAGTTTCCTTTAAAAATGTTAACAAAATATTATAAGATGAGGATTTTAAAGTCTCAATTATTTTTTTCCAGTTTATTCATTATAAAAGGAAGTTTGCTGAATGATGCCTTGACTAAAAATGTTCGTTCGCAAAAGGTGTATAAATTCGAGGTGTGGTTGTGCAATTAAGGGAGAAAGTATTTATTCAAGGCATAGTATAATGAGTAGGGTTTATCAAATAATCCTCATTAAAAATGAAGAAGTGTACACCATACGCCTAGTTTTAAAATCTGCTCAATCCTTTGAAAAAAATAGGACCACATAATATATATATATGTATAGTATAGTATAGTTTAGTATAGCTTAGTATAGTTTAGTTTAGTATAGCTTAGTATAGTTTAGTTTAGTATAGTTTAGTTTAGTATAGTTTAGTATAGTTTAGTATAGTTTAGTATAGTTTAGTATAGTATATATATTTGGAAACCTTAATTTGCCTGAAAGTAGAAAAAAAATATGACAATCAAAGAGAAAGCATGGCTTAAGTCCATTTTTAAAAAAATGTACATTGGATCACCTTTTGTTGCTTTTTGAGGATTGGTATATTTTATCAAATCAAAAATTCGGAAAAAGAATGGTTCTCTCTGAGAGTTATTGCACAGTGAAAATTAGCTGTTTTAGGGAGATATGATTCCTGTTCCCCTTGATTAGTTTTCATTGACAT
This sequence comes from Parasteatoda tepidariorum, assembly GCF_982258835.1. Taxonomy (NCBI): domain Eukaryota; kingdom Metazoa; phylum Arthropoda; class Arachnida; order Araneae; family Theridiidae; genus Parasteatoda; species Parasteatoda tepidariorum. Next base: position 55,503,953 of record NC_141765.1, read on the forward strand.
TAACAGTTCTCCTCACTTGATCTTCATCAGTCTTTTTTTTGTCATTTTAAATTTTCCCTTGTTATACATTTTATATTCGTCGTTGAGCAACCGACTCAGTTTTTGGGTTTACGACTACTAATGTTCAGAAGATAAGGAAACTCCTGAATCAGTACCCACCAGAGGTATGATTTGTAACGGTTACCCCTACCCTTTCAGGATTTCTAATGTAGTCCGTAATGGAAAATTCGGACCAATGAAAATCTTTATTAAACATATTTTTCCTTATTTCGTATTGAAGTCAAAATAAGTGAAAAACATTATATTTGGAATTTTAATTATTAATGGTTATGAAATACAGCAAACACTGGTCTTTTTCTGTGTTAAAGGTAAACTCATCCAAACACTGCTCAATAATTTTTCAAATACGCATTTATTTGTAGTTATTTAGATCTAAGAAAGACAGTTATTCAAAATTGAAATTTCTTTAGTTTTCAAAATCATTTATTGATAAATTTTTAAATATGAATGCAAAAAATTTCTATCTGCTTTTTTAGATTTTTAATTTTAGTTAAAATATAATTCGGTCTAACAGATTTTTTAGTAACTATTGCACTGTTATTTTATCTTTAAAAAACATCAACGTGTATTTTTGTTGCATTTAGAGCGCCCGAAAAAACATAAATATAAAAAGACATAGGTGTCCCATCTGCGTCAAAGAGTTAGAGATAAAAAAAAAATATTATTATGATATTAAATTGCTTATTTTGATATTTAAAAAGATATACTAAACTAAAAGTATGTTTAACGATGTTTTTACGCCTGGCTTGTAAAATATTGTTTATGACGATAGCTTATGTGAAAAGTGCTGCAAGAATCACTTTAAATACAGTAAGGGTAAAGAAAATAGTTCAATTCTATTAATTTACTAAAGTCATTACCATTATCACTCTTTTTTAAAATTTAGAACTATAATTTCCATATCTTAAATATAACATGCTGTGAAAGAGACTTTTTAGTAAGAAAAAAATATGGTTATAATTCGAAAATTTCTAGGTTTGATGTAAATAAGAATTTTTTTTTATTTACACATTTACTTCGCCTTTTAGATCTTTTGTAAAGTAAACTGTTTTCTAAAATAAGATTTTTCTAATAATCCTTATTTAAATAACGTCAGAAATAATTTTATAAAGTCATATTTTAATTTCATGTAAAAGAGCTTATTTTTTTATTAAATAATACTGTCAAAAATAACGCTAAATTTTTAATTTATGGATAACCTTAATTGTGGAGTTTTAGAATTTCTAATCCTAGCTAAGAAAGGCAAGTTTTACAAATATTTTCACAACCTCCTCTTTAAATATTTGTTCAAGCTTTCTTTAATCAATTACATGTGTAAAAACAATTTTAAAGAATGTTTTAAAGAAGAACGCAGTCTTTCTTTTTGTGTGTAAAACTACTTTTCAATGGGTATTCCCAACTATTTGTCTTTGTGTGGAGAAAAAAATCAATTTTAGAACATTTAAGAATTTTAAATAAATAAGAAAAAAAAACTTCGAAAGGGATTGATGCTGATAATAAAATATTTCACAAGGCAAGTGAAAATTTTATTAGTTACTTGGACTAAAAAGGTTAAGAAATACTTTAACGAAAGATCAAAATGCAATGTCACTGCCTACGAATTCCTTATTTAAAAAAAAATATTGCTTGAGCGTTAGACAATCACAATAGAAAACAAGCAAATTGTTAACTAAAAGTTTAAATACACGAAAAACGTAAAGCCCTGTAGGGGCATTGGAGTTTTTTTTTTGTAATTAAAAACTATATACATTTCTGCTTATTTATTTTTTTAGCAATTTATGAGACGCTTTGAGTCTAAGATTGAAAGTTCAAACCAGTTTTGAAGTTTTTAAGTATTTGAGAGAATATAGATAGTATTTAAAGAAAAATAAAATAAGAAATGAACATGATAGTCGCGAAAAATGGTGTAATTTTAATTGCAAATATGAATGTCATTTGGCACCAAATTCACTTCTCATGCCTGTTTTTCTAAAGCCAACAACCCCCCACCCCCTGAGTTCAAAACATATACAGGGTGTCCGTAAATACTGTGACAAACTATTAAGGGAGGTAAGGGTAACATCAGAGGGATTAAGAATTGCATCGAAACCCATGCCTGGAAACACTAACAGTACGCCGCTAGGAGCGCTCTCCTATTATGAACTGTTCCTGCATCTGCATTTGAACGAGTACTACGAGTACTTATCTTAATTTTATGGTTTCTGAAATTGCTGTTTAAAATTAAATTCAAATAAACTCAGTATGATAGTTATTTGATGGTTTTGGAATAATTTTACTAATTCTTTAAATTTCGATAACATAGCAATTTCTGAGCTTTTTTTACTGAAGTTTTCAACAATACTTATCGAAAACATAACGCCTAAATTAAATTAAGATATTTTAAGTAAATTAAAGTACCTGTTTAAAAGAACACGAAGAAACAGTTCATAATACGGAAGCGCTCCTAGCGGCAGACGATGACATTTTCGAACTTGGGTTCCTGTAGAACTCTTGGTCCTTATGATGTATTATACCTTTCCTGGACGTTGACGCAACATTTTCGGAATACCTTGCATATTTTTATTTATACTTGCTTATTTAATGTATTTTGTAAATGTTTTCTATAAAATAAGTATCAGTCCTTAATCTTCGTTTTGAAGTCAGCTCACACTTGTTTTATTTCATAAATATTAGACAGATCAAAATAATTTTCTTTTCATTTATAATTTTCTTGACTTTAACCTTATATCTAAAAGTGAAGGAAAAGCTTGAAACTATAAGATTTCTCGACGTTAATTAAAAATACATAAATAACAACGTTGCATATATAACAACGCTCAATTAAAAATACATAAATAAATCATGCTTACAATGACTTTGACTCGTGTTCAACTTTCTTAAACAGCAGTATTTATATACAAAAATATTATTATACTTTGTCTGTAAATGCTAGAATAACAATTGACATTCTATTTCTATGCAGCTCAGGTTTACTCATTTTCAAGCATCAATTGTATTACAATAAAAGATTAAACCCTGGCTTCTTAAATAATATGTAGCTGTTTGAATAATGATATCTCATTGAATAGCACATCAAGCGTGATTGTTTTCATGTTCATTAATATTTAATTTAGTTACTAACGAAAATGCATTAATGGAAGAAATAGATTCACGCTACAAAATAAATCCTATTACGCGTGCCTTGCAAAGTTTTAATAATGAAATCAGTGGTACGCATAAAAAGTTGTTTATCAATCTTTTTTCGTTTTTAAAACAGTGCATTATTTAGTCAAAGCTCTTCATAACAAGTGAGGTTTAAAGCACGTGTCAAACTTTTAAAAACGCGCTTTTACAAATTTTGAATTTTAATGCTTTTAATGAAACTAAAAAAAAAGGAATAAAATTAAAGTATTTTTTTTTTGAAAATTATAATAAAATTTAAAAATAGCTCACTTCAGCGCGTAGAAAAACTTTACCAACACTTGCGAAAAATGCAGTGAAGTGATTATGAAAAATTAAATAAAATAAAATTAGACTTCTAAACTGTCACTGTATTTCAGGTCCCCAAATAAATTTTTTTTTAAAATCAAAATAATATGTAACTAAAACAAACTAAGTCTTATTTTTCGATATTTTTTGGTGTGTGTGTGAGATAAAAAAAATATCCAATATATTATCTATATAAGGTGTTTAAAAAAAGATAAAACATATAAATAATATGTGGTGATTATGGAGTATTTTTATGTTATATAGAAACTTTAATAGTTGAATAAAATACACATGAAGTACGAGCTGTATAAACTTTGATGCATAGTGACTATAAATTGTAATGTAAGCAAGCTGTATACAAACTACAGATTTTAGAAACTTATAATCAGATATGAACTATAATGTTGCCATAACATCATTTTTATATATAATAATTATATTTTATATGTAGTTATATTCCTCTAGGTATGCTATATTTTCAGTTTATATCAGCTTTATGTTTACAGACAGCAGTAATAAAAACTGCAACGTAGTAATAAAATCCGATTTACTTTTCGCAATAATTATTTTTTTTAAAAAGTAATTTAGTGATTATAAATCTTACTTTCGTTTAAAACTATAATTTTACCCGAAAAAGGTCTGTTTTCCTATAGAAATATATTGAATTCATGCTGCATTTGACTTATTTCTCCTTAAAACGAGTGTTAATTGTCATAGTTTTTAAATGATTGGTTCCATTTAAAAAAAATTAACATTCATCATGTCATTAGTTCGAAGCAATTCTGTCAAATTCAATGCACGGATAAATTGCTAAAATTTACAAAAACAAACAAAAAAAAAGATTATATTTAGACTAATGAAATTGTTAAAAGAAAGTTAGTGATGTCAATAGAGCTTTTCTATCAACGTATATATAAAGAAAAATATAGAATTGCTGTTTAAATAGAAGTTTCTTGTATCCTCAGGCAGTTAAGTCTTTTATAAAAATGACATGTGAGCTTTAAGCAAGATGTTCTACAACTAATCAACTAACACATTAAATTCTTTCAGCTTGAAAACATTTTATATCTGCTTCTTAATTCTTTTGTACTTTAAGTGCTCATACCTTTTAAACATTTCCGAAAGCAAGTTGTCAAATTGTTAATATTTTTCTCTTTTCATCAGGTTTGTTAACTATAAATGTACTGTCAAATGATATATTTCTTTTTATTGCTTAAGAAATCAAAATTTATTATCTATTAATCAGTAATATTTATTACACTATATTATCATAATCAATTTTTGATACTATTTTTATAATTTTATAAGAAATTCGTATTCACTTAATTTTTTGCTTTTGTTTTATCTTGGAAAAATAGATTTATTCGTACTCCTAGGATGTGTTATACCACAGTGCTGGTTTTTCCTCCTATTATGATTTTACAGAAATACATGAAATTTATTCCAACTTTCTGCATTCCTATAGTTAATCAATTAGGCAAATCCTGACCAAATACTTTTCGCAAAATACATTCTATACATATATAATTACAAATTTTATTATATGGCTTTTATTATATGGTTTGTATTATATGGTTTTTATGATATGATTTTTATGACATGATTGACATGATTTTTGTGATATGATTTTTGTGATATGATTTTTATGATATGATTTTTATGATATGATTTTTGTGATATGATTTTTGTGATATGATTTTTGTGATATGATTTTTATGATATGATTTTTGTGATATGATTTTTGTGATATGATTTTTGTGATATGATTTTTATAATATGATTTTTATAATATGATTTTTATGATGTGTTTTGCAATTACAGTGCTATAGGTAAACCAAAATTCTAAAAGTTGTAGTTCAAATTGAGGTATTTTTTTTGGACCGTTCAAACCCGCATTTATTTTTTTTTGTTGTCCTTTTAAGATTTTGCTGTTGTTGCAGACTCACTCCTAGATATTGGGGGTCAAGTTTAGTACCATTAAATGCATCTTTTGGAAATATTTCACCAGTGCATTTTTAGAGTTTTTAACTAATGTATATTTTTCGAAATTTGTGCGTTTCCCGACTTTCAGACACCTTTCCACCAAATTAAAGATTTGATTTAAGTATTTTTTAATTGTGAAGAAATCATATTAAATGCTATTCTAAACAAATAAGATCTCAAATGCAGATTTTAATATTATCTTTGTGGTTTCAATTTCTATTTTTTATTGTTCAATTAAAATTGTGTTAACTTTATTCGACAAGGGAGTGGAATCTCCATACAGAAGATCACCATTAGTGAGCTACAGAGTACCCAATTGGAAAAGTATTTTGTACAAAACTAATATACAAAATAAACTGAGTGAAGTTTATTTTGTCTATGTGGTTTGAGCTCGGTTTTCAATAAAGACAAATTAGATTTAAGAAGACATGTCTCAAGTTGTTTAAAATTGAATTGTGGTGGTTGTTGAAAGGATACTTGCATCATACAGACTATTATAATACTTGTCGGAGGAAATGAAATACTTTAATACTACTACCTTTATGAAAAGTTCAATTTTTGTAAAAACCTAGTAAATAAAATAAACCTTGCAAAATTTATTTTGCATTTGCGATACGTGTTTATGGGTTTGCGTTTGGATTGCAATAAACAAAAAATAAGATTTAAGTTATTTTACATGTTTTAAGTTGCATGTTTTAAGTTGCATGTTTTAAGACATGTAACTTTACATGTTTGAAACATGTCTACATGTTTAAAACATGTTTTAAGTTTTTTTAAATTGAACTGTGATGGTTGTTTAACAGATGTTTGAGTCATACTAAATATTATTATAAAATTATCTTGTCAGATGAATTAAATACTTTAATGCCACTACTTTTATGAAAAGTTTAATTAACTATAAGGAAAGCATACTAAATATTCGTAATATTAATTTGGTTTTAAATATCCTTGTGCTTTTGATCGTCTCAAGGTATGAAAGTTATATTTTCATTGAAAGCCTATTTCTTTTAAGGAAATATAGTTGTACAAGATGCATTCAATTTATAATTCAGAGAATTAATTTGATTATTCGCAATAGAGCAAGATTGATAAATTTAAATTAAGAAAATTTCCAATCGTGAAATCAAACGTTCTGTATTATAAATTAAGTTGCAACATGAAATTATAAATTTATTTTAAAAGCTAACATAATAAATGTATTTCTTCGCATTTAATAAATAGTCTTTTAATCTTAATATATAGCAAGAATTTTCAAAAAATTAAAGTAAAATAATTTGTTGATAATAGTTAACATTTTAAGATAATTCAATTTTATTTTCCAAAATATCCAAAACTTACTAGATCAGATAAGCTTTTTAAATTTATTTTTAAGATAAAAGAGAAGAAATTGAGCTGATTTTAATTATAATCGTTCCAGGAAAAGGAAAATAATTACTCATAATTTACAGAAAACTTGAAAAAAAAATAATAAAACGGCTTAATTTTAACCCGCAATTCTCAATAAAATACACAACAGAGAAATAACTTTTTTTCTGAAATTATTACTAGAGAAGTTTTCTTATTACCAATAAAAATTTATGCATAACCCATTATGTAATGGTTTAGCTTAAAATCATATTTGCTGCATATGATAATGCTGAATTTCAATAAATATTAGATTACATTAGAGAATAGAAATTTTCAATTGCGTGAACTAGTTTTTTTTAAAATTTTCATTACCCTTTAATGAATAATTTGAATAATGATTTCAATAATTACAAAAAAAACAAGTTTTCCTTCTTACTTGGCTTATCATAATGGTATTAAACACAAGACATAAGGTTTGGTTTAAATATTTGTGCTTTTATTGTTCAATATATTTTGCATACATTATGGCTTCCTTTGCAATACAATAAGTAGTACACAATTCTGCATAAATTTCTAAATCAAGATGGGTGTACAGTGATCAAAATTTAAAAAAAATAAAAAAGCTAAGTCTCTAACCTCTGTTCGAATAATTGGATTTTCGTTAACTAAGTGTCAATCTCATTAGCTCAAAGGAACGACCACAAAATATGTCAATTAATTAGTGCTAATTATTAAGTGAGGAATGAGACACAAAAACTCACTTTCGATGAATAAGCATGAATTTTTGACGGATTCCGATTTTTGCATTCTAGAATATATAGTTTCAATAGTTTAGTCAGGAAAATAACCGTTTGAGAATAATGCTAATTTCGTTTTTGAGTATTTTTTCACACTTTGAGAACTTTATAAGCGAATTGAACGAAATTTTACACACAATTAAGAAATTCATTTATGCGAAGATATCCAAGCAAAAATTGTTTTGATAATTATTTAATTTTCGTTTTGTCAGTTCTTAGTAGTTAAAAAAATTGAATTGTAAGATATAAAAATAAAATTTGTACACCATTTTAAGCTATGCAATGTTAAATGTCAAAATGCAAAATTTGAGCAAAATCGGTCGATTATTTTGAGTCTTAAAATTTGAAAACTTATTTTTAATCCTTCATTTCTGAAGAACTATTTTGTACTAAGACAATATCTCATAAAACTTTATACGCAAACTCTTTATCCTAATTTGAAGTTCGTAAAATAGAGTTATGAAGTTTATGAGAATGTTTCCAAATGTGTATAGTCTAGAATAGATGGCCATAGTTTTATTGAATCGAAAAAAGTACTAAGAATAGCGATACAACTACTGTTTATGTATGTTTTAAATTTTCTTACAAGTGCTAAAAATATTTTTTGTGAAAATTAATGAAATATTGAGAACAAAATATTATAAAAAAATGGAATTATCCACAATGTCTTGATCAGTTAACCATCCATTAGAGTATTAGAAACGTGAAGTTAAAGTACAGGAAATGACATATTTCATTCAATTTAACATGAAATACATGATAAGTTAAAAAGAATGAATTTATCATGGAAAATAATCTAATAAACAAAATCTACAGTACATATTTTTATCATTATTTTCGAAATAATATGCCACATTGTTGGCAAAGGTTTTCTAAGTGTGTATATATTTCATGGAACCACTGTATGCACCTAACGCATCTTATCCCTTCATCAAATTCACTTAGTTATTTTATTCTTCTGTTCACAGCCAATTACTTTATTCATAGCCAATACACTGATATTCATCAAAATCTGAGAGTGTAGAATCGAATAACATGTGGAGTTGGAAAACATGTAGAGTTCAATGCATGTAGAAACATGTAGAGTTTTATCCAGTAGGTTTTACATTGTAAAAATTGTGATGTAGTACCTATACAAATTCAGTATTGAAAAACTTCAAGAATTATGTGAATGAATACTTTATTTCAATTTAATATCAGATCAAGTGATATAGACTCTAGAAGGGTGAATTAAAAGTTGAACATCGATTATTGAGATAGCTTTCAACAAACTAAAAAAAATTCCAAAATTCCGAAAATTATTTTCGCCAAGTTTGACGTGCATGTGGAAATTGTCCGAAGACAACCTTAGATTGTTTACAATGCAGCACGAGAAGGTTAAAGTTTGCACGCAGCCAAACATTCCTCGAAAACAGGGGTAACTGTTATAAAAGAGCACGGATTCTTTTAGTTACATAGTAAAAAGAATTTATGCTCGCATAAGAAGATATACACAAATCTGTTAATAGTAATAAATAAATTTAAATTGTTTAATTAATATTTGCTTCTATTTTAATAAGCCTAGTTTGAATTCCTCTTAATATTCTCTCTGTGCTGTGCGTATGGTTGATTAAGAGACAAAGATTATTTTAAGAATTCGTGCCTTGATAATCCTCCTAAATTGATAATTCTTATTTGATATCTGCATCATAAAAATAACTGACTTAAATTTGTATCATAGTTTATTGTAATTATAAATTTTAGTGCTACTGAACACAGAAAATGGGGGGAGGGGAAATTCTACTTACATATGGTAAGTTCTACTTTACACCGAGTTGTGTAAAAAAAACGTTCTTGGTGTTTCACTACTCTGAAGACCAGAGTTACACCAATTTGGTGTAAATAGTTGCCACCAGTTTTGATGTTGAGATGCGCTATAATATTGTTTTACAGCGCAGGCTTACTGAGTATCATGAAATATAGCTGGAACTCTTTTACAAATAACTTTGCTTACTTGTTAGACGTTTTGCCTAATACTCAAACTTGTAAGTGTATTCACAGAGCTATATATGCATATACACATCTGTTTTGTTTCAGTTTATAGCTCCTTCAGATTCACTTGCTTTGAGTATGCAAAAGCGTAAATTTGGCGCAGTGCAGTCACATTCTGATTGTGTGCGTTTAAATTCAACTTGCAATCAATCTCTAAAATTGCGTGAAAGTAAAAGCAATGACAAATATTAATTAGCAAAAATAAATTTTAACAAAGGGTTTTCCTTCTTCTAAAGGTATACTTTAAAAAAATCCTTACACGCGTTAAAATTTTAAGGTAAGAAAATCCTTTTTTATACTTATTTTTATTACAAATTTTCAGCTGAAGTTAGCAATTGAAATGATTTATGACATCCTCTTGAAAGTATCATTTTTCGAGTAACGAAACATATTTACCTTTTCTTTTCAAAGATTAATCAAAAAGTTTTTTTTTTTGAGTGATATTATTTTGACAAAGACTTTAAAATAGTGGATACAGTTTAATGTGTGTAAGTATGTCAAAATTGTTTACGTTTACTAGACTGATAAATTTGAAAATTATAAAGATTTTTGACGTAAGTTATTTTTCATGTTGAAACGGAATAAATATTATATTTCCTTAGAAAGAAAAATAAAACGTTTCTATTTCATAAACGCTTCTACTTTTTAAGAAATACATTTTTTTAAAAAACAGGTTCAACGTTAAAATAAAATTTTAGAACTTTAAACTATAATACAGGGCAAATCGGCAGAAACCATTCAAAGGTATTAAACTTGAAAATTTTGATGTTCAAATTGAATCATAGTGCAGATTAATATTTTATGAATAAAACTCCTACATTTTCTAAACTATTTGCCCTATGGTTTTATTTCAGAATAAGTAAATAAAAAATATCTAAAGGAAAGAATACCTAACTTGTCTAGACAGCCATTGGATTGCAATGGCAAAAGTGTATATATTTAAAAGTTAAAAACAGTAAGTTTTGTATATAAAACACTTGGGGCATCTAAACTGTAAATTTTAGTGACTTGTGTTAGATTTCATTTGATTCATCGTAAGGAAACATAAGTTACATTACATCATTTGCATAGCTAACAATATGATATGCACAAATAAGGACAAGTCAAACATGTGCTTTCTGCACATAAAACCATCATTTCTCTTAAATTATTAGTTCTACCTTTTCGAATTCACTCTTATTCGATTCTGCGAGTAAAAAAAAAAAAAAAAGAAGAAAAAAAATCAGTTTCTCGGATAAATGATCGTTTAAAACAGTACATGTGAAACGATATATTCATTTCGATAACTATTTCAATTCGACGCTCTGAGCTCTTAAGGTCCGTTCGTAAACTTCTGACGTATCACCGTGACAGCACGTAAGCCCCAAACAATTTCGGAACGAAAAACTAAAGACCCACACAAGAAGAGCTCCACAAATTGAGCCAATCGGCAAAGGAGACCTAAGAATAGAATTTACCTCTATAACAATATTTAAATACTATTTCCTCCCCGTGTAGTAAATGGTGACTGGTGCATGTTAAATCTATCTGGTCACAAAGTCTTCCATGTTCCCACTACAAATAATACCTCATGAGGTACTGAATTGGAGATTGATCGCTCTATAGTTCAGGTCAAAATTGCGATGTATTAATAGGTCCTCACTATAAACGGATGTGATGTATGGGTGTGGTATAAGTCTGAATCTTGTGCATAGATGGCGCTGCTAGAAAACAAGGAAAATCGCACCCCTTGCCTTAATGGCAGACGAGAACAACAACAATATTATTTCCTTCTTTCAAAATCGAAAGTGTGATACCCACCATTCACCAACAGGAGGGATATTTAACAACTCGCCACAGAAATTTTTCACAAATGTCCTGTTTTCAAAATATCTTTACCATTAAGAAATGTTGACGCTGAACATTTTTGAATTTAGTATGTTTTATTTAATTACAAACATTCTGAAAAAAAAATGGGGTTTTCTCTACTCAAACACTGGAAAAATCCTCGTGTTCATTACTTTATGAAGAAAAACAAAAATTCAATAAATAAAAAGTCTACTTAAATATTACATTGGAGCAATCTCCATTTTACTTTAATATGATAAATTTAAGACCATCAATCAATCTTTTTGCGTTTTAATTACTGAATCGTTCTAAGTATGTATATATTTCTAAAATCATTAATATATTAACAGTTCATTGTTACTTATTATTCCCGTACGTAGCTACTTTTGTATCTAATGGGAATAAAGCTTGTTAATAATTTTGCTTTACTGTTACGTAAAATTATACCATAATTGGCCATTAATGTATTTTTTCCTTAATCACCTCTTTATGTTCTCCAGATCTCTCAAATGGCACACGAAACGAATGGAATCGAGTAAGAGAAAAATCGATCTGAAAATCTCTCCATTTACATGTGTGATTACACGTTAAATTTAGAAAACTTACATTTAATCAGAAATCGCATAAAACCTTTAGTATTTTTTTTCTGCAGGGGGGAATTTGTTATTTTTGACGCGTTTACTTCAAAATATATTTTCTATTCCTCTGAAGTATAGCTATTTTTATAAAGCTAATTTAGTTAGGAAATGTTGCATCATGGAAAGAAACCCATTCACTAAAAGTGAACTATCGGTTCCATTTGCAACGCTGATAGAGAATTAGATTTTTTTTATGACATAGAAATATCATTATAAATTGAGAAGATAGAAACTATTGCGTTTGTTTGAAGTATAAATATTTTTAAGGCCTACAATTTCCTCGACAGTTTAATAATGGAAAGATTTCTAAAGATGTCTAGTCAGGTAGCTCTATGATTGCATAGTTAAAATTTTGAAATTAAATTTTTCTTCTTAGATTATAACATTTTATGGAATTTTCTATTTCTAAGGCTTTTAAAGAGTTATATAGGTTGATATTTATTTTTCATTTTTTATAATAAGCTATGGCATACAAAAATTATTATCAGTAATTTTAATCTGCTATACACAAGTCGTAATGCGTTCGGATGCGTTAGCCTCGATGTAAGAAGGAGACAATTTACTTATTTGCTGCCACGATGACCATCCGGAGTATGGTAGTTAGAATGAAACTCGTTTTCGTTAGCTCAGCACTTATAAGAGCAAACAATTCTTAATAAGTTTCGTGTGAGCAGTGTAGTGAAGGGTGTACGTAGGGAAAAGGCATAGATCCTCTCGTTTTTCAGCAGTATCATAATTTTTTGTCAGTTTTCCTTTTTTTATTAATTGTAAGTTTTTTTTAATTCATTTCTATATTCAAAGTGCTAGTTCTAAGTACTGGAAAAATCTTTTGTTCCTTTGAAGTTACTGAAAAGTAGTTCTATGTTGTGTATCATTTCTTGTTGCTGCTACTAATTTATTCGGTACAAAATAACACCTGCATTCTCAACCACCCTCTTCATTAAAGTTAGATGGGAAAAACTTTTATTTAAGTGGTTATAATTTAGAGAATTTTAAACCAAACACAATAACAATTCAGAAATACATAGAAAGAATGTTATTAAATAATGAAATTGTTAGCACTTCCTCTGTAAAAAAAATTGCCACAACGATACGTATGAGACTCGGCAAGACTACTATGGAAAAATGACTCCCTCATCTAAGAAATTCTCATCACAGTAGATCAGTATTTGGTCTTTGACTACAGCTTCGAAATATACAGGCAAAGTGGCAAAGCTAGATGACCATTCGTCCAGATCAAAAACTTCAACATGACGACGTTCCCTCTTAGCTCAATTAAAGGTGCAAAATACTCTGCAGATTTCTTTTGGCTCTCATATTTGGAAACTCTCATGAAAGGACATCATTTTGGCACGTTAGAAAAAGTCATAGATGCTCGAAACAAGGTTCAGGAATGTTTCGAAAAGTAACATGACGCTTTCAGTTTTATAAGATCTAGCAGAATGTGATGCATCTACAAATGATGGGTTATTTTAAAAGTTTTTCGTGTGTAGCACCGATCGGAACAACAAATACTTTTTGAAAGTCTCAAAGTATTATTTTTTGGGTGAACTCTATCTTCCTGTCCTCATTTAGAGCAGATTATTTTTGTCTCTAAAAAACATTAAACAAGACGTAGAAATTAAAAAAGGCATGACACAAGTCCCAGTCTCAAATGGTGTCAAAATATTGGCTCTTTCTCACCCGTAGAATTTCGGTTTTAAACTTACGGCGGGGAAGAGTCATACACTTTTTTCATATTTCTTCTATTTTACATAAATTTTAAAGAAAATGCAGATCCAATGTGGTTTTTGAAGTTGGAATTTTATAACCGAAATCCACACGATTAACGTCTGCATTATTACGAGTGAATCATATTTATTTTTTAATTTATAATGTGTTCTTGTTAACGCTAGAGCCATTCGAGTAAACTCAAAACAAATTATTACATATTTGAATACATCACTCCTTAACCTGGGGAATTTTTTTTTAAAAAATCTGAAATGCTTTCGGTGAAATAATATGATAAAGAGACGAAAGAGCAAAATGGGCTTTTAACTAATTCAACTATATACACTTTGAAAGCTATCAAATCTTTATATGTAGTTAATATAGATTTTAAAAAAAAAATTTTTTTTAACCCCTTTTTTTAATTCAAACGCACTTTTTTTTTTTCATCAAAAAAACTATCCGAAAAATACGATGTTTTTTTACTTTAATTTTTTGTGTGAAAAATCCTATAAACATGGAACACTCACTGAAACAACTGAAAAAAAGATAGAAATAGGTGTATGATTATTTATAAATGATAGCTGAAGTAGCAAAGAACAAACAAGAATAAGCAAAGAACAAACAAGAATAAGCAAAGAATAAGAATAGCAAAGAATAATGGAAAAAAATCTTTTTTCCTGTGTAGGAAATCCAAAACCTATCTACTCTACTAAAAAGCGATCTCATTCGCTCTTATCATAGACAAAAACGAGCAATTTTCGTAACTCCATCATTGTTTTAAAATATATAATAATACTATAATATCATGTATTTTTCAAAATGATACATTTAAGTATCAATTTCAGTGGATTTAAATAAGTTTCGGTCATTTTATAACATATATTTTTTATCAATTAATTTCATTTTCAGAAATAAGTTCTACTTACTGTGCATGACGGTAACTAAAATTTTTTCCAGGGAATCGATTAGTAAATAGTCAAAAGTGTCATCTAGATTGAATGCTTGCGATTTTTAAAAAAAAATAAACTAAAGGATCTCAATTTATGTAACAAATTACCTTTATGCTTTAAATTTGAATTAATTAATATTCCATCTCAAACTGCTCCCATTTTTATTGACGGAAAACATTTTGTATGAATTACTATTCTAGTTTACTAGCTCAAAATTTGAATCTTGTTTGAAAAAAAAAAGAATAGAAGATAAGATAGAAGATATTTAGAGGAACAAGGCAGAAATATGGTTCATTTCAGGTTTCTTCGGCCCCTTAACTCTTCGAAACAGCTGATTATGCTTTTGAGGCTTTAAACGGTATGACCATTTCATGCTTATTCAGATATATCTGAAACGGTCCAAAATAAGATATAGGATACTCAAAATAGGATATAAGATATGTGTATATAGGGTATCCAACGGAAATCTACTATACTTAAAAGCAATCCCATTAGTTCGTATTTTAGAAAAAAAAAATTTCTAGGAACTCTGTCAACGTTTTGAAAAAAGAAAAACACTTTCTTTCTAAAAACATGTTTTCATTGCTAAATTTAGGTATCAATTTCAATAATTTAAATATATTTTCGGTTATATTAATACATTCTTAAATTTATATTTTTTCAATTTATTTAATTTCCAGAAATAAGTTATATATACTGGGTTTGATATACGGTATCTAAAAATTCAAACTTTCTGGGAATCCATTAATAAATATTCAGCAATGCCATCTTGATCAGATGTTTAGTGCTTTTTTTATATAAACTA
Source organism: Parasteatoda tepidariorum (assembly GCF_982258835.1). Classification (NCBI taxonomy): domain Eukaryota; kingdom Metazoa; phylum Arthropoda; class Arachnida; order Araneae; family Theridiidae; genus Parasteatoda; species Parasteatoda tepidariorum. The sequence continues at coordinate 55,519,569 of NC_141765.1, forward strand.
AAGAATTTCAGTTTATGCAACAAATTTCCTCCCTGATTTAAATTTGAATTAATTAAAACTCCTTTTCAAACTGCTGCCATTTTGATTTTCGGAAAACATTTTGTATGAATAACTACTCTAGCTAACGAGCTCAGGATTTGAATCGTGTCGTTTGAAAAAAAAGTGAAGTGAAGAAAGAAGACTCAGTTAGAGAAACAAGGCAGAAATAAGGTCCATTTCTAGTTTCTTCGGCGCCTTAACTCCAGGTGATGTCATGAAATAGCTGACTATGCTTTTGAAATTCGAGACGGTAGGACCGTTTCATGCATATTCAGATGGGATCAAAGTGAGCAAATGGAATTGATTTTCCGCTGATTCTGCTTCTTTTCTTTAGGGGGTGAATCGTATTTCATCTGGTAAATTCAACTTTCGAACACTCTCTCTCTCTTTTTTTTTTTCAATATTCAAAGAAATTCTATTTCACAAGGAGCACAGTTGTACATTTACGGAATGTAAAACCAGATTGAATAAGTAAGTGCGTTAAAGAAAGACACAAGGTTTTCTTCTCTATTTGCCGAAATAAAATTAAGTGCGCGACCGAGATAGACTTTTATATTAAAAAGAAAAGAAATTCAAATGTCGTTATGTTTTCGAGAAAGCATTCTATTTTCGAACAGAATATTTTAATGAGATAAATTATGTTTGCTCTAGTTATTACAGTAAATAATATTTGAATAATAATCTATTGATAAAAATTAAAAATATATTAAAAAGAAAACAAATTCAAATGTTACGTTTGCTAGAAATATTCCTTTTTTCTAACAGACTATTTAAATAAGTTTAAATAAGATTAACTATATGGTTGTACTAGTTATTTAAGCAAATGATATTTGAATAAAACCTTTTTATATTTAAAAATATATGAAAGAAATATGAATTCAAAAACAAATAATTGTTAGAGACAATCCATTTTCCATTGGAAAATCTTTTCTACCTAAAAATCAGCCACTTTTTGATATTGGTGGGTTGTGTGTTTTTAGATTTACATTGGTTTGTTATTATTTAAAGCTCTGGAAATTGACGCAAAATGTCTTTTTTGTGTGTTTGCTATCTTTGAAAACCTGAATAATGACAAGCCCAAGAACTTATACGTATAGACAATATTGAACAATCGTATAAATTAGTATTAATAATTCAAAAGACAAAACTAATCTAACTTTAATAGTTTCTTTTAAATTAATTTAATCCACTTTTAAATCGGCCAAGTTAGAACTTTTTATGTACAGTGCGCAATAAAAAAGCGAATCACTCTGAATAACTTTTGAGCTAATGATTAGATCTAGGACTCATCCTTAATAGCTCGAGTGGGTGACCTCAACTAAACTAATTATTAAATGAAGACGATATTTAAATTAGAAAATCAGACACTTAAACTTACTTTCTCTGAATAAACATGCCTTTTTTGACTGATTCGGATTTCAGATCCCCGAAATATAGGGGGTTGCCACAATCTGGGATATATGGTCCCAGTAGTTTGGTCAGGAGAAATGAAAAATTACAATTTCATAATTCGCTCTCCTGAACTAACCATTGGGACCATATTTTCAAGATTGCGGTTACTCCCTTTATTTTGGGGGGTCAGAAACCCGAATTCGTTGGAAAAAAAGGTAGGTTTATTCAGAGAAAGTACGTTTTTGAGTCTAATTTTGTAAATTCAAATATCGTCTTCGCTTATTAATTATCATTTTTGAAGTCACCCTCTCGATTGAGTCCTAGAAAGTGAAGATCCGATCATTAGATCAAAAGTTATTCAGGGGGATCCTTTTTTTCTTCTTTTGGTACTGTGTATTTAAAAATAATTCTGACAACCTAATTTTAATGAAGCATCATATCAAATAACTTAATCAAAAAGAATTTAAGAGAGAAAATTATAATTTTTGAAATAAACAATGCAAACTTAAAAAAAATTTTTAATTGTGACGTATGCAATGTTTTCAATTTGAATAAGTAAATGAAAATGCCATTTATTGTTAAAGATAAATATCACTATTCTTAATAATAAACAGTGCTAAAGCAAAGTTATAATTTAATGATAAATGACTAATGGTTAAAAACTCAATTTAAGTCGGTAATATTTTTATATCAGCTTCCATCCAAGAAATAAAATAATTTAGACCTAGATTTAATAAGTATCCCTAAAATAAAGAATCATCTTTATTTGTGAAAAAGCAAATAATATTGCGGTAATAAAATAATCTTTCTTTTTAAAAAAAAAGACTATCACTGAAGATTGCTTTCTTATTTTTCAATCTAATAAATTAATCTGAATAAGATTAATTTTATCTTATAATAAAACAAGGCAATTTTTTATAACTAATCCTTTTGTCATTTAGAAATAAAGAATTTAGGTTTAAGAGATAATTAAAACTGATAGGTTTTTGGAATTATTTTTAAAATTGATGCAATAGAGAGAAAATGTATTAAGAATCCATTAAAATCTTATAATACTCTGAAGAATTAGTTAATTTACGGTATTGTTGCAGCTAGGAAACTTCTTTGCAATACAATAACACCTAAAAAAAGCTATAATTTTTGTATAAATTATAATTAGGAGGATAAAATAATCATGATGATCTAGAAAATCTTCATTAATTAGCAATATATTCATTATAATAAATTACCATTTGTGAAATCTTTTAGCTGAGTAAATTTCAATAGTACAATTTTGCTGATTTAAAGATCCAAAAAAATATTTTGTAACTAGTTGTGTCTCTTAAATCAATTAGAAATCTCATTTCGAAATTTATGTTTATGGAGTTACTGTACAAATTATCATCAAATCTCTAATACATTCGTGCCTGGATAATCAGTTTTGTTTTATAATATATTTTATTAATTATATATATATGATAATACATATTAAAGAGAATACTATTCTGGTTTCCTTGTATTATTGAAGACAATGGTTTAAAGACGAAAAAAAAGTAATTATAAAAATTATATTATTTTATTAATATCCATGAAAAAACAATTATCAATTACAAAATTTTTTTGCGTAAAAATTAATTTCTTACGAAACGATACCTTATTATTATCAAACAAAGGAAGCTATTAGTGGATAAGAATTCTTATATTTCAAATGTTAAAATTTTTTATTATAGCAGCTTTTTAAGCAATTTGTTTGGAAAGTAAGAAATATTTTCGGTTTTCGTAAAATGCTACTTCAGTTTTTCCTGATATATATGATATGTATGTTTTTTCCCCATTTAACTTAGCAAAATGTTAATAAAAGTAAACTTAAATTTCCAACCGTTCTAAAAAATTGTACACATTGCGGTAAAAATCTTAAATAATTGAGTATATTGAAATAATATTAAGGAATATTGAAAAGAAATATTAAAAAAAGTACTTTTTAATATGGGATTCGGAATTGCAAACGAGTCGAGGGATCAATAGAGGAGATCTTAATCTTGATACAGTCAAACTTCGCTATAGTGAACCCTCAAGGGACCGAAATTTTGATTCACTATAACCGGTAATAATAATAATTTTGATTCACTTTATCCGTTCCGCAGGCAATTTAACTAATGGTTCCCAAACTCCTCCCTTTTATTACTTAAATAAACTCCATTATTTAAATAAATGACTGAAAAATATTTTTTAGTAGCGAAAAATGTGTTATTTTTCATTACTCTTCGTCTTGCTTACAAAACAAAAAAAAAAGAAAAAAGAAAAAAAAGGAAAAAAATTTAGTAATCTTTAGCAGATGAGCAATCCTGACAGAAAATTCATATTGATCCCACTGACACCTTACAGGCGCACTATCTGTCAGGGTTGGAAATATCTGCTTGGTTTGTTTAGGGATAGGAAAATGAGATAAAAGAAGCTTATCGCTAAATTCCCCTCTATAGATGGTTTTAAAAATCGGTATATGTATTTATTTGAAAGTAAAAATTTCAAAATTATTACAAAAAAAATGAAGAAAAAAATCAGTTGAAGACAGAAAAAAGTTCATTATATCCAACTTCCTCACTTTTTTGGTTCACTATATCCACAAAAAATAACATTATAGGTATATAACAGGGCACGGGACCTAACATTTCATTCACTATATCCGGGAGTTCACTATAAACCGTGTTCACTATAGCGGGGTTTGACTCTATAAACAAAAATACTTAGTACTAGTTGCAGTTTGAAACACTAATTTAACTGAATTGTTTTATGTTATTATAGTCTTTAAATTTTTTAGCGATGAAATAATTAGTTATATAAAATAAATTAATAATAAAATGATTAATCAAATAATATTTCAAGTAATTCAGAAAATTATAAACTAAGACCAAATATTCAAAAATTGTTTAGGGTTATAACTCTGTTCCATTTACAATAGACGAGTGTCATTTTATATTTTCTACCTCTACGGTAACCATTTGTTTTTTATTAATTTTGCCAAATGGTCAGTGGATTTTGATATAGCGAATAAATAAGTAAATGAAGATGAGAAAAAGACTGAATGAAAGAATAAGTAATAAAGAGTGAGTGAATTAGTGAAACGAGGAAATAATATGTGACGGGAAATTAAAGTATCAGTGAGTCGGCTGATATTTGATTTGATATATGAGCTTGTAAATAAATATGCTTATTAACGTATAATGCTTTATACAATAATGGCATATAGGGGTGGAATGCAGGAGAGAGCGTACTGTCAGATAATTTCTGGCTTCAGAATGACACCACGTGGCTGGTTGGTGAAATGAGAGGGAATTTTCTACTTTCCGTTTTTCCTTGTTATTTCAATAGAAGAAATTCAATACAAGAATTTTTTAAAAAGAAAAGTTTGTATTAAAGCAAATTATAAGCCCATATAATAAGCCTGAAGTTTATATTGGAAAATTTAAAGCAAAACTTTAAATATATGTAAAAAAAAAATCTTTTCCATAGTTATCAATACCCAATTCATTTTTGAGTTTAAAATTACATGGTATATTTTTGTTGATGAGGGTGTTTGATCAGTCCTATTAAAAGCCTAGATATTTGAAAGATAACTCTCGAAATTCTTTGGTTTGACCAATATTTTAAAAAAATATTATAAATGCGAATAATAATAGATGGATGAGGAAGTTCATGTTTTATTATAGTGACCTGCTTTTAGAATCTGCTTATCAGTAATTTTCAAAATCTACCAGAATCGCTGCTTTTCCCTATTTACATGAATAATAGATTACTGATATATTCCATTAACAATGGTCAATGAACTATGTGGAAGGTTGAATGTTTGGTGACAATTTCTCTTTGTTAAAGCAGTGTCAACTTATTGAAACAGGTCTTTGAAAAATATTGAAATGGGTTACAGTACGGGCTTCTTAATCCGCATGCCTAGCTCGTTAACTTACTATACCTAATTCAATGGCATTGCTAAGTAGTTAACCATTTTTAATTTCATTTATTTTCGCTGAAGATTTGTCAATCTGGTCTTACTGTGCTTTTGCACCAAGCTCCTTAAATGGTTTCACTACGAAGTTGTTAGGCAGGTTTACTATTTCTTTTTTAAAATTTCATTTGCTTATTGCACGCAAAATATATAAAGGGACATAATAAAAAATTTTGGTTTCAAATGATAATAATATATATATATATAAAGACTAAAGAATTACTGTAAAAAGGTCATAATATGAAATTTAAAAATTTTTATTAGATAATTTATAATTGTAGGTAAAGGCTATAGTCTGAAGCAGAGTGAAAAATCAATACATAAGACAATCTCCAAAGTAATTTCAATTGTTGTCTAACGGTAACGATTTCGCATGAACTATTCCCAATTCAGGGACTCTAGTACAGAATAGGGATCTCTCCTGTACCCTGAAGTCCTTATGGTAAGAGAATTGATCGCTCCGCTCTTTCAAGCACACTCCTTATACATTATCCATGGTAAGGGGATAAGGGCACATCGGTTGAGAATAATTCTGTTTACAGAACGTAGCTGACACGAGTCCTAGATTTACGGCGTTACTCTAGGACACACTTCACAGATTTACGATTTGTTGCTCTCGACGGTGTTTTGGTGTTGTTCCTACTCTTTCGTAGTTGCATCTCTGCTTTGTAAATGTTTGGATAACCCTAAGCTTCACATTTTCCCTTATTTTGATTAGTGGGGAAAAGTTATACCAGGCGTATACTCGACTTTTGTTGGAATATGTTATATTTCTTAAAGGAAATGAACATTCCAAAATGGCAAGCGTTTTTAGATTGTGATTATCCACATTTGAATACTATATTAGTTTTACGAGTATAATTTAGATATCAGAGTGGGTTTTTTGATATCTCATTCCAGCATTTTGAGTTTTGATTTTTTAAAGAAATTAATAAAAGATTATAAATTGCGTAAATTTATTGCATTTTAATAGAATATGTTTAAGTTTATTTTTTTCTTAATATGTATCTTTCAAATATTTTGTTAACATTTTTTATAATCTTTAAATTAAATGATGCTAGATAAATTATAAATGTTTTATGGTTCGTATGTTGGTTTGTTTTCTTATTTCAATGTTATACTTTTAAATTTCCCTTCCTAATAGCATACTAAATGGGCAGTATTACATTGAAATCTACTTCAAAATTGTTGTATGGAAGAGTTTTGTTTCGTGAAATGCTCGACAACCTCTTATTTAGAGTAAGATTCAGTAAATGCTGTTATTTTTTTTCATTCATACATTTTTGCCAACTATATTTAAGCAGTTCTATCCCAGCAATTTATTTTGAAATTTCATTGGAACGTGCTTCATTAAAGTTTAAATTTTGAAAGTAAAAAAGAAAAAAAGAAATGCAGGTGCCAATAAGAATTTATTTATATGTAAAATGATCTGGAGTTACCGTTGTCAAAGGTGACTTGCACAATCAATCAGGCTAAAAAGTCGAAGAATAATTTTAGATTAAGGCCATTCTTAATAAATAGTTCAAGTCACGATGCCTGAAATATGTGAAAATTTCTGATACAATTTCAACAATTCCTAAAGCAAACACTTGCAAGGAAAAATTAAGGAGGCAATATTTCGAGTCACATCTCGATAGACACCAGAGAAAAAAGTAGATGCAGAAATTAAGTAAAGGATGATCTCCGCTTTCGCTTACTCTAATTTATCTAAGTTTTCTAGAAGATTTTGTGTAGTTATGGTATCCTATATGCACCATGTTACATCTGATTTTTGAAAACAAACTAAGCAATTGTTGAAACAAAGACAGAGTATCGAAATGATGAAAGATTCCATAATCAACACAAAAGTGTTGTCTATTGTCTATTTTGTGTTTTGGAAAGACAAAGTTGAGACAATCACATTTGGAGCACAAAGTAACTTTTTCTACTGGAATCATGCAAGGTCAAAGGCAACAGTTGATTTTATAACAATAACGTAAGAATTACGATTTAATATGCTTTTTCATATCACTATTAGAGAGATTTTGCTTTTCTTAAAACTTTTACTTTATTCGGTAACATATAATTTTTTTCAAAATTAAAAAATAATCCAGAAATTTTTTTTATTTATAATGTTATTTCAGATGGAATAAAAGCTCAGTTATATTATAAGAATTAATAAAACAAATTAAAACATTGTTATAATCAGTATTATAGGTTTTGTGAGAATTCTAGAATCAATAGATTTCCTTAAAACAGGACTCTTTTGAAGTCCAGAGGGAAAATTATTTTAAAAAGGATAGTTTCTCTACTAGATTAATCAGCCCTGGTTAATTGACTAGGATGATTCACTAACGAATAAATAATGTAAGAAATTTTAAAAAATACTTGTCTTTATAAAAAAAACACGCCTAGTTTTATTTATTTTAAGCATATTTTGAGAGCAAAATGTCCTCATTTAATTTTTATAGGAACCAGTTTTTGAAATATTAATGATGCTTAACAGTGTAAAACCTTTTTTCAATACTGATTAGAACGATAGCTATATAGTATCCCTGTATTCTTTTGCTTTTCTTGGTAAAATTTATGTGATTGTATACTATTTTGAATAATTTCAAAGCGAAAATTATTAAGCATTTTACTAAAATAAACGTAAATATGTTTCGAAAATTAAAGCAGGAATTCCCCTATTTATGTAATAATAGACCATGCATTTAGTTGTTAAATAGTATTTAAGAAACTTTTAATATTACTGGAAAATACCGCATAACTATCTGTAGTATAACTAAATGCTGATTTAAAAAATTATATAAAATAAGGAAATGATTAAAAGGTGTTTGTTTCAAATAATAACGACCTCTTCTAGTTATAAGCATTAAATAAAGATTATGAAATCCAGTTTTGCATAAGCTTAAGTCCTTGTTATACACGATAAGACTAAGCAGTCTGTAAAAATCTTTAAAAAACTATGTACTGAATTTACTTAATTTTATTCTATCTTCTAGAAGATAATTACGGAATGTGTAAGAATTGATGCATCGTAATAAGAATAGCTAAGTAAATTGAAAGAAATTCTATTACTTTGCCAGCAAACAATAGTTTATTTCTTTTTATTGTCTTTGTAGGGAGGCGGGATCTTCAATCTAGGAAGAAATAAATTGTGATCAGTTCGGGGAAACCTTATCATGGCATCAAGGAATCTTGTTTAAAAAGAGGATAAGCGTGAACTAATTACAACATCGATGTGATTCTAAAAGTATCAATTCCAAATAGTAATACATCCTGTTTGTTAGATTCTTTACTTCAATAGCATTTAAAGCAAATAAATTGCGATATAAAATGTCTCTTAAGTTGCGGAGAGAATGTTTAAATGTTCAATGCAATGGCACCATTTGGATTTTTCTTAGTTTTATATTTGCGATTAGATATGGAGATAAAATGTTTAAGTCTACAAATTGAAGTGTTTAATTTTGGCTAAGTAAACTCTTGGGTGAACTGGAGCTAGAGTTTAAGAATAAAATAAAGTGAGTTCTTTAAATTGTGTTTCGTAGGGGATTAATTTACCGCAATTGATTCATTTAAACATTCGATTCTGTTATGTTTAGTTAAGCTCAAATTTTTTTTAAAGTCTGATTTTGAGTATAAAGAATTTTGGATGAGAATTTCAGTATGATTTGTATCATTTTTAGGTTGTGGTTTAATTATGCTTGATCAAAATACAGTTTCATGCTTTTTTTTGTTAACTATAGAGAGTTAAAAATAATCATTTAATCAAAAATAAAAATTAATATTTAATTTTTATTTAGTTAATTAGCTAAGTTTCTTCTATTCAGCGATTCACACAATTAGTACAAAAGTATACTATAAGTAATTGCTTACAGTACTTGGGAGTTAAAGTTTATTTATTTATTCAAAGAAGAAACTTATTTTGCTAGTTCCTAGGCAAATATTACCAGAACTGAAATACTGACAGGGGTTAGTGTGATTTTATTTCATCACACCTCATCGTTTTTTTTTAATACAGATGGAAAAAAACTGTTTCATGAGTCACACATTCATTTTGAATAAACACTGTCAATGTTATAGATATGGGAAAAAATGAAACAAATATTATCTCTTCGAATGCTCTTTTAGAAAACTAAATATAATAGTTTTTTTTTTAATGTTTTAAGGAATTGTAATTTGTCTTAACCAAAATGTTCAGTCAATTTCACTTTTTTCAACTCAATTTTTCACAACGCAATATTTAAATTTCATTCATCCTATCATGCCTTACTCAAAATATCATCAAGCATTGTGTGGGAAATTCTGGTAAAATTACAGCATTTGTATTTTAATAGAATTTCTGTTTAAAAAAAAATTGATTCTGGTAATAAAACCTGAAAATTTTTCCGCTTGTAATGTGGTTCATCGGATATTCTGGTTTTCAAAACTATGGTTCTTGTTACTACGCATTTAGTAAAAAATACAAAACTGCAAATTAAATTTAACTAAATAAATAGTTTGCTCTTGGAAATAATGATTAAATTACCAAATTTTATCCCATTTACTACCAAACAGCATGGTAGTGGTAAATATTTATTGTTAAGTGCATCCAAATCATTAGTAATGCGCTTCTGTAAAAATTAGCGTTATGTTTGGTGTTCTCATAAGTCAGAAACATTTTAAATTCTACCATATTCTGGTAGTTTTAATCATACTTTTTCTCAGTGCAGTAATCTTTTCTTTTTTTAAAATTTACATTACAACAATTTTGTGATACATTTTCTAAAAGATTAGATTTTAGATTATTAATTCGTTTTAAATGTCGATCTGAGTAAAACCAACTCGATTACTAGCGCAATATTTAGAATCAAGTTGCGCAACTCTAAATAATGTAGTGGCATATTTATCAGTTGGTATTGACTTAAAAGTATTAAGGTTAGATTTCAGATGATGGATAAATTTATATCCTTCATTACAGACATGATTCATTTCACTTGAATCAAGTTAAAAATTTATTTCACTACCCGATTTTAAGACGAAGGGGAAAAAATTGACAGTTCGGCCGAATCTAATGACTTTCGGCGATGCAAATAGTCTTCCAGTGTTCCCTACGGCGAAAGGATTAGTCTAATCAACTCTGTCAGCTTGTATTGAGAGAAATAAATCTTTTCAAAGACTTGCAAGAGGCCTCTTGACAACGTTTCTCTCTGCTGCCATTGACACATCGACAATCACAGCAATTACGATCCATTAATTACTCGAGCACTTAATAAGCGAGGATATTGAAAACCGCGGGCGCCAAAGTCTGTAGCTGAGCTATTAATTAAGTTTATGTGAACAAAACTTAATTATCGAATTGTCATTCTCGATTTCAGATGTACTGAAGTCACTGCATATATTGAGACACGCCTTGGTAACATCAACTTTCAAAATTTTGAATCAAGGGTGCCAAGAATATGTAGGGAAAATAGATTTTCCTTTTAAAACAAGTAAATCGAGGTAAACTCTCAACGTTATTCGTAGAATAAGTACCTGGAACTACAGATTCTATTTCGAAAGAGTTTTGAATGTGTAATGTTCTCAAATCTAGCCATTTATTTTCTTCGTTTAGTTAATTACAAATGTAAAAGCTGAAAAAAATGAATAAGCCTCAAGTATGCCTTTTAGGCTTTAAGAAACTAGTAATGTCTTTTTTTCTAAATGAGTAAAGTTAAAAAATTTTATTTTGAATGTCCATTATAACTTACGCTTAAGTTATACCACACTTACACAAACGTTCCTGGAAATATGAAACATATAACATTTGCCACCCCTGCACCACTTAGAAGCGTTTCGTTAACATTAATAAATATTTTAGTCATCGACCTCAACTGCTGCCATGGCACCCTTTATTCTGAAAAAGTCGAAGACGTGGCCAGGGCTGTGCTCCATGCCTTCGGTCCCATTTGAAATGTACTTTTCTGCACTTGTCAAACTACAACAGCAACAATATTTTATGTAGTTCCAAAATTTAAAATTTTCCATTTATTTATACTAATTGTTAAAAGCATTCATTTATGTCTTTAAAATACCAAAGGGAAAAAATGCTCTGAAACGCCGAAAAATTTTCTAGTTTTCAAACTCTGGTTTTGTATGCCTTGTATTTATTTTCAGGAAAATCAATCTCTTTTAGAAAACTGTGGTTAAAGAAAAAATTAAACTAAACAGTATTAAGCATTTAAATTTCTTTCCGCTTAGCGTTATTAGTATCCTTTCAGTCTTATAATTGATCTTGCTTGTTCACAAATGCCAATGATACTTCTGTAATTTTGTCCAAAAAATTTACAATGAATTCCATAAGCATGCAAAATATCTTATTGTTTAATTAAAATAACTTAATAGGGTTTGGGCAATATAAGGATAAGCTACATTTTTAAGATAGTACAGGAATGCATTCAGTATTTTCATGCAGGCAATAAGGTGTTTCACTGTATTGTGCTGCCTTCTAGTAAAACTTTCGGATGCGTATGATGTACCTACTGCGTGTAACAATACCAAGAAAAGTTTGGTGTTTGATGTCTTTTCTTTCTAAAATCTCACTTTATTCTTTTTTCAAAACAACAGACTGTTGAAAATCAATGCTGAGCCCCACAAATATTCACTAACAGGTTCCCCAAACGATAAATAATTAATTTCTCTATCCATCTGATACAGATTTTGCCTCTTTCCTTTCCTATATTTAGGAATGTTACTTTCTTAAAAAATTCACCAGTGTGAAAAGAAAGGGTTATGACTTATATTGCCTCAAGCCATATATTTCAATAACAATCAGAAAAGTATTTTAAAATACGCTGTTGTTTTTCTACGGTTAAAAATAAAATTTGTAATTCGTATACATTTTTATTTCTTTCATTCTTGAAAGAGATAAAGATGAACCATTAATGGAAGTAAAAGTTTATCTTATTTCTTCAAGAGAAATAGACATAAGATATTGAAACGATGTTTATCGGATACATAACAAATAAATGATGAATACAATTTTATTCTTAGAAATACTTTCTGGAATGTAAAAACAAGCCCCGGGCAAACCTCATATCCACTAAGAAAAATGCCTCTAAATTCCAGTTTGCACCAAGGTTCATTTAAAAATAAAAAGGAAATCCAATCAAGTATTAAGACGATTTTAGAGTGGATCCGACGAACAAAAGTAATTTGACTGCATTGAATATATAATCAAAGCAAGGAACAAAAGAAAAAAAAACTAATTTGTGACTCTCGTTTACTTTTTTCAAAGAAAGATGAAAATAATTTCAGAAATTTTATTTCCAATTAAACACGTCATACTATCAATCGTTAGAGCCTTTTCTGCGATCGTCTTTTATTCATTAACGCAGAAGAAATATTTATTGGAAAAGGCAACTTAGAATATTCTTGAGTTAATTTCATTGATCTGCTCTGTTTTAATAAAAGAAATATTTTGGTGCGTGTTTTAGTGGATAGAATTATTTCATCTCTTGGAGGGTCTTGCAAACAATGAAGAATCACCATCAAATAAATAAGAACAGATGAGGATAAAAAACTCAAAGCTAATTACAAGGTTTTGAAAGAGTGTCTTGTTCATAAAAGCTAGTTATGCAATTATGTTACTCTTGGTCTAATATTTATTGAAGCCTGCAGCAAAATCAATCATAAATAAGCTTCTTTTCCACTTATTGTAATGTTTCGTTCCTCACAAAAAATGTTTTGTTTGTTTGCGTTTTATTTTTCATTTTTTCTCTTTAAAATATTTTTTTTAAAAAAAAGAACTGAATTTAATTAGGATCCATTTCATATTTAGTTAACAAAGGCTGTGTGCAGATTTGGATTTCTAAAGTAGAATTTCTTTTGATTCAAGAGTTAATTAAGCACATCATATTTATTGTTGTCTTGTCTAGTTCAATACTAAATATTTCCGAACGTTTGCGGGATGAGGTTTGCGAATTCTAATGCCTGAAGACTGCGTTGAATGTTCTCTGGTGGCATAAAAAGTGCAGTTAGAATAGCCTGACAGTTGGAAATGAGATTCTAGCGGTAATTGGGTGTGGATATAATCAGAACTAACAGCAATATAAATTTTTGTATTGGTTGCATTTTAATTATTTATTACAGAAAAATTTTATTGAATTGGAAAAAACGAAGCGAATAATTTTTAACTGATTTCATTGATATTTTTTGTTTAAATAAATGAACGGTTCAAGAATCATTTCAGCTCTTGGAGTTGAAATGATTCTTTTTGCAAAAATTGATCACTTCGAAAAGATACATGATGTGTCACTTTCTTTAACAATCGAATGTTAATCTATACGTATTTGAAGGTAAAAAGCTCAAGATATAATATTTGAAGAAGGTTTTCTTTATTTCTATCTTGATGCTGTTTTCCATCGATTTTCGTTTACTTCAAATTATTAAATTTGGATCTATATTAACTTGTTTGGTATTCTTTGGTATTCCTTTCTCTAATGGCAAGAAATCATTTTTACCACCGTCTCTTCAATTTCGTCTGATATATCTGTGTTTTGCTAATAACTTGTTCAGTTAGATGTTTAACTTCAGTTATTTTTATAAATCAAATTTATGATTTTACTTTTTGAAAAATCGGAGGCTTGGATTGATGTTTTATAACATTGCAAACAAGCTGATTATGTTTATGCTTTGAGTTTAGTACAGCTTGTTCTGGGAATTTGACATTCTGTTCTTTGAGATTTTCATTTCGATTCTTTACAGTTCTTATTCATTTATTTATTGGAATTGCTTGCTTTCCTCTTATTCTTATTCCAGCCAGTCTATCTTTTATCAAATATTGAAGGGTAGATAATGGGTCCCTAGTTTATACTTTTATGTGCAGCTAGCCAAAGACAACCAAAGACCTGCGTCCTAACCTCCAACATTCGAGATGTCGAAAATTATGGCAGCGACGCCTTGATGGTCTGGACAGGTATTGTATTGGATACCCTTTCATGTTTTTGAATGGGACGCTGTGGCTGGTGTAAGATCTAAGTACCCTACCTTTGCCCTTTCAGAGGAGAGAAGTGACGCTGTGTTCATTTTAACGCATGACCACGCATGCTACATAGCTCTCATTTGCTTAGATGTTAAAGAGTTAAGACATTCGTCATGGAGTGACTTGCTAAGTCTCTATAAATCTCAATCTTATAAACTAGGTCAGGGATGCTCTAAAGATGGCAGTTTCAACTTTTACCCTTCCGACAAGCATCCTGGTCAGGAAAACAATGTTACTGAACAAAACGGAGCAATTGATTCATGCATAACAAAATTGGCTTATTTCCTGTATGAATTCATAATGTTAGGTCAAGGTATGTATGTCATCGAAAATTAACTAAAAGGAGACCAAACCCAGCATTAGCCTATTCCTTTTGTTCGATTTTGTAATTTCTGTTCCAAACTTATCAATTTTTGGAGCACTTGCATAAGAGCTGTTTAATAATTTTTTTTTCATTTGTATTGTATTAAACTATCATATTACCAAGTTTCATTTAATCAGTTCTCTAGTTCTAAAGTTATCGTGATATTACGAAAATTTTCTGAATTTTGAATACTAGTTCATTAGCTTTTCCGTATTGGAATACTATATGGAATGTTCACTAGTTCTTACCCGCTTCTAATCTTTCGAAAATCTTTGGCTACATCTAAAGCGAATGGTATAATGTGACTATGCACTGAAGTATAAAGTATAGTATAGTAAGATATAACAAAGTTACTATGAACTAATACAGAGCTACCTTACGGAAAAATGTACGATCAGTCTTACTAAATCAAAAATGGTGCGATATAAAGAGTAAAACGTATTAAAAAGTTGAAGAAATTATCATCGATTTCATACGAGGTCATGACACCAAGGTCATGAATGCTTAAAAAAGTTCACTTAAGACGTATATTTAAGGTTCGTGATTTCTTACGCCTTGACTTGATGATACGATCTTAGAAAGAAACCAAAGTAACATGTTGTCACAATTTACCCTAGTTGCTGATGCTCAATCTTCTTTAAATCTTGTTTTTTAATGGCGGGCCCTGGAGGATTGTCCTAGTGGCCACAGGAACTGCTACCCTTTTCTCGTTACCCAGTGGCCACCTGTGGCGAAGCCACGGCGGTGGATCAGCGTCGCCCACGTCGCACAACCACAAACCCGTTTATAGGGCGGGTCACATTCACACAAAGGAGAAAGGACATAGAACAGAGAGAGAGAGAGAAAGAAACACCCATGACCTGAGCAGGATTCAAAACCGCGGCCAATGGCTCCGCGGTCAGACACGCTAACCACTCGGCCACCTGGTCGGCTCTTTAAATCTTTGTCAATCAAAACTAAAGATATCTTGCAATAACTAGTTTTTTTTCCATTCATTACTTGGCAGTGTAAAATAAATAACGAGCAAAAAAACAAATTTTTTCATCGTTATTTTCTTATCATTTATGACCACAAAGTGTCTGTTCGTACTAAAACGATATTTTTTTCCAAGTTTCCAACTTTTTCTCCCGTACTATACCATCTTCAAAATTGGGAAATTAACTCCATGGTTTTCCAACGGCTGAAAACATGAAGGGTTTCATGTTGCAGTTCATAGCAATTTTATTTTACCTGAGCCTCACCTTTGGTAATATAGATTCTGCAGTTTGAAAGTGAAGAAGCCTGGTGACAACCGTTATTAAGTATCCTGTATATTTTAAAGTATGGACGTAGTAGACTTTTGCTAAAATTGCAAAAAAATTTTCCATAGCACTGAAATAAATTTTTTTTTGCGTTCATAGAAATTCTTGATCCTTCCCAATTCGAGATTGAGAAATTCAAATCTGAAATAATATTTGCTTCTAAAGCTACAGATTTTTTTAAATTCCATTTTTAGTCTATTTTTGTCGAAATTTTGAAGTTTAAAAATGTTATATACAGGGTGTCTATAAAAGAACTCCGGGGCTTTGAGGCAAAATATTTTAATGAAATAAAAAACATACATACATGTTTTATACATGACCGAAAAGCTTACATTATCAAGTTTTTTTTAACACTTAGTTAAGTTCTATATGAGCCCCGTTAGTGGCACGGCAGACGTCTAAACGGTATTCTACCTCTTCCCATGTCCTGGCGAGCATGTCTGGGGGGACGGTTGCCACACAATTGACTATTCGTTCCCTGAGATCTTGGTAACCCCAACTCCAGGCTGCATCTTGTCAACGATTTCTTAGGGCTTCGAAGGCATGAAGCTCGGATTCTGTCCACTTTCTCTTGAGACACACTCGGCCTACCCGGCGACTTTTGCTTCAAAACACTTCCTGTTTCCTTAAATGCACTGAACCATTGACGAATGGTTTTGTCAGAAGGCGGGTTAACACCATAGTTACGTCGAAAGTTTCTTTGTACGGTAACTAAAGACTTCGTTTCTATGAGCCAAATAACACATTGAGCCTTTTGTTGCGGAGTCGCCATCATTTCAAATTTCGCGACGTCATTTCAAGGTCAACGCCCTGCAGCGCCGCCAACAGTTGATATAAACATTCCCAATTGGTATGAGTAAAACTTTTTGAGCTACTCTTTTCAGAGAAATCGACTAAATTTTGCTATCTTTCATAGTTCGTGAGATATGAATTTTTAAAACCCCGGAGTTCTTTTATAGACACCCTGTATAACAGGGAGTAGCGTAAATGCTGCGACAAACGTCTAGAGGAAAGGAAGCGCCTCTAGCAGCTTTTGTAGATATTTCAGGGATGGATTTCTATGAAATTTTTATCCTGATGATGCAGCATTTACGTGACCAACTGCTACATATAACGTTTCAAACTTGTACATTTTGACAAAAATAGACTAAAAATATCATATTAAAAATTGCAGTCTGGAGAAGAAATTTTCCACAGCAAAAAAAAAAAAAAAAAAAATTCATAGTATAATCTAGAGACTGCGTATTTGTCTTCACATTTAAAAATATCTTTACTGGCTTTATCTTTGTACGATAAGTTTTTTAAAGGCAGCAGATAAAAATTTTGCAAAATATTTTAACGATTAATTGAATTACCATTCTTCAGAAAAAGTAATCAATTTATGTCCCAGTATATAAAAAATTGCTAAAGAATTTTTGTATTACTGTGAAATCAAATTATATGTTTACAATTCTAAGCAATCGCAGAATTACTTAGTACTTTCAAACTATAAAATAATCTTCTAAAACTTAATGAGAATTTTATATTTTATAATGAATTACTGACTTAGATTAACTATACTAATTTCCGCTCATGCTGGTTAAACTTAAAGTACAATTACACGAAGTACCGTTACAACTGAAGCGAAAGCAAGAACTCAAAAACTTATTCTTGCTGCTTTAGAAATGTTAGTTGAACTTTAAGAACAATTAGTTGCTATTTTTCACCCGAGTCCCATTATGAAGAGCGCATTTTCTTAAACAATCTTGCAGAATAATGAAATTCCAAAACACTCTAACTTGAAAGTAATGATTAACATAACAGAAGAACTAGTGCGCTTCTTAAAGGCATGGAATGCAAATTTATGCAACAGCAAAAGTATAAAAAAAAGTATTTTTCAAGCTCTCGTTAATGAATAGCTTTAGAGAGAGCTCATTATGGAATTTGAAGCAATTAACTTTATGCAATAAATTTTTGATAATTGCATATAGTTAAAAATAACAAAAAACAGTTTTAATGGAGCAAAATTGATCTCGCGTTTCTATGATTGTCTTTGAAACCTCAAAATTAATTCTACACATTTGGTCCGAGTTTCATCTAGTACCGGAATAAATCATTATCTTTTCAGCTCTTTGCCGGAGGTTTTCACATTTTATTATTTACTTAGCTATTCTATTATCCGAGCAGAAGATTAAATAAATTCTTTTTAAATTCTACAAACTTAAACCTTTATATTTGAATTTTTGAAATGGAAACAATAAACAATTTGTCTTTCTTTAAATTTTATAAAATTGTATATTTTTCAGGATAAAAATCTAGGTCGTCTCAGTAACTAGAAAATGTCCTGAATAAACTCAAGCTTAAAATCTGTAGTAGTAAAAATGTACGAATGTGATAAATTATATGAGTGTTGGCATGGCATGAGAAAACATGAGCTCAATTTTAATGTAACGTAATTTTTTAACAATTAAACATTTTGTTAAATTTTTCCAAAGTTGAGATTTCTTCAAAATCGTTTTTTGCAAGGTTTCTTGAGATCGGCGTTTTAATTGAAAAAAGTCTTAACAAGCGTAGAAAATAAGACTTTCCCGTTATTTCAAAATATAATATAGTAGTATAAAGAGATTTAGACGTTTAAAAGGAAATCTAGTTGTACAAAATGACATTTAGCAGTACAAAATGACATTTAGTAATAAAAATAAAATATAGCAATACTAATTATGAATTGATCCAAATATATATAGTTAGAAATTTGGCAGCGTGTTATACTACACTGTTGTATAAATTTGCTGTTCAATAAAATCCACATGAGTACCAATTTAAAATTTAATTTATGGTGTGAGAAGTTTTACAGCTTCTTGAACCGCAACATTGTTTAAATATGCTGCAACTTCGTATACGATGTCATATTGTACCATACTATTCACAAACATTACCCAACTACGGCCAAGCACAAAGCCCAATTTTTAGGGATCTATTTTTTAAGGCCGAGGTAGGAATGTCCTACTTCTGGGCTATTACCTGTCTCTCCAAACTTTCTAACCAGAACCATAGAGAGGATTTTCAGCCACAACAGATTTAACGTGCATCTTGCTGCATATGCACGTTGGGTGTTTTGTGGGCCTCCAGAATCGACACTATTCCTAGTTCCCAAACCAGCGGTGTGAGCGACACCTAACCGACTGCGATACCACGGAGCCACTATACCATTCAAGTAAAACCATATTAGTTTGATTACACTATGAAATATACAAATTAAACGAAAACATGATTAAATTTAAGACGTTATTAATGTTACATCAAACTGGCACCCATGCACAATTTTTCTGGCTTAATGATGGGATGGTTTTATTCAGAGTATCCCTCCAAATTCTTCCAAGGTGCCTATGCAAGTTATTTCCAGAAAATACAAACATTTTTAAAGAGTTATAATATGATAATTTTTTTGAAATAAAATAATATATAACTTTAAAATGGCGCGCGTTAAATGAGCAGTAACCGAAGAGAATCTTTATGGGTGAATTGCAAAACAACTATGCGGTTATACTACACGGCATATTTATTCTGTGGATCACTGTTTCCAAGTAATCTATCAGGACTAGGCATGTTATTTAATGCAGCCAGTTAGAATTGTCCACTTCACAAAAAGTTATCTTTAGATGAGATACTGGAGATCCCTAAATCTAAATTCCGGTTCAGAGCTAGAAAGCCAAATCAAGTTATTTCTTTTGTTTATAAGAAAAAAATGTTGGGTAAAGGATTTTTGCTCGTCTCTTCTCTTTGCTTTGGCGGTTTAAGAGAGATCAGAAACATCCCTTGATTCGTGAACTTTTTATCTCCCTCAGGCACCCAGAGGTTCGCTCTGCAGAATTCGATCGGACTAGGCCGAGATTGCATCAATCGCTTCGAATGCAGTTATTTCCAGAAAAAGGACTGAGGGATCTGTTTTTGTTTCGATACTTTTTTATCTAGTTTTTTGGAATTGCTCTTCGTTTAGTATTGTTCCATGTTGCTGACTGAGAAACAGCTTGCCACGTCCCAGATTTTGAGATGTTCAAACTTGTGAAGAATACAATGACTACTTTTTTTCTTCCTACAAGACACTGCCGGGAGTGTGGGGAAGACTTTTTTGGCTTTTTGGCGTTTTTTGACTTTTTTTATTTAGTCTTTTTATTCATCCTTTCTATTTACCTAGCAGCTGGTATTTTTATATTTTCAATTCGTGTTATACTGAAAAAGGAAGAAAAAAATAGGTGGAAAGATTTGAAAACAGAAATAATGGAAAAAAATAAGGCTAGATGAAAGCAAGGTTAGCGGAGAAAATCACGAAATGTTGTCCATGTAATACATCAGATTGGACTCAACATTGGTTTCACTTTTGTTGAAAATACAAAATGAATAAGTCGCGAGAGTTTTCTTTTGAAAGAGTAAATTAAAGTCGGGCATTGAACTTTCTCCAAAAGAAAAGTATCTGGTTTTCAAGTTCAAATAATTTTAAAAATATTTTGTCCAAGCCATTGTAATTTCTGATAAAGCTTTCAAAAATTGATTTTTTTTTCTTTAATATAAAAACTCTAACAAAAGAAGTTTCTGCAAAAGGAAAATACAATGCATCCTTAGAGTATTGAATTCCCTGAAGAAAATTATGTTTAAATATTAATATGTAACTAAGTATAAAATAACGTCTTAAAGTATTTAATGATTCAATTTTATTTCAAAAAATATAAAATTTTCATTACATTCAATTGATCAAATATCCCTCTCAGTTTAACTTTAAAATGAAGACAATATTTTCAGTGTATTATACAATTAGTTTCAACTCTTTGTTGGATCATAGAAATATCCTTTGCATTAAGCAAAAGTCTCTATTGGCAATTTTTACTGTAATAAAGGCTATATTTTAGAGTCAATTATTGTTTTAATTTCTAGTCTGTGAATTATGAAATTTAGCCGTTTTTGAAATAATATATAGAAATATATCTTTCTAGTATATTAAGAAATACACAAGACTTTAAAATTAATTGAAGATGAAATATGAAATTCGTGAATTAGGATTGGCACTTAAAGTATAAATTGCAATGTAGTTAAAATTACATTACAATGTAACTAAGTATAAAACAACGTCTTGATGTATTGAATGATTCAATTTTTATTTAAAATATTACATTCATTACATGCAAATGGTCATATATTACATTCAGTTTAACTTTAAATGCAGGCAGTGTTTTCTATGTATGTTATTGGCCTTTTTAGAAACAAGGTATATAAATATATCTCACTAGTATATTAAGAAATCCTCAAAATTTTAAAATTAATTGCATATGAAATAGGAAATTAGTGTGGACATTTAAGACAAATATATAGCCCCTTAATTCAAAATAAATATTATATATGTCAAAATCAATATTTAAAAGTAACTGACTACTTTAAAAACTGCTAATGGAAACCAATTTTCATCTTACAAATGTATCGCTAACTTCTAAAATGTGTTCCTTCACGGTTTCGTAAAATATTGATGTCAAAAAATGAAAACTCGTGTCATTCTCGTTTTAATTTTAGACCGTTACGTCACTTAAACTCAAAATCAATAACCATTATTCTATGGCTGCGTCTCGTTAAAAATACACACTTCACTTCGAACTATAAAAAACTCTCCTTACGTCTTTTTTAGGCTAGCTAACTGACGCTCAACCTTGCGAAACATAAATTGTCTTTCTCGGTGCTTCAACTTTTATTCAACCTTCGATTATGGAATCTTAAGAGATCCGCAAAAGGAAGTTTTTATAACGATTTCTAGGAATGTAAAACATAAATTTTCTTTCGGGTGAGCCACTTAATGAGTTCCTTCGACAGCGATGGAACTTATTTCCGGAACTCTGCTATAAATTTTAAGTTACGTCCTTTTATTGCTCCCTAAATAACTGTAAAATTTGGTAGTATTATAAGCTTTGTGTCATTCGGGCTAGACGACGCTCTCTCCTAGATGATATACAATTCTGCATATTCCTAATGTTCCCCGAGTTATCATACATCTTACCTTCATAAAGTAATTTGTTCAATGTTTGCATTAGGTTATTCGTCTGATGGGACGACCTGATCATCCATATTCGAAAGCTTAACAAATTAGGCCAAAACTGTATTCTGAGTTCTTGAAAGTAAAAGTAATGGTAGAAATTCAAGGCGAGTTCTTACACTAAGCGGAACTTTTTTATCGTAAAAGTATAATCAATAGTTAACAATACAAGATTATTTTGTATTATCTGTTGCATTTAAAATGTTTATATGATTCTGTAGCTGATGTTCGGGTTTTATTCTGACTTAAAGTACGACTTACTGAAATTGAATGGTTAAAGTGAAAGTTGTTGTAAAAAATGGCGTCTAGGTAGAGTAGAATAAAATGATTAGCATTTGCTTTATAATATTATTTAAAGCTCCATCAAGAGACCCTAAAAAAGTGAACTAGATATTCGAAAACTGTCAAAGACAATGTTGGTGGGATTTTCGATTTTAAACAAAAACGAATATTATGTATAGTCTGATCATTTAAATTTATATGATTCTAAAGCAGATGCACCGCAAAAAATACTGGATCAAATTACTGTAAATAGTATCGACAAATTTCACAATAAAGTCTCTTTTTACTGAACATGTTACAGTAAAATTGATTTAACGGATCATGCATTTGAAGTGACTTTATACTGTAATTTGATCTGAAATTTTCTTTACAATGTGTCCGAGTTTTATTCTGACTTAAACTAAAAGTAATATGCCTTAATCTACTGTGATATAAGAGGAAGGTTTTAAAAATATGGTCTAAAAATATTTTTAGTTAAGGGGACTTAGCACTTAGAATTTTCAGAACTCGAACTAAAATTTTCTACATTCGTAAGAAACGTAAGACTCATAGATTAATTATTACATAACTACGAGTTTGGTACCTTCCAAGTGCATTTTTTTTTTCATAAGATGCATTTAACCTCATTTTCATGAACAATTTTTACCGAATGTTCAGCCATATTCGAAGGCTTAACACATTATGCAAAACTGTATTTTAAGATCTTGAAATTGAAGGTAATGGTAGAAATATAAGTCTATTTCTTATACTAAACAGAACTCTTATCGTAAAAGTATGATCGATAATTTACAATACTAGAATATTTTGCATAGTCTGTTTTATTGAAATTTTTATATGATTCTAAAATAAATGCTCGGGTTTTATTTTGACTTGAACTAAAAGTAGTTTGATTTAATCTACTACATTGTAAAAAAATTCATAAAACAAATTACGGTATACAGTACCAGCACTTTGGGAGCAACATCTGTAAATTCCATTTTACCGTAAAATATTATACCGTAATTTTTACGGTAATTACGTGAGATTACGGCAATTATGCGAGTGATTTCATTTTTAAATGATAATTATTACTGTAAAAATTACAGTACATTAGATTTTTTTGTACCCTAACATGTTCCGGAAAAAATGGATCCGGTAAAAAAAAGTACTTGCACTCTGATTGCCGGAAGATTTTAGCGTAAATTGATCCGGAATTTTTTGCGGTGTATGATGTCAAGGAATGGTGTTAAAATATATATATATAATCTCAAGATATTTTGAATTAAGGGAATAGCACTATCTTATTACATTTGTAAGACTCTTCAATTAGTATTTACATAACTAAACATTCTTCTGTACCTTCCATTAGCGTTTTTTATAATAATAAACTTTTAACCTCATTTTCATCAATTTTAACCACATGGGAACAAATTAGTTCAAAACCATATTCTATGTTCTTAAAAGCAAAGGTAATAGTAAAAGTTTAAGGCGATTTCTTAAAATAAACGAGAATTCCTTGAGTCGTCAAATTATAATCAATAGTTAAACAATGTAAGAATATTTTGTTTTGTTCATTACGCTTAATGTGTTCTGAAACAGATTTTCATTTTTATTTTTGGCTTAAATTGAAAATAATTTGACTTGATTTATTATGATATATATAGAATATTTTTAGAAAATATTTAGTTTTAAAATATTCTCCGTTTTGAGTCTGTACAATAGCTTGTATACAAACAATAGTATTTACAATAGTATTACAATAGTATTTACAAACTGAGTCTGTACAATAGCTTGTAAAATATTTCTTATTGATTCATTTTGCATAATCTTTACAACAATCCTAAGCAAACTTAAAACTTTATAATGCTAGAAAATTAAATATTTTTTCCAAGTTAAATGTACATTGTTTTCGTTAAGAAATAATTGTAACCTAATTTTTCTAAATACTAAAATGTTAACTTTTTCCCACTTAATATGTTACTGAGACTTTCTTCCTTTCAAATATTTTAAATATTTATGCGAATTAATATCCCAATTCTGCTCAAATAAAAGTATACATTTCCGATTCGAATTATTTACATTTTTGTAAAAAAAAATTCTGAGGTTGAAAATCACGTAAATTTTTAAAATTTCTCCATATATCATAAAAGTTTTTTTCTTTTTTTTTTTTTTAGATTCAATTTTTTAGTCAATACCAACAATTAGCCATGGTGCTTTTAACATTTATTAAAGATTTTAGAAAAAGATTACAAAAATCGAAAGCGTTGTAGCATTTTAAAGATGCTGTTTTTCTTTTAAAAATAATAACACAGATTTTAAGGCATTATAATGCTTTTTTTTGAAAGTTTGAGGGTAAAACACATGGGTTGTTAAAAAAAATGAAATTACTTCTACACGAATTCTATGTAAAAATAAATTTAGTGGTAAATTATTTTGGAAGATTTCACATGGCAAAACTATTAGCACAATTCGAAAGATTATGGTTGAGGCTTTTAGAAATGTTGTCCATTTTATGCATTTATACGACCAATATTAGCGGATGAAGTTAAAAGCTCCTTTCCTTTTCAATACCAATATAATTAAAAAAGCATTCTTATATAAATATTTCAATCGTATATAATGATTTAAAAATTTGCTAATTTCAAAGCTAGAAAGAAGTCAATTGCTCTCTTTCCTTAATTTGGTCGATCTAAATTTTACACGAAAAAAATAACATCAGATTTAAAAGCTTCATTCATTTCTCCAAATACTCCGACAGTTTAGATGTAAAATATTTGCTACGAAAAGAAAAATTGTTTACATCGAGTTAGTATAGATGCGTTAGTGTATTATTTTTTATGTTTTTATAATGCACTAATTACAACTGATTTTTATATTTATTCTTAAACTTTAAATTAGTATGCGACATTTCTCCACACAGATTTGTTTCTTAACTGCAGGCTCTGAACTTCTTGTACTTTCGTGCTCATTTAACGTTATCCGATCTTGTCCTCATATTTAACGTTATTCCAGTCATGGATGCGAGCAACATTACCCACGCCTTACCGCCATGGACACCTGTTCATGTTTGGGCCACATTCATCCATCACACAACAGATGATAACGCACAGAAAGAACCATCCAGGCCCTGAGTGGGATTCAAACCTGCAACTATTGGTTTTACTGGTTGGACTTTCCCACCTCGATGAAAATCATCCAAATCTTTTTATGTTTGGCAAATCCAAAGATTGCAGTTTTGAAGAGCCAATTCAAATATAAAAAAGCAGGATTAAAAACGCTTTTCATTTTCAGAAAGCTATGGATTTTTTTTCTATTTTGGTATTTAACGTCATTTACATGCATGGCACAAAACGAGCTGACTAAAGCTGAACAAAACCTAACTTAACATTCATGATTATAAATAACTGTATAAGAAACTTAAAATATCAATAAAAATAGCTAATTATTCACTAAAAAAGTTTTTTTTATGGCAGCAGAGCCTTTAATGAAAATCCTTATCGATTCAAACAATTGCATACTATGTACTGACTTTTATCGATTTTGTTTTTTAATAGAACTTTTTTTCCTGGACTTTGTTCATTATCTCAAAATATCACAGAAAAAGACAAACACATACTAGATAAAGCGAAACTTTATATTTTAGGAATAAATCCTCCTATTTAATAAATGAATTTAGTATTTACAATAGTAATCGAGAGAAGTTTGACCTGGTTTATTCAATGACTCGTGAAAGCTAAATAAATATATAACAGCATTTCGTTGTTAGGCGGTACTCTAAGCCATCTTTAATAATTCGGACAGTAAAATCCACTTCCAGTATTTGTTTATTTTGATGGGAATAACACGGCTTCTATTGCGTGTTTTTTTACGAACTCCATCTATATTAGACATAAATAATTCTTCTTTCAAGTATTTACAAATAAAGCAGCAAAGGAAGCGTATAACTACGATGTATATTTCTTTCAATGTTTACGTGATCTTTAAATTATTTTCTGATATTCGTGCCAGAATAAACATAAGTAGCACGCACTAGATAAGTTGATTTGTTCCCCTACCTTAGGTACTAAACCGTAACGAAAAATTACAGATTAGTTTTTGTACCAAGCAAAGCTAAATACGTGCCATACAATACTTGAATAATTAAAATTTCTCAAATGTTAATACCGTTAATTACAGAATACATTTAACGATGAGTAGGATAAAGTTTACGGGAAATGGAGAAATATGCATTAAAAATTACTGTTATTTCCTGTAAAATGCATTGCAATGTAGATGTAAAAAAATGTTTTCCAGTATTCTAATCAAGTTTGGCAGATTTTCAAACTAAATAAACGTGGCTAAAACTTCTTGTTTATTTAGATATATGTGCGTATGTAAACGTGTTCTACTTTTTGCATTGAAAGTACTGCATTCAAATCGGCAAATTTATTCATTTTGAAGATCAGACAAAATTTCAATCCCTACTGGTTCTAAAATTTGAGAAATTAGAGCTTAAACATGGATAATTAATCACAAACACGTTCAACTTTTTGAATTAATAGTATGAGATTTAAAGAAACAAATTTAATACTTGTCAAGGTATGACAATATTTCAATCAATATGGGCTTTAAAACTTGAGATATAAAAGCTTAAACTTTATTTACGTAAACGTGCTCTACGTTTTACATTAATATAACATGGGAAGAAAAAGATACGTCAATATTTCAGTTCCCAGTGGTTCTAAAACTTGAGAAATAAAATTTTAAACTTAAGGCGACAAAGCACTTAAGTTTTTTTTCAGAAATTAAGAAGTGATTGGTTTGAAATTTTCAGTAAAAGTTTATATAGTTAAAAACAACTTACATACAAAATTTCAAGAGGATATTTTTAAATTTAAAATATATTATTAAATTTAAAATATTTATAATGTTTCTTTATATCATTCCTCGTGTATGAAATATTGTTGAAATAACAAAATTCTGTCAAAATATACATTTTAGGTAACTTAAAAATAATTGTCGGAAGTACTTTTTATATTGTTTACCATCGAAACAAATAATAGTAAGACACCAGCATTTTCGAAAAAAAAATCCTCAGATCGTGATAAAATATCATAGATAAATATAATACTACTTACTAAACTAAAAAAAACTTTTCCAACAAAATTTTAATATCGTTCATAAGTATATAGCATAAAAGTTTTCAATATAATGAAAATTCATTTCCCTAGAACTGTTTTAAATTCATAAATTTGTCAAAAAGAAAATTTGGAGAAAAATGGCTTTTATAAGTTATTTATTGCAAAATCTACTTTTGAACAAATATTTCCTTTTTTTGACATACGTAAATAACTATAAATATGATGTTATGAACTAGTTAAATAATTAGATGCTTCGAAATTCAAAATAAATAAATAAATAAGCAAAAGTTTAAAAAAACAAGCAGAAGCATATTTGGGAAAACAAGAATTATATTTGAAATTTTCAACATAGTCTTATTATATCAATAAATACTTAAAACTTCTAAAAGCAATTCATATTGGCACAAACTCAAGGGCAATCTGCAAACAAGCTAAAATGCATTGCCAGAATATGTCCTTTCTTTTTATTTGCTTTATTCACAGATCTCTTTTTGTACTTTTTCATTTTTTGTTGATTCTTATTATCTAATAATATATAGATTGGTAAGCAAACAATCAATTCAAGATCGATACAGCCTTAGTTAATAATCATGTTGACAGCATTATCACTGAAATAATAATACTTAAAATACTTTTAAAATTTAAAAAACGAAAAGAATTGGTGAAAAACGAAACGAAATTTAACAGCTAGATGGAGACAAGTAAATGTAAACTAAGGGACGTGGAAAAATAGAAATTCCCATAAATTCATCAATTTTGCTCCTGTTCAAAAAGTTTTTCCTTAAAAGAGTTCAGCTAAATATCTAGATTTCAAAAACATAAAAGAAAAGTAATTTTTTTGACAAGTTTGCGCTCATTTGAAAGTCCCTTGTCGCCTTAATTATATACTATTTTTAATATATACTGTAGAATTATATATTATTACATTTATTACTTCTTAAATGCTTGGAAATTTCATGACAAAATAATAAAATTTTAAATTCTCTAAAATTTTGTATATGAATTCATTTTACCTTCTTTGAACTTAAGATATCTTTTAATTTTTATTTTCAACTCTGAAGTTTTTATCCAGTTGTTAAACTCATTTTCTAATATTAGGGTAGGAAATTAAATTGAAATAACAAAATGCATTATAAAATTGTGTTATAATTATTCAGATGTAATAAAAAACGCCAAGATTTTCTTTTATACGGCCTAACTTATTAACAAATTTTGAGAATGTTTTTCAAATAAATATATAAAATAAACATATATAATAATAAACAGTAAATTGATATATTGACTAATATCTGGAATGTTCTGTTATCTCTATTGTCAAGTGGTCAACAGTTGCGCTAGACAACTACAAAAAAACGAAAGTTTATACTTAACTAATATAGGTGGAGCATATTATTCAAATCCCAAATTCTTAAGCACAGAAAAACAAAAATCATCTCATTGCAATAATTTCTAAATTAACTTTCTTTTTAGCCATCTTTAAATAACTTTTTCTAACTGCATTACTCGAAGAACAGCGAAGGTATTAAGAAATTAACCAACTTAATGGTAAAACCTAATCCCATTTGCGCAGCCAAGTTTCTCGCCAAGAAAACTCATTTTGCATAGTTAATTAGCTTAATCTCCCGTCTTTTCAAGTAGACTAAACTGTTTGCTAAATAATTGCAATTTATACCTCAACGTCTTCCAGAGACTCGGCAATATTACAGTTTATAAACTGCAATGTGTAGGTGAGCAGAAAGATTCAGTTCAAAATCCTAGTAGTCATTCCCAGAAGACAGCAAATGGAAATGTAATGGTGCGGGCCGTAGCATAGTATAACATTAATTTCAAACTCCCTTCAACTCCGCTGGGACTGCAACCCTCTTTCTCTTTGCTCCATCTTTAAGGATGGTTTGAACCATTTAATTAACTTTTACTACGTATTCGCTTATTATCCATCGGAGTACTAACCTAGCTTTGTCAAGCTGCCACTACTATAACCATCATCATGAGTGATGTATTGAATGGACTTTATTTTCAGCCAACTAGAAATTCCGGAAGTTTAAAACAGCCGACAAGATTTATATCAGGTAGGAGGTGAACAGCTGTAAAATGAGATTATTGAAGCCTAACATCAACGAATGATTATTCTGCCGTTCAAAATAATTCAAACAGAACTTTAGTCGACAATTGTGATCTTGTTATGAGCTTGAGTTGAATTGCCATTTCCATTTTAGGCTAGCTAATTATAATTGCTTTTTGATCGTGAGAAGTATTTGTTAAAAGGTTAGAATGCTTATAAATAGTTTGTTATACTTGGCCATTGAATCATACGATAAAAGCATGTTAGAAAATATTTAGGGTTTAAATGTCTTACTTTTAAACTATATACGCATTCCAAATTTTATTTGTGGCAACGAAGTATTTTTCAGAATATATGATTTAAAAGATTTGATTTAATAAATCTAGCGTATTAAATTTTTTTTTCCCTACAATTCGTTTCCAACTAAACAGTTCTAAAAAGTTAAAGGTTTTTTATTAAGTAAAAAAATGGATACCTAAAAATTAGTGGGAAACTAATCACGAAAAAAATAAATTAATAAAATACCTTGCTTATTATTTTCTTTTGGATTCTTCTCAAGATAATTCAATATTATATTGTCAAACTGTTTAATTTCCTCTTAAAATAAAGTGAAAGCTAAATTTTGTACCCTCTATACCATTCATAAAACTTGATGCTTACAATTTAATCATACATAAATATATATTACTTAATTATGCCTAAAACAGTAAGATAGAGGAAAAAAAAGAATGCCTTGCTATACTGTCCGAGCTGTGCAGGTGCTTGCCAGCTATACTTTACAGGATGATAGGTATTCCAGCTACAATTTCTAGCCTCGAACAAAACAAGTATATAAATATAGAAAAAATATTATAATTTATACTTTAGAACATTGTATGGGACATTGTATGAACATTTAGAATATTGAATCCTAAATAAAATTTATTTTTATCTAGTTGGTAATGTGAATCGGATTCTATAGCATTTCTTATTAATATAGGTGCTTTAGTTTCAGATTTCACTCACTGAATCATAAAATATATAACAATATTTTTCAAATTCTTTAATTGTTCAGCAACTTAAGAAACAAAAAAAAATTATTTTAATTTTTTTTCTGATATTCTATTCTTAGTATATACTCAGTTTCACATTTTCAGAGAAAAGTTTTATCAAAAAAGTTTTTTCTTTTTTTTATATTTTCAATCCTAACAATTCATAAATAAGTATACGTCTTGCAAGTGAATATTAACTTATGATGATTAATTAGTTAAAAAAAGCTTTTCTGCCTGCTATTTCATAAAATAAAGTGTTAATTTTTTTATAAAATAATTATTTGTTTTAATTGTGGAACAAAAGTAATAGTTTGTTTTCTCTAGATATATATAAACTTGAAAAAAAATATATAAATATGCTGAAATACTGAGTTTTTGATGTTCAAAAACTATTATCATAAATTGTTTAAGATGAAACTCATACATGAATTTGTGAAAAAACTCCAAATTGATTACTTTAAATGAGAGATTGCGGAACTTTTGCTTAGGGAATTCCTACTTCCCAACAATAAAAGGATCTTTGGACCGAAACACCCATGTCTGTAAAGGAAATCAGGTTACAACAGAAGATAGCTGTTATTTAAAGCCCATGAGATGGCAGTATGGAATTCCCTATCGGTGAAGAAAAAATAAAATAAGTAAACCATTGTCCCTAAAGAACATTTAATCGTTTATTCTTGCTCAATATAAATATTGTTTTTTTTTTCTAAGGATAATCAAATGTTTTGTCCCAACTCGTGCTGAAATGACCACCTTTTGATTTATTTTTGATAACAATTATGGAAAGTAATGCAACTTAAAGTGTTAAAGTAACTCTCTATCCCCTGGGCCTTCACGGCTTTATATGATGTAATATAATTTACCAATTTTAAACAGTATGATAAAAGTTTATGAATAGTTACTTAAGTGACAGATATTTCGTTAATAATTTTAGTTACAGCATCATATTTAAAAAAAATGTCCCGAAATTGCGCAAAATTTTAATTTTTGCAGTATTTGTAAAGTGAAATGTTGCTAACCAAAATAATAGGACACCGCAACAACTACAGGCTTGCTAAAAATGGAGCGCTACATGGAGAAAAAATGAACTCCATTGTTGTGGAATGTTTTGAGTATTGTTCAGTCATTCTCTGGTCGTGTGAATTTCCCCTCGTTGGTGTGAGAATTGTCACCCGCACCATGTGATTTAACGCTAGAGGATATTTTTTTAAATAATAAAAATGTCTGAGGTTAATGCAAATACCTTCGTAATCACTAACACTTTGAAATAGGATATTGAACGCCAGGTCAATGAACTTCAATTACATTACTTCAATTACATTATTATCAATTACATTATGTCCATTACATTATTATCGATTACATTATTAAGTTTAATTACATGGTTATTTAAAATCTAGACAAAAGAGTGCGTATGTACCACGGAAACTGTTGATACCATTTAGCCAATATGCTATACCTTTTCCGTTTATACCATTCATCCCAAAATGCAATACCATTACCCAATATGCCATTTACCCAATATACACTTTTCGTAAAAAAATGTTTACAGTTTTTAGTTACAATTCTTTTTTTCATATCATTATTATGTTCTACATGATTTTTGGGACATCCTTTAATATTTACAAAGGGCTCATAAAAATTCGTTGTAGGTAATTTTCGATAATTCGATAATTCTATAATCACTTTATCATTTCTGAAGAAATGATAGATGTGGGAATGAATCATTATATCATCACTCCCCGATCCCAGATTCAAACATCCTGTTGGAGCGACAATCATTGCGTTGTCTTGTATCAATCCGACTGTAAAAGGTTGGAAAAACTATACTGGCATGTGTAAAATTAAAGTTGGCATTCCAGAACACTGTGAATTTAATAAGGTAACGATATTTGATTATAAGAAAATGATAATAATTTTCAAATTGTCACCCATTCTTACCACATTTAAATATATATTTATGGTAGAGATAAAGGGAACAAAAACTGAAATTGAATGGGTCTGGTCAACAGAAGTTGATGAAGCTACAATATACATTGATTTCAGATCTTTATTTCTATGATTTTCTAGCTGTCTTAGGAATGATCCTCAACTTGATCCTCAAAACGCAAATAACATGCTCTGTGCCTTTCTTTCTCCTGGTGGTTATTGCGATGACGAACCACTGTTTTCTTTTGTATTTCCTTCTAGGGACGAACAGAAATTTTAAAAGTTACTCAGTGTAAACTATTTCTCATAAAAATGAAAATATTTGCTGTTTTTTATGTTTTATAAACGCATATTATTTTAAAACTATATTTATTTAAACTATAACAGTCCCATAGCAAACTAATTGTAAGATACGGTTTCCAGTTGATCACTAAAGTCAAGCATCACTGGTCGCGTTTAATAAGCGGGTGAGGGATTACTTTCATTAACCTGCAAAGGGACCGACAGTGCGCTGTATCGGTTCTATTGAAGAAGAATATCAGATAAATGGAAAATATCTATTCACATTCATAATTAATGACACATTTGGGTATCAAGTGGTAAAAGAATTAAACATTTATATTTTTAAATTTTTTATTTTTTTGTGAAGCGACACAATTTTCTTAAAATTTATGAGACGTATTTATGATCATTTACTTTTCAAGCATTATATATATATATATATATATATATATATATATATATATATATATATATATATATATATATATATATATATATATATATATATATATATATATATATATATATATATATATATTATATATATATATATATATATATAATGGGAAGAAACACTTCTCTGAGCAACAAACAAAAAAAACCGCACATGGGTAAAAAGGCATTAAGAATAGATCAAAGGTCTCCTGGGCATAGAGTCCCCTTGACCACTTTTGGATCTAATCGGACTGACCACCACAGACACCTTCTCCCTATCTGATTGAACTTTTGTTGGGTGAATTGAACAGGGATGCCCGTAAGGTGATGGCACGGCATGCAAAAGACCTAAGAAAGGCTCTTAAATGTTGCTGGAGGGAGTCTCATACAATGTCAAACATTAGTTAATTTGATGAAACTAATTTCTCAAGCAGAACTCCTATCGAGGCCAAAGGTGGGCTCATTAAATGCAGAACGAGGTATTATTTATTGTTGTTTAATTAGAAACACGATCAAAGAACCTAATATTTGATTGATATGGTCACATCTGAAATTTATGGAAAACCACACGTGTGCTCAAACTTTTGCTGCATACTTAATATGTATATATATATATGAGATAATATTCATGCTTGCTTAAGCTACACATTGCTTAAACACTTATATGCATTGATGAAGAAAAGAACTATGTTTAACTTGTATTTCTTTTATAGAAACGTTTCATAAAGTATAGAATGATTTTTTTTCTATTAGCTTAAATATACTAAGTAGAATAATTTGTGCATGAAATATTTCATTCAGAATAGATAACAAATCGAACGAGGAGAATTTATACAAACCCACATAAAGCATGATAGAAGCTTTGTCTTGGAAGAAAGGATTGTTTTTTCTTCTTCTTTATTTTAGATATCAAGAATTCCCTTAAGAATACATTTAGAGAATATACTTTCGCAAAATTGAAAATCTTTTTTGAGCAAATTCTTGTAACTGAACTACATATTTCACATTAATGCACTTTGAAGAATCAATGAAGAATTATTTCAAATCGAACAAACAAATTTTCTGTTTCATTCTTCATTGCTGAATTCTACATAAATATTTTGCCTTAACTCTGTACATATGGTATGAATTAAAATCCATACCATATGTAATGTCAAATCTATACCATTTGAATTCTTAAAAACATTATTGTAAGCTTAAAATAATATAATAACTTTAAAAAAATCAAATCAATTGTGTATAGCTATTTAATAAGTATATTATAATAATTATTTAGGCAAGTAATTATTCTTATGAGTAAAATTTTAAATTACGTAGTATTTTTAATCTTGTAATTATAAGTGTTTGCTACTTGGAATCTCAAAACCATATTTGTTTCCTAGAGCCTAAAAGGGTCAAGTATAATTTTAAAGGACAGGTAGATGACTACTATTTTATACTTAAATTTTTGTAATTAAATATGACTGTAATTAAATATGATAATTGAAATGTATCAAATCTGGGTAAAAGTAAAATAGTACCTGCACTGTTTTGAAAATAAAAGTTCAAATCTCAAATCCATTTTGTATTAAATTTTTGATGTTAAAAAGAATTATTGTTCCCGATTTACATTTGTAACCTCAGTTACTTTATTTTGTTATGTATATGTTATGTTTTGTTATGTTAGTAATCACAGCATTTGTGTAATCATGCTTCTTTCTCCTTTTGGGTGAATTTTCTCACCTTTACCGCTTGCTGTAACTTCAGTATTTCTACGAGTGTAATGAGCAAAAAAAAAAAAAAAAAAAGATCGTTTTGAATAACTTTTGATCTATTGATCAGATCTTCACGCTCTAGGACTCAATCTTAACGGTTTGATGGGGTAATCTCAAATATACTAATTATTGCAGATGATATTTTGAGCAATGAAATCAGCACAAAACTTAAATTCCTGATTAAACATACCGCTTTGATCAATGGATTCACATTTCTGATCCCCAAAGATACACGAACATCGTTGCAGACCAGGTTCACCCATTCACGGCCTGCGGGGGATGGTGTTTACCAACAGGATAATGCGGCATGTCATAAGGGTCGAATCGTCGAGGAACATTCCAGGGACTTTCAAGTCATGTCTTGGCCCCCAAATTCACCTGACCTTAATCCAGTAGAGCATTTGTGGTCCTACCTGGAAAACCAAATTCGTGCTGCCACGCTACCCCCTCGCAATGTGAGGAAAGTGCAGGACCAGTTGGTGAGCGCTTGGTACCAGATACCTCAGACTACCTATCAGCACCTTGTGGAATCAATGCCACGGCGGGTGCTAGCAGTTTTGAGGGCTAAAGGTGGTCCTACATGTTATTAGCAGGGTGGTCATAATATAATGGCTCTTCGGGGAAATGAGTAGTAGTGATTTGGGAAATATGGTCCTAATAAAGATTGGCCAGGAAAGCGGTCTAAAGATTTGACCCCTTAATGTTAATTTTATTTTTCGCGTATTCCACTATCGAGCAACATAAGTCGTGAGCAATTTGAAAAAATCAAGCCAATTTTAGAAAGCAGGAAAAAGAAAACGAGATAAATTTTTTATTTTTATAATTTTTTTATTAATGGTCAAAAAAATGAATTTTAAGGTATATTTCTTGACATAACATAATTTTATAAGGCAAAATGCAAAATCTGAGTAAAATCAGTCTAATAGTTCTAAATATATGACTTTTTAAAATTCCATTTCTCAGGTACTACTCGACAGATTTCCCTGAAATATTTGTATTTTGCCATTTAAAATAATGTTCCTTAAAATGATGGAAAAAAATTGTATTGTTTATAATTTAAAATATTTTAGACTATTATTAAGTTAGAAAAATAAATAAATATTTACTAAAATTTATTTTTTGCATAAAATTATATGCAAAATGTTTTCAATTCACTTAAAAATTTCTCAAAATATAGCGAAGTACGCAAAAAGTAAAGTTAACATTGGATTTACATTTACGGTACAAATAGTTTAGATAGGAAAGTGGTCAAAAGTTTACGCCTCACAAAGACAATTTCATTTTCTGCGTTTTTTTTTTAACAAGACTCCGTAATTAATTAAGCGAATCAAATGAATTTTTGCTCAAAATTATAAAACTTATTTATTTAAAGATTATGCCGTACAGAAAGCTTTTTTTTCAATGATTCATAATGGTTTTTTCTTATTTATTATTTCATTTATAGTTTTTGAAAAAATTTTGAATTTTAAGGTATTCCTTTTTTTAGACCAGTTTAATCGAGGTAAAAAAAATTTCGAAAATTGTCTAAACTACAGAGATCATAGATTCCAGAGTGCGGCCATCCTCAATATTTTCACTGTCAGGAATACAAATGTTTTAAAAAATGTATATTTACACGCTTTTATCAAAATGCTTAGATTTCTGGTAATTTTTTTCTTCACTTCGAACACTGCGTCACTTGCACGTTATCAGTAAAATGTGAAGTTATAATTTCTAAACAAATTAAACGAAAACTGTAGGTAGCATCAGGGATAAAAGAAATGATTCCTTAAAAATTCTTTTTTAATATGACATATTTTATGTAATTTAAAAGAGACTTAAATTTCTTAGATTCTCGTTTCAGGAGAGAGGAATTGTAACTATACAAAAAAAAAAGAAAAAATGATGCAGTCTGCTAATTTTGTTTTTCTTTTCAAGAATTTTTTTTTTAAAAGTTATGTCAGTGCTGCTTTCTTTTATAATTACATTTGCCATTGTGGTTAGTGTGCTTATTTGATAATAACTAAATCTTTTTTTTTGAGAAATTTACTATTGAGGATTTGTTATGACGTAATTAGAGAGTGGTAATTTTTTTTTCTTTTTTTCCAACTTTTTTGCTGTTTTGGGTAATTTTTAAAAAATTTCTTATAAAAACTATAAGTAAGTCATTTTTGTAAAAAATAAATTTTGTGTCGCATTTGAACTTATAGAATGTCGAATGCAATTTTAAAAAAAAGCATTAAAAGCCTAAGGAAGAAAATTATATTAATTTCAAACTAAACAAAACAGAAGAGAAAATTTTTTATGGTCTTGACTTGTATCCAGACACGCCTCTATGCTACTGGTGGTTTCAAACATAACTACAATTCTAGTTCTCATCCTCTCTTTCCAAATCATCTCACGAATGACCAGGTCTTCCTATCTTTCTATAGCCATCTGGTGCACATGACCTTGAAAAGAGTTTCTATATATGCTTTTGGAAAATATAAATAGAATTTTGCATAGTGGAAGTGATCAAAATCCAAGCATTGAAAACCTTATCAGACATAATTTCGAGATGTAACAATATAACTCTGATAAAAAAATTAAAATCGCTGCTTTGAGAACAATATTTTCAATACAAATTTTATTATTTCAGTGACATATATCTAATTATCTGAACTAACCGGTAGTTAAAAGATAATATAGAAAAATAACTGGAAAATAATATGATCTTAAAGCACTTAAATCATTAAAAAATGAATTTTGAATGACTAAAATAAATACATAACTATCCCACATCTATATGTTTGCAAAGAAGCATTGAAATTACGTAGTCTTCAAAGAAACTATGTCAATATTTTTCATTTCAAGATGAATTGACATCTCCTTTGTGAGCCAAAATTATTTGAAGTATAATTCTTCCACAGAAATTTCTAAGTAAAACAAAATTTGACGTAAATACTTTGAAACTCTTCTTCTTTTCGCTTTTCGCTTCCTTCGAATCTTTGAATGCGAAAGTAGAGCACGATATCTGAATATGTAAATGAAATGAAAGAATATTCTTATTGTAAACTGGAAATATTTTTCAAATCTCAAAGAACCTTAGTAATGAATCCAACCTTAATGTAAGAGAATCACTGCATTGTGCTATTATAAAACGTATTTCTTTCACGTACATTCATTTTAAAAGTTAATAAATGTCTTCGGTTGTTTTGAAGAAATAGCTCAACCATAAGTAATCCATGCAGAACAGCTTCGGTTGGCCAAAAATACACCTCAAAGAAGCTTTATTTAGTTAGAAATGTCAACATAATTCTATTTCCAGAATTGTAAATTATAATTTTCCCAAGGAGTCTTGTTTCGACTTAATGTGATGTAAAAAACGTATTTCTAATTTGGTTTTCGTATGCATTTTCAATGAGTTTTGGATGAGCGTGGTAAGAAATATTGTTTACTTTATTTCCTGTTTAAATATTTTTACCAAATATTTATGCAGAAAAAAAAATTGTTTCTTTAATAAAATACTATTTACTAAAGCTCATTAGTCTTAATTGAGAGAGTTCGTGCATGGAGAAATTTAAACTAGTTGCAAGTTACTTATATAAGTGTATT
The DNA here is from genome assembly GCF_982258835.1 of Parasteatoda tepidariorum. NCBI lineage: Eukaryota > Metazoa > Arthropoda > Arachnida > Araneae > Theridiidae > Parasteatoda > Parasteatoda tepidariorum. The sequence continues at coordinate 55,558,126 of NC_141765.1, forward strand.
TGGAATTCGTTTGTTTCAGAATTTAAATAAAAATAAAAAAAAAAATCGAATGCAAAATGGAAATTTAACTGAACAAATATTTTAGAAAATTTTTAAAAGCAATTTCTATTGATTAGGAAAATGATAGTAAAAAATACCCTTACAACAGTAGCTGAAAGTATTGTATTTAAAGCTAATAACCTTGACATCTTAGCTTTGGAAATTTGAATCGAAATTCGCATAATTTTATAAAAATAAATAATTGTGTTCTGTCGTATTATTGTGATAAAAATGTTGTCCTGTTTATAGAATGAGAATTGAGACAGAATTCGAAATTATAATTGAAATAATGGAGGCAAAAAATGAAATTAACGTTGAAAAATTTCCTGACAGCTCTACTGACTAAGTCGCTACTGGGACTATTTTTTTAGAATGCGGCAACAAATCATACTTTGAGTCAAAATTCCAGACCCATAAAAAATTTATGTGAAAAAATGCGTTTTATGTCAGATTGTCGTTAACATAATTTAGCTCATTTCAGGTAAAATTCTAGAATCTTTAAGATTGTATCTTACTACGCTAAAATCTCATCTGTAAATTAAAAGTTATTAAGGTATGATTTTTTTTTCTCACAGTACACGATATTTTACAATACTTCCATAGTATAATATCGTGTTTCTATTTCTATTCCTTATTATTTCTAATAAAAAACATGATCAAAAAATTTAAACGATTGAGCAATGTTATGTGTTGAAATATTATTTTTCGTAATAATAAAATGAAAATATGTTAAGAAATAAATCATAATTAGAAAAAAGAGAGTCAAATTTAAGGATAAACCATAAAAATGAAACTTCAATAGAAGTTTTCAAGTATTTGAAAGCCTACGTTTTGTATCAGTAAATATTCATTCCAAGCACCACGTGGTCGAAGGCACAAACCTTTCTAACTAAGACCTATTTTATTTAACTTTATTTTGCAGCTGTTGCTATTCATAACAAGCTAATAACATTTCAAACTGGTTGGTTTTCTTTAATATTCCCTGAAATATTTATTGAATCAAATTTTTTACCAGACTGTTTAAAATGGATGTTCCAGTATTTGTATCTTTTTCAAAAAGTGAAGTCAACGTCCGAACCACGGCTGCTCTTATGGTTAAGCCACTGGGGCCATGCTTATCAGATTGCTGCAATCACGCACACTTTTGTAAGTCTAAAGTTCAAGCTCATCGAAAAAAATATGTATAATTAAGGGCAGTAAATGTTATTACTAAGGATGTATCTAAATATATCGTCCATAGAAATTATTCAGGTTATCAGTCTATAGAACCTTTAAGATTCACTTTTGCTACGCTAAAATCTCATTTGTAAATCAAAAGTTAATTAAGGTGTTCTATTTTTTTAATTTTTCGTACCGTTCATGATATTCTTTAATGGAAATAGTAATAAATATAAATAAAAAACTTAAATGATTAAGTAATGCTATGTGTTAAAATATTTTCTTAATAATAAAAGGGAAAAAATGTTAAGTAACGAATAATCATAAAAACGAATAAATCATAATTAAAAATAATGGCGTCACATTTAAAGAGAAGTCGTAAAAATAACTTTAAAAGCAGCTCAAACAACAATTAAAAGCGGAATTTTTGCACCAATAAATATTATTTTTGCACTCCATCTGGTCGATGACATACTCCCTTGAAACTGAGCGTAACATGCAATTAACATTATTTTGCAATTGTTGATTTTGGTAACTAATAAATTCTCATCCAACTAATTGGACGTTTTAATACTCTCTTCTCAAGACTCTTTAAAATTGATATTGCAGTTTTTACTTTTTTGTATCATTTGCAATAAACCAGCTATCGTTATAAAAGTCCAAAATTTGACTGCTCTCCTAAATAAGACACTTGCACCGAGTTTTTCAGATTGCGGCTACCACTCATATTTTAGGGTCTTAGAATATAAACCCGTCCGAAAAATAGAAAGTAAGCTTATCTATAGAAAATATGCTATGTGATTGATTGTTTAAGTTAAAATAAAGTTTACAAAAAAGAATTAGCTTTTTTAAGGTTAGGCCTTCGAATCTACCAGATCCACTTACAAAAATTAATGTAACTCGTTTTTGAAATTTATTAAAAGTTAATTTAAGGTTCAATTAAAATTTACTTCAAAAGAAAAAACTATAAAAAATAAATCTCCCGAGATTTATAATCAAGGTGTATGATGTTTTATTCACCCTTGAGGTTGATAGAAATTCTACCTTAGAGCAACCAGCCTGGAGAGGTTGTTTTTGAGATGTACAGGTTATTTTTTCTACATCTCAAGTATGTTTGTGGTGTAAACAATTTCACCCGATTTTAAAAGTATGGCTGAGCAGTATATGAAGCTGATTTTAAGAGGTGTAAGCAAGGTTGAAATTGAAATTTATTTATTAGGCCATTTTTTATGCCAAAAATAACCTCATTTGTACCTCAGGTGTATTTTTTTAACACCTTTCAACCTCAAAAACACCTTAAATTTTGTAAGGGTCGCATCTTACACTGTTAGAAATTTCTCGGAAGAAATGGTTAAATAACAATTGATTGCATGGCTATTTTACCATATTTAATCAACACAGTCAAATAACCATAAATGAAATGGTAATCAAACTGTTAAGTTGAAGAAAAACTGCTTATTAACTGCTTTTACCTAATACGGTTAAACAACCAGAATTTTATCGCACCAACTAGAACCACCTAATGAAGCTACTTAGTTCTTCGCTACTGCGTACATATCATAGTCGAGCGGGCTTATCTGTCAATCTCATGACCATCAGAACTGGAGTTCGAGTCCTAGTGTTGACACTACAATATTTTCTCCATTCCGTTCAGCACGTGAAGAATTCCCAGTGTCCGGCACTCTCCAATGACCATTAACTTACGAAAAGACGAGTTTCTATGTCTAGTTAAAAAATTATTACGTTTTTAAAAAAATACTAGTTGTAAATGGTTAAAAAACCGTATAGTTTTGCATTATGGTTTCATAACGATATTTTTGTAAATGGTTATAATACCATAAAGGAAAAAAAATTTCTTTTCCGTAAACTTTAGGGTTAATCGGATGGACAGACAGCTGCCAGTTATATTACCGTAATTTTAGAGGGAAAATTTTAGCAGTGTACAGTGATCGAAAGTTGTTTTTAATTGTTCGATCTTTTTTCGTATCGTACACAAGGTTCTACAATAAAACAATCATGACAAACAAGAATTTAAAATTTAGCAATGCTATCTGAAATTCTAATAAACTTCTTCTAATTAAAAAGAATATATATTAACGAATAAATCATAATTAAAATGAATGGTGTCACATTTAAACAGAAATCATAAAAAAGTAACTTCCAAAGAAGTTCAAAAGACAATTTAAAGCCAACTTTTTGTATCGGTAAATATTCTTTTTGCGCCCCATCCGGTCGATGGCATACACCCTTCAAACAAACTAAACTTGCTTTATCTTACATTGACTGCAACTGTTGATATTCATAACATTCCCTTCCAGCCTATTGGATTTTTTAATATTCCCTGAAAGCTTTATTGAATCACATTTTTCGCGTGACTCTTTGAAATGGATGTTTCTGTCTCAAATTTATTGGTAACTTTTGTTAGAGGAAAAAGAATTTCATTTTTATTCTTTTCCAAGAAACACACGTTCTTTTTTTATTTCTTGTCAAAAAGTAGGAAAAGTTACCTCTGCTTTTCATATTTTATTCCTTATTCCAATGATTTATTAATAACCTCGAATCTTTTTAATTTTATTTTATAATATAATGCATGAATGTTTTTTGTTTAATTACCTTAATTGTTTGCGTGTTTGATGCATTTATTTTAAGACATTTAATCATTTCTTATAGTTGACGGAAACCTGTTAATTTTTTCATTTCATTTTTATTGCTAAGTTTAATTAGACGATTTTTATATTCGTTATTAGAATATTGGAAGATTTTTTTTAAAGATTAGAAGATATTAGAAGATTTTTTTTTATATTATACATTACTATTTTTACTATTTTATTCTGTACAAACTTTTTGGAGAAAAGTGTTCATAGTATACCATAGGGAAAAGCTAATCTAGATCCCCACCAACGAAACAACAACTCCTATGGAGTCCTCAAAAACATCTTCTAAAGGAAATAAATATCCATTTTCTCACCCCGAAGTTAATTGAAATCAACATGTAATCCAACAAGGCATTCCTGGTGAATGTTTTCCGGCCTCCGGGTGACCAATTTTTCCATTTTTGAGTGTTTGAAATCCTATGTTCCATTGATCTAGGCTTAGTTTATCAGACCGCCATATTAACGTGTCATCCACTACAAGTGGAATCTCTCGTTAACTTTGGTTACTTATTTTAATATTTTTTGATCTCATTCTTGGCCAAAAACATTTTATTGCAAACGCCTATGCGATTATCTATCTGAATTTATTAAGTTTTTAATTTCCGGCGGTCAGGTACTTTTATTATCTGTATCTTTTCAAAATATGTCGCGATTGGGTATATGTTTTCGCTATGTTGAATTTTGCCATTTGTTAACGCTGACTTTGTACACTTTAATTAATATCTTGCTGTTTATATTTTTATCTAAAATTTTTATATTTCTTTCTTCTAACTGCTTCTGATTAAACCACATCTTTCTTTTTATTTTATCTCCTCGGTCTGATTTTATATAAATCTTTAAAGTCACATCCCTTTTCCATTATTAATGGTGTTCTATTCCCCATAGCAATTTGCAAACTATCTTCACGATGAAAAAAGCAGTTAAGTGCTTATCATCAAGCCAGATCCATCATTTCTTTAATAATTAAAATTTTTTAATTCTTTTAACTTGCTCGGTGACAATTTCATTTTATTGCTGTCATATATCAATATCAAAGTAAGTGTTTGCATTCTCATTAGTTTTTGATTTTAATTCCACTTAGGTTCTTGCAATGCTTCTTTACATTATCTCACTTATGTTAGGGCTTTATATCTTTATTTTGTGTTTAATTTTTGCTTGCCATTAAATTGTTTTTTATCATGTCTCTGTGTTTTACTATCTTACAACTAATATTTCTTAAGTATCTACATATATTTGTACAATGTTCTGTTACATATTTATGCATAGCTTAGGGTCGTCACTTAACTAGATTTGCTGGATTACTGGTTGACAAGTGTTTTGCTTCAATATCATCAACGGGACAGTCCCTGGCCATATCATCTGCTGCTGTTACCAAAAATGCTTGTAACAATTTAATCTATCCTTAAGTTTACAACTTTTTCGTCATAGCGATTTCCTATACCCAATTAATTTTTATTTACTATCCCTGGCCAAGTGTCAATTTGTCAATAGCAATTATTAATTTTTCCAATTTTAATCAGGTCTTAAACATGTTTTGTATTTACCAATGTTTCTATATTGCGTTCTCTTTTCTAACTGTGCTTAACACAACTCAACATAAATTTCCTGAGTTTCATATCCCTCACTAGTAGGGGATCAACTAATTTTGCCCGTTTTCTATTCTTAGCTTTTCATAGTCTAGTACCATCTTTTTTATAGATAAAATTTTGTTCACATGCCACCACTGGTTGCACCGTTCGGTTTTTGTCCCGTTTGGTCTATTTTAAACTTATTTCGCTTCGACCACCGGCCTCACTCTTTATCTTTTGAGTTTTCATAGTATTTTATTATTATAGCAGTTTGATTAATTTTTAGCTTAGTATCACATATCAAAATTTAAAAAATTTTCTTACTCGCTCCGACTAGCGGACCATTATTTTACTTCGCTTTCTTTTAGGTTCCTCTAATATCTGACGCTTATCTAACTAATTATGATACGAAACAATCAGATTAAGGGTTTTCATACTCGCTCCGACCTCCAGACCCACTTTCTATTTTCCTTTTTTTTACAGCTTTAACAAATATTGGAGTTGCCTGTACTCAATATATTTTGTTCCTAATCAACATCACCAATATTTTTCCCACTCACTCTGACCACCGGACCCCTTTTCTAACGGTTAGTACTAATCGTTTAAAATTTATTTGAATAAGAACAGCATTCAGAAAGGATTCTGCACGTAAAACAGGGGAAGTTTATCAAAGAAATTTTTTAAAAAAGCTTTCTGGATATATATTAATTCTACAATTAGTAAGTTTTGCATTTTTAATATCCATTGCGAGTGATTCTTGTAAGTAATTACTTTTTGATGCTTGGTAAAATATCAACAAGAAATGTTGCCATAGCTGTATGGCAAAGGTGTACCATAGCCTATGGAAAAATATTTCTTCATAAGCTGTAGCACATCTCAGTTTTATGGCAAAAATTTGCCATATAAAAAAATGCCATAGGATATTTCTATGGGGTTTTGCCTATGGTAAAATTTTGCCATATACGTATGGCAAAAATTTGCCATATAAAAAAATGCCATAGGATATTCCTATGGGGTTTTGTCTACGGCGAAATTTTGCCATACGTATATGGCACAAGTGTATGGCAAAATTTTACCATAGGCAAAACCCCATAGGAATATCCTATGGCATTTTTTATGGCAAACCTATAGCAAATGTTCCTAAGGGATGATAATTACATCAATGATCTGCCTTATTTTTGATAGATTATTATTTTATCCGACATTTTACTGATATAATATGTCAATACTATGATTAAAATTGTTAAATTGCTTGAGGTAAATGCTTAAGTTTGAATTGAAATTGGTTGAATAGCGCTGAGAGAATAAACTAGTTGCTAAAAAAAGTATATGACATAATATACACTATTATTCGTACATATGCACGTATTATCCATGTAAATTTAATACCCATAAGGGAAAGGGAGCATTTCATAATTTCATGAAATTCCAAAATTTTAAATAAAAATTGTTAAAACTGCATTTTTTAAAAAAATTTTACAACTAAACACTCTGAAGACAAACTAAAGTATGGATATCTTTTTTTAAAAGAAGTTAAGAATTGATACTTTTAAATATTTCAAAAATTAAAAGCAGATTTTCTAAGCTTTTCATTCGTTAGTTTTTTTTAATTTTTAAATGTATGACAATAGATTTGTAATCTTTCCTTAGATACTCATTTCATGATAAAAAAAAAGATAAAAAAAAATTCAAACGAGTGCATTCATTTTACAGACGTTTTAAGTATTTTTCCCAGACCAAGAAGTTAAACGTTAATGGCATTTATACTAAACATATAAAAAAATCTTCATACATGCTTTAAAATTCACAAACATTACATTTTGTTAGAACATATAAATAACTTCTATATCTCAACATTAAAATTCAGTGTTACTTCTTTATTAAGAGTTATCCGGAATGAAGGCTTCAGCAATGTTATCATAATTTCCTTTGAGAAAAATGTATCAAAATATGTTGGTTCATTTATTGTATGTTTAATAACAGAATCTCAAAAAGATTTTAACAAACTAGGAAATTTAAATAACTATTCGGCTTAGTAAAGACAATACTGTTCAACTATTTCTCCCACATATGCGTTCTTCTTGGAACGTTAAATTTTGTGAGGCAGGAAATGCTTTGTATTAACTATGAAAATTCTTTGTAAAATATTAAAATTCTACTTAAACAATTCACCAAATGATTATCTGATGCAAAACATAAGCCCTTGACGAAAAATATACCACAGGCTTTAACCATACACTTCTGAACACTTACGGCTTAGTATATTTTATAAGTATGTACTTGTTTACATTCTAATTTTTTTTGCTTAAATAAATTGTATTTTTTTGTACATACATTTTCTTATCATCATTACGTTTATTATTTAAGCAGGATGTAACTTTTTTAACTGACTTTTAACAAAGATTATTGATAATAAAATGTAGAAATTAGCAATGCGTTTCGTAAACAATTCATGTGTTGCAAAAAGTATTTAAAAATATTATACTTGCTTCAAAAGTATTCACATGGAAATAACAGTACATATGTTTCAAGCATTCAAAAACAAGCACCCATTTCCAAGACTTGTCAGACGTGAATGAGAAGAAACAAAAGTGATTTGAAATATAAAATGTGAAGTTGTTAACTAAGCATGGCAAAAAGAGGTTAGACACAACCAGTGACTAGAAAAATCGAGATTGCCGGAGGAAAAAAAAAGTGAAAAGGACAATAAAAAAACACTATGATCAAGGTGGGCAAACCAGGATAAAATACATTTTTACACGCTTTGGAGAGGCGAATGTAGCAACAGCGGTTTTTAATCTATTTTTTTAAATTTTTTTTCTTGCTTGGCTACTGTGTTTTTTCTAGTTTTGTTTCCCACCTTTATTTTCCATTTTTTGTTGGCAAATATACGTTTTTTTAATTCAAATTACTTTTGCTTGTTTTTTCTCATTTACGTCTAGAAAGTCAAGAATGCCTGTTTTTGAGAGCTTGAACCATGTAGACTGTTATTTCCAATTTTTATATTTGTGAAGCAAACGAAGTTTTTATTCAAATAATATCTATACTGCTTCAGTTTTCATCGGTTCCAAATTTAATCGGTTTCCCTTTCAGAGATGCCAACTTACTCCGGACAGCAAATATATATTTTAAAGTGGTAGTTTACCAATTGTGATTCTTGGTTTAATAAATTAAATTTATTAGATTTTTATTCACCACTATTTCCATACAATTCGTAGGCTTATATAATTCACCACTTTAGAGTACTTGTGCCATGCTATACTTTTCAAAAAGCAAGAAAAAATAGTCAAATATTTGCAAAAATTTCTTTGTAGTTATTTACCGTTTTTTTTTAATTATTTTGGCGTGTCCGGAGCAGTTGGCATCTCTGCCCTTTTATATACATTTTGCAACCGTGTTTTCCAAAATAACGAACCATTCTTTCATCAATATTTAAATGTTCCGAAAACACACCAAATTGTTGTATAGCTTCATTCAACAGTTCATAAATTGAACGAACTTTGTAACAGCCATATGATGAATCAATAGCAGTGTTATCTTTGAAGTGTAAATGCTTCTTGAAATCAAAGTACCTTGTTCTCGACATTGCTTAACTAAATAGCGTTGTTCCAACAGCAAGGGCATTTCCCCCGCATGTTTTTTTCTCGAGGAAAAATGTGATGATTGCTAAAGAATATAATTCCCCAAACTTGCTTAAAATCATCAGTTTTTAGATTAAATTCTTGATTATTTTTTTGTCCAGCATACTTGTTACTTTTGTGTACTATTTATTCAATATTATTTTTAGCCACCATTCTTGAAATCATGTACACCATTTTCTTAACGAAGTTCACTGTGAAATAACTCAGGAGCTGACGAAAATTTCGATTAGTCCATTTTGGTCATGAAATATTTATTTCTTCAGTAGTTTTTGCCTTATAACTTCAATAGTTCCTGCTATTTCTTCTTGTGGTTTTTCATCAAATGTATCACGCCCATGTTCAATGCTCCTGCAGGTATCCTCAATGTCTTCATCATCATGAAGACATTGAGTACGTCAAGATCAAGTGGCAATATTACCCATTTAGGGTTACTCTCATCAAATCCATTGCTCAATGGCATTAAACAGTAATGAGCCTCTTCAATTGTTAAAATTAAGTTGTTCTAAAGGCAAACTCTGTACTTATGTTCAGGGAAACCCTGATGTAATTGAGGTTCTCAGGTGGGAGCCTATAGTAAGGGATTTTACCATTGTCCTCAGTATAGGACAGTTTCTAAATTACTTGCAAAACTAGTTTATATATACATTTTTTGATTCAGTTGTTACTCAAATGTAATACTAAAAGCATGGGGTTATAAATTTCAAAACAAATTTTTTGTTTTCTTCTTGCAATTATTTAAAATAACATTATAATTCTCGTCAAATGAAATAGTTAAAAATAGTTATTTTCAAAAACTAAAACCAAAGTACGAAGCACTTAAAATTAATCATAAAATGAGTTTAATTAATGTTAATCTATCTAAAACTTTATTTTAGGAGTGAAAAATGATTAAATATCACAATATCCGCTGTAAAATTTCGACAAATTGCAGCTGTTCTCTATATAGGACGATTATAAAATACGAATTAAACAATTTTCATGCTTTGTGTAAATGTACATTATGTTCTACACGTAAAAAATCAATAAATAAAGCATTATTTTTTTGTGGTTTATTGTAATAAGTTTGTTTTCCGGTAACATTAACTAATAAAAATCCCAATTATATTTTCAATGTTCTAAATTATTTTAGTAATAATGATATAAATTGTAATACGCTTTTTTTTACTTCAATGCATGGTATATTTTTAAGTAATTAATTTATATATTTTGCTAAACATTTTTTATCCGTTTTAAGTGTTTCGCGAGATTAAAATATTTTTTTACGGTATAAAAATTGCTAGACTTATAAAGTATTTTGTTGGTGCTTTTTCGAAAATATAAATTTAAGAAACAGGGATCTAAATACAAAGTAAGTAACATGAACACATTTACTGAATTACTTGCCTGTAGCAAGGTTTAGTATCTTTATTTTGCAACAGTTTTCGAGAAGAAAAATGACACGAAAATATTTACTTCTATTTCTCTAGCATAAAGTGTTTAAGGTAGTGTATTATATTTCGAAGTTTGAAAATTGATCTCCGTAAAACCTATTTGTACTGTTAAATACTATACATTTGCGAAAAAGAAATCATTTATTGAATTTCTATATTCTTTTCAAGCATTTATTGTGTGATAAATTTATACAAAATGCAATACTGTAAATCAATTAGATTAAAAGCAAAATACAATTCTGAATTGCAGGAAATAATTATTTTAGAAAATTATTAAAAATTACACATTAGAGAATGGAAGGGGTGGTAAAATTTTACACTATCTACAAATAAATATTCGGTCACCCATGTATATGCCAATATCTGGGCTTCCTGATACACGTCACGCCCTCTGCCGTTAAATATCGTTTTTGCAAACAACATTGGCATTGGTCGCATACTATATGCCATGAAGTGCTTTTTTGTCTGATTTCGAAACATTTTAATAGTCGGGTATCGCAAAAACAGCCGATATTTAAGGGGAGGGGCATTTTTTGGATGGTGATTAACAAAGAAAGCAAAAATCTACAGTGGTTGATATGATTTAATATATGAAAGCGAGCAATGATTGTTGGAATGTGTCTCTTATCAATAGATCCCCAAAGAAAGTTTCAGAGAAATTCGAAAAAAAAACAACATAGAAATGTTGGTTCACTTAATAAAGAAGTTTCAACACGGAACTGGGTATGTTGTTTTGGTGATCCTTAATGAAGCAATTTAACTTGGTTTCATTGTTGTGCTGTCAACCAGGATATCACAAAAATAGTAGATCCTTTTATAATATATTTTTAGGAATCTGAATAACCAAGAAAACCGAAAACGACAGTGGTTTATATGATTTAAAACAGAAATTGGCCAATGATTGTTGGAATATGCCTCTTGTCGACAGACCCCGAAGCTGAATAATAAAAACCAACTGGTACTATTCAGAGAGATTCCGGAAAACAACATACAACTGTTGGCCCATTTACTGAATATGTTTCAACAAGCAACTGAGTGTGTTGTTTCGGTGAATATTATCCTTAAAGAAGCAGGTTTGCTTGATTTCATTGTTAAGCAGTCACCTTTACGCCTTTTATCACAAAGTTTAACCGAACTTCCTACTTAATATGATGCAAAGCCTGTTGTCATAGTACCGTAGATTGGTGGAAACTGGTTTACTGGTGAGATGAATCAAGGTTCACCCTCTACTGTGAAGTCACTGTGCCCATTGTAAGCTTCGATGGAGATAAAATTATTGTCTTAGGGTGGTTCGTAAATTATGAACTGGTAACCTTGGTTAAGTTTTTTTTAAGATCAATGACGTCTACACAGTTTTTAATGACATTATGTTTTACATGTTTTAGAGTTTTCACAGCTTATTTTGCAATGCAAGTAGACATGTTGTGAAGTTCTTTGTGTGTGGATATAGTGGTAATGGGGTAGGTCGAATATGGGGTTAGTCTGCCTAGAGCAGAGGTCACCAAAATGGTCTATATAGACCCCCAGGGGTCTATTTAACAAAAGTGGGGGCAGATCTGAGCCAGGGGGTCGAATGGGGGTCGATTGGGGGTCAAAGAAAAAACAGTTCTTAATACGTAAATCACACATATCTAATTGAATATGTAAAATTTGTGAATTTTTTTTATAATTGACTTAATATCAGTTTCTTTATAGAACATAAATTAATAAACGCATCATCAAAAACGTGGACATCAACCTGCAAGATGAGTTTGCTGAATTATTATAGGATCTTGAAGCATAGTCGCTTTTTAAAAAATTAACAATAAGTAAATTTTGAACAAATATAAATATAATGCAAAAATATGTAGAACTTTATGAAATAGCTCAGCCTTTTTATGCTAGCTTTTCCAAGTTCCTATATGGTTGAAGCCAGTTTCAGTCACGTAAATTCAATCTTAACTAAGTTCAGAAATAAATTAAATGTGGAGTTACGAGGGGATTTAAAATTAAAATTAACCAATTTTGAACCCAATATAGCGAACCTTGCAAAGAAAACAACAGGCACACTCATCTCATTGGTTAAGAAGCAATAAATCTGTAGTTACTTTACTTATTATTTCTACTTATTTATGATTACTTATTATTTAATAAATATTAAGGTATTTAAATTTCAACATTAATATATTTCTCATAAAACTATTGTTACACAATGTACTATTACTTTAATAAATGTTTAAATCATAAAATAAATGTACAAACACAGTATCTAATAGAGTTTTATCTTAATTAACAGAAAATTACTTTTATGGGGGTCGATGGAGATTTCGAAAAATTATATAGGGGTCGATGATCAAAAAAGTTTGATGAGCCATGGCCTAGAGCTTAAGCCTGAGCCACATCGAGATCTTCTGGAACAAGATCAAATCAAGGGATGAAAAAGCCGTCCAAAATCTTTGAAGGACCTAGCATATTTTCGAAAATATAATTGGCGAAAATACAAACATCCGTCATACAAGGAATGAAGAGAGCATATCCCGAGGAGCTGAGACTGTAATTGTATTTAAAGACGCATCATATGGAGAAATCTTGTATGACAACGTATTTTGAATGTTATTACTAAAATTATTAAGTTGCGAAATTCAGTAATTTCATACCAGCATTTCTTGATTATGTATTGACTAAAAATTCTTGAATATGTGAATTAAGAGGCTACTTCTTTAATACATTCCTTTATTTAGTTGTGAAGCATACTAAAGTAAACAGGTTTGATAAAGGTAAAATTAAGTATTAACTTCGGACATTCTGTAGGTTTCAAACTTTGCTATTACACAGTACTCCAAATACTCCACAATATTCTAAGTCAAAATTCCAAGAAATTTGGATACAGTAGTGTCTTAATTGTAAAATATGAGCTCATGAGGCCCTTAGCTTTAAGAGGAACATAAAAAGAAATATTATTTGCGATTTCTATTCTTAATTCTGATCAGCTAACTTTATTTGTGATAAATTCCAAGCATATTCCTTAAGGCACTTAATTTTTAAGCCTCAGCATGTTTCACAGTGTAGTTAGGCCAGATTGTTAAAACTTCCTTTTTGTTACCATATCCTGTTATAGGTTTTATTTCACTGCGTCAGATAAAACTGTGATATATATATATATATATATATATATATATATATATATATATATATATATATATATATATATATATATATATATATATATATATATATATATATATATATATATATATATATATATATATATATATATATATATATATATATATATATATATATATATATATATATATATATATATATATATATATGCAGTTAATTTAGAACTATTCAAAAAATTATACCTTTCATATCTTCAACGAAAACATTTTTATACCTTTCTTCAGTCATGCTTAACAAATAAGATTGGAATTTTTTTACTGAAAGTCCTTGATTTTAGAACTTTTCAAACTAGATTGATATATTTTTGAAACAGCTGAAAAATACTATTATTTAATTACCAAGAATATTCAACTATCATGAATTTTATATGCTTATTTCAGTACCTAATTTTCCAAGTACTCTGTGAATATAGTCTTGTTCTTATAACAGGAAGAAAAAAATATTTTCACCACCAAGTATTTCTGTCCCCACACATTAAAAACATTTCCCTATTATCTTAGATTTTTTGACTCAATACTTCAAGGAAAATTTTTTTTTTATTCCGGAGAATCAATAATGTAATTTTATTCTACATTGTTATATTCCCAACTCTTTTGTTGAAATTTATTGACCTAATTTCTATTTTATTTTCAACTAGTGGAATAGCAACAATCGCGTGCCTGATTGATGCCAATATAAAAACAATTTTCTAGAATATCATTAATCAACTGAAGGATGGCGTGCTTCTTTATTTGTAAGCTTGTATGATGTCACGAAAGGTGCTGACTTGACACTAAAGGATGTAAGATAAAAGAGTATATACTATCCTCACTCATGTAAAAATACTTTGTTTAATTTTTTCCGAAAATCTTCAAAGCGCCTTTGGTAAGAATGATGCTTCGTCTCGGGCATTTGATCTGCGATGTTCTTTTTAAGCATCTCATAAATAAATTAAATATTTTAAAATTTTTGTACTTTATTGCAATATATATTTTTTTAACGTTTGGCAAATTTTGAATAATTACGTATGTTGATAATATGCAAAATTCTTTAACGTTAATTTGTTTTAAAATTGGAATTTAAACCATAAAACTGAATAAAAGGTTAAAAAAATAAATGAATGAAGATTATAATTATATATTTTAATTATAGAAATATTTCTTAAACTAATTATATGTGGATATTCGTAAAAAATAATGATTTAATAAATAAAAAATAATAGTAATACTAGTAAGAATAGGTAGTTAATAACAATAATTAATAATTTTGTAAAATTAATGATTGCTATAATAATTAATAATTAAAAATAATATTAGTTAATAATTAAAAATAATGTTAATTAATAATTAAAAATAATAATAATTAATTTTAAAAAATAATAAGAAATTAAAAAATAATTCAATAATTACCCAACTTTCAGACAAATCTTCAACAGACTTTTTGGTTCAAAAACTTAAAATTTGCTAAGGGAAAAAGGTTTAAAAATATCGAATACAGAAAAAAAAGCTATATTAGAATAGTGTTTCAAAAAAGAGTCTTAAAGTTTGTTTATGAAATTTTTACAGCTGAGTATTGAAGAGCATTAAATCAGGTGGAGGTTACTTTGAAACATAAATAAAGGGTACGTAATTTACATAAAGTTTTCAGGAGTTATTGGATCTGTCTAGAAAATTAATATCCTCACCCTGCATATCCTTTTGAATGCTGTTACTGTTTTTACATTGAAAAATTGATGATTAAAAGACAAAGTTTCTGAAGTCTCTTCACATTCTATTGTACTAAGATTTACTTTTTAAATTAAAAATGTTTACATTTATTGGTATATTCCATATTATATAAATTTTGTACAGTTTTTCTTTAAAACTCAAACAAATATTTCCATTTTATTTTATATAAAATAAATTACCCTTTCAATGTCCAGAATAATTTTTTTAAATTTTGAAACCTCTCTATACAATAAATAGATATAAAAATAAATTTCTCAATAGTAATAAAACCGAACAAGCAAATTATTTATAATATTATTATAGTTGATTAAATTCTACATTAGTTAATATAGATTGGTATTATTTCGTTTTTCGGGGCCATGAAACTTTCATTACTTCATTGTCTGTATTATTCATACTATCTTCCAATAAATACTTAGGCACGCTTTAATATCAGAGTTTGAATAATGGTCCTTTGCATTTTTCTTGTCTTTCGATCCAAATTCATAAGAAACCAGAATCAACTATTGTACTATTTTTTATTATGGAGTACTTCCTACATTATGAAAGTTGTACAGATTTGATCCATAATACTTTCAGTAACACGATGCTAATTGACATGGTAACCATGGTATAACATGGCGACAATGTGGTTAACCAAATAAACTGACCTGACTAGAGCCCAGACATGACCCCTGTCAAGAAGCTCAAGGACGTGTTGAATAGCTGGTTTAAGGGATGCAATAACGGTCATTATTTACCAACATCTGCTTATAAGTATTTAGACACCTGTAATTGAAAAGAAAAATAAAATTTATTCGAATGTAGCAGTTAGTATAGCCTACCCGCTACCGTCCGACTCATATTTTCCTCAAGTCTGTATATGGCGGCTATTGATGCTTTTTCAAATTTTTCTTAGAAAAGATGTGCAAGTTCTTTCACTAATTTCAATCGAATGTTGAACCTCTTAATTTAGTGATCTCAAATTTCCCTTAGGAAAATTTGCCATCGGTTTGCTTAAAAAAATAACATAGTTTAACCTTATCGGGTCTTAGCTAGGGTAAAATATTACCATATTCTTTTGCCATAAAAGTATGGTAAATGTTTGTCATAAACGCACGAAAATTTTTTATAAGCTTATGGCAAAATTTTACCATACGTATATGTCAAAAGTGTATGGTAATTTTTTTCTTAGGTAAAACTATATTGGGATATCCTATGGTATTTCTTATATACCAAATGTTTGCCATAAAACTAAGGTGCACTGTAACCCATGATTAAACTTCTCCATTCTCAGAGGATTTTTATGGAGATCTGTTCTAGGCTGTAAGGACGTTAGTTCATTTGATTTACCTCATTGTTACTATATCAAAGTATGGTGGACTTCAGGACATGCTAGCTAGAGGTATCTACTGGGAAGTACCATGGATCTAACCAGTAAGTCTACCACAACATGGGAAGAACTCTGTAATCAAAAATAGTGCACGAGATGTCTGCTTTGAGCTTATCATGAATTAGTACTATAGGCCACAGTCCATACATGAGAAAAACTTTCAGGCAGTAACTTCACCTCTTAATATATGTATGGAGGCTCAAATACTTATAAGTAGATAGTGTATTAAAGGTACCTACTATCACAGTACTTATTACCACTATACCTATATTCATTATATCACTACAATTGATTAAGTATCGCTGGTATCTATAGCATTTTGTCGATTTTTCACCATACCCAGAAGCGAAATAAAACCGAAATAATTTACAATATACAATATGTTACTTTCTTACTTTTATAGTATTATTCATATTTTCAACATAAAAATATTTTTGCA
Source organism: Parasteatoda tepidariorum (assembly GCF_982258835.1). Taxonomy (NCBI): domain Eukaryota; kingdom Metazoa; phylum Arthropoda; class Arachnida; order Araneae; family Theridiidae; genus Parasteatoda; species Parasteatoda tepidariorum. Next base: position 55,575,298 of record NC_141765.1, read on the forward strand.
TTAAATTATAAGAACAACAATTAATTAAAGAACAACAATTTGAAAAAAAACTCAATTTCCGGTTAGGTAATTTAATTTTATGAACTCCCAAATATTTTCTTTTCAGTTTAATAAATCTTATATTTGTTTTCTCCTTCTACGCGTATACTAAGTTACATAAAAGCTATACTAAGTCATTCTTCAGAACGTATTAGTTTGGTCAATAAAATAACATAATTCATTTATCCGATTATTGCATAGCTATTTTTACAGATAGTTCAATGATGAAACGGTTGAGTTTCGGATTCCGCTTAACTATATAATTTCGAGACCCTATTGAAAACTTATAAGCAGAATTATTAACTAGTTGTAGATAACAGTTTACGTATTTTAAATAGTCGACCATGTGCTTTTAAGGGGAGTCGATAAGGCATATACCAATGATGCTAAAACTCACCTTTTTCAATGTACCTTTTCTCTGCATCTAAACACGATATTGCCACGGTATGTTTTTCCCAAAATAATTACACTTACATGTTTAAATTGTGGCAACTGTTAATACATGTCTTTGGCAGAATTTTTAGTTTTTTTTAAATTTTCATAATTTTTGAGCAAAAATCTTTCATAACTCTAAAGAATATTCCTGTTAACGCTAAAACAATATCACAGCATACAACTGATATAATCTTAAATATCCTCAAGAATTTTTAAAGTGATATCATAAGTAGTATAGTAGAAAAGCTAAATCAAAAAAGGTCAGTTTTAGCATTATTGATATATGCCCTACAGACTCCTTTTAATAAATTCGAAATTTCTATTAATCGAAGTTATTGTAAGAAAGTAATATGGATCTTAAATGTACTAGCCTATCTGAAATTGTTACGGCAAATGCAGTAAAAAAAACATTGTACACATGGCTAATGTCGTTGCAAATGTGTTAACGAATTTAAATACAGAAATAAAAAAGTGAGGAAAAAGGGAAGCGAATTTGATACAAAACGAGGAAATTTATCAATTACTTTTTAGTTTTATTATTATAGTACATTAAAACGTTAAGAAACGGCTTAGTTCAATAGATATCCATAATAAATGTTCTCTTTCAATGTGTCACGTATTATTAAAATTATATTCAAGACGCTCTTTAAACTCAATATTAAATAAAAATTTCTTGGAAGAAAAAAGAAACGTTTGAATGTGGAGTAGTAATAAAAAATATTTTTTGAATAAATATTTATTACACCAAAAACAGACAACCTCAGAAATATGGTCTAATTTGAATTTCTACTCTAAACCTTAAACAATATATTCAGCATTCCTTTCACATTTATCATTTCGCGCAACAAAACATAATTTAAAAACATCCAAATTATTCCTCCTTTAAGAGATTTCTCAAATCACGATTTCACAATTCAAACACGCATTTTCTTCGTCGGAACCTTATCGTATTTACTCACAAATCAGAACAACAAGGGGAATGAATTTGGCTGTAAGCTGATCGCGTGTGTTTCACACTCAACCTTCCATTCTCATTATTCTCGAAAGTGGACTGACAGCTACGATTACTGAACACTGATTCCGCCATTTGGACCTAAACTGTCATGACCAAACAGCGCTTGGATCGCGTGAGGAAGTCCACCACACGCAATCACTCCGCCTCAACTGCTGCATCGCTCGCCAAGGATGAGAGATTGCGCTCAACGCTATCTCTGGCTGCTTCATTTTGGCATTTGTTTCTAGAATAGTGTGTTATAATAGGTATTAATACAAGCGATGAGTGGTTTGGCGTGAACAGCTGGCGTAGAAGCTGCCAATTGCTTGTGACAAATTTTCTGATGCATAAATTCAGTTTATAGCCACAGTTGCTGAGTTTTAAAATCGAATTGACAGTGTACACGAATAAATATCTGCGAAGAATTGGTATATTGTAAATTAATGATTTATATGTAATATTTAGAAAGGAGCATATGAAAAATTATATTAAAATTTATTAAATTGGAATGTAAAATATAAAAATATTATGAGGAATCATAAAATTATTAATCATAAGATTTAGAAAGTACAATATGAAATTAAAATAACCAAGTACATGAATACTATTTATTCATTATAAAAATAACGAAATAAAAGTCTAATCATTATTACGAAAATAACTTATAAATAGTGCGTGTTGTATGTTTTAAATTTCAACAAGAAATTAGATATTTCACTGTGCCAATTAGCAAATAGAAACAAACGGAATATTTACTTTAAAAATATTTATAATAAGCATTCACTTTTAAATTTTCTGCTTTTAGTAATAGTTACAAAATATTTAGTAAACTATAAATAAAAATAATAAATCAGAGCTGATCAAATGACAATGTGAAATATAAAATTATAATAAAGGTAAAAAAAAAAAAAAATCGTTAAATGTTACATAAAGATTTAGAGAGCTAAGTATAAAATAAAATTGGCTCAGAGAATTTCAACTGTACATTAATAGTAAATTTTAAATAAAAATGACTAAACCCAATCTATTCACTGAAAGGAATGTAAATTTTGAATTCTGCGTATTTTAAATTTCAACATTAAATCATTCCCCTTGGCAATAGAAAAGAAATGAACGAAATACCTTCTTAAAGGTTGAAATACTAATTTTAAACTATTATAGTAATAGTTACAACCTATCTCCTAAAATATTTCTAGAAGATTAAATTTTCAAATTATACCTCCAAATGTTTTTGGCATTTGACAGTGCATATAGTGTCGAAAATAATTTATTTGTATTAATTTGCTAATTAATGAGACAGTTGAAGATGTTAGGCTTCCGGATTTAGAATTTTGAAATACGCTAGTATATATTTTTGTTAATCTTTTTATTCCGTAATAGTTTTTTTTATATTCAATCTTTGACAAAATAAATTAACAAAATGACTTATTTGTATTCAATTACACCCTTTCTCTCAACACTTAATTTAAATTTGTCTTCGAGACAGAAGTTCGTTAATGACATATTTGATAAATACTCTTAATTGTTATTTTTTAATATAAAAGGATAGCTGAATTTCATAATTTTAATGCATTAAAGTGGAAATATTCCACTCAAAAATTACTGCATATACAGTATTTAAGCACCTACAGCAAATTTAAATTTTAAATATTTTAATTTTATCTTAAACAACTAATAAATTTAATCTACTTTTGGTACATGAATACAATATTAATTGATTATACATTTTAAATGTGTTTTGTTAATTTAGAACAATTGTTCGATATAATCAAAAATGTTTTTCATTTTCAGAGATTAAAATTCAAAGCAGAAAAATTAATTATGCTCTGAAAATATAACTATTCCAAAATTAGTTTATATAACTAAACTTTTCACTAAGGGGGCCTACCACAAATGACGTTGCTTTTGGATGCGTGGGAGGAGCTTAGGGAATTGTGACAACGTGGAGGTAGGATTAACAGAAAGTGCAACAACACACATTTTAATTAAAATTAAGACATTTTAATACACCAGATTAAATAATTTTATATTTATTTTTTCATCAAAAATTACTCTTTAATTGTTATTACTGTTATGCTTACAAATGCCATTAAAACGCATTAAGTTTAAATAAAAATTAAAATTTAGCTTTAACTTCGTGTTTTGTTTCTAAATTGTAAATTAAAGTTAATTTTATGAAGTTCGACATGCGACATGGAGGTTTAAGGGGTATGGTGAAGTGGGGGACCTTTGTGACAAAGTGGAAAAGAGGGTTAAAAAAGTGTGGTAGCATCCATGATTGGCCAGGTTTGCTTATAAGATAAATAAATCTTACTAGGCATATCATTTCGCTCATGGGCTGCAACAGTGGCACAATTCAAGAAACACGCGTTTTGGACTAAGAACTGGTGTAAATAAGAAAATACACATTCTTTCAGCAGAATTACTAGCACAACTCATAATTCAACTTGAAAGTAATCTTCGTTTAAGCAATCTAAAGCATTTCTTATGCATTTTGCTTAGCACTGAAAACTTTAAACCCACTTTTCTCAAAACTTGATTTTTTGAGTTGTGTCACTATTGCAGCCTATGAGCGATTTATAGAAAATTTTTACGGTTTTATTGTATGCTTATATCTGTTATAAAAGTTTTAAAAATATTTTTAATTCATATTCAATTAATGTATTCACTGGAATTAAATAATTGGAGGTTACAATTACGATAACTGAAGAACAAAACTAAAAAAAGACAATAACAATGTATTTTTTTAAAATTGTCATTATTTAGTAGATGGCAAACAGGAGAGTGGGTCGTTAAAGGTCGCTGGATTGGAAATTCGAGAACCGGATATATCATCTAACATGCACCAAAGTTCGTGGTAGAATAGATGTGATAATTGGTTCTTTTCAAAAATTAAAAATAAACAAAAATAAATGTAATGCATGCATTATATTTTAAAACTTAATTCAGATTTATTAGATTAAAATTTCATGATTAAAACATTTCATCTTACGCTTCTAAAATATCTCATAAATATTGGAGAATTGCTCAAATTTTTTGTAGTTTTATGATTTGAAAACGATTATGCCACCACTTATAAAATTAATCTCAGACAAATCTATTTGAGGCCAACAAGTAAACAAACTTATTTGATTATAATGTAATTTAATTTTGCTTAGTTTCCCGAAATAATTCACCGGCGTGCTTCATATAACCTGTCACATTACATTTCTTTTTCACAAGTTTGAAGCATGGGCTCAAGCTGTTCAATATCCCACTGTAACGAAGATTTTTGAGATGTATGATCTATATATATATTACATTGAATTTTGCTTTACAAATTAGTTAGTTTCACGAAACATACACAGAGAAGCAGAATTTAATATTTATTAGAAAATTTGCAAAATAAGGTTTGATTTTTTATCAAAATGTTTATAGTTATTGTTGATACAAAATTGAAAGAGATGGAAAACGAGTAAAGAAGACTCCTACTATTAATCAGTTTGCGAATAAAATAAGGACTAGCATAATTTTGTTTTCTCTTATACTTTTGGACAATTTTAAATTCATAAGACTATTAAGTTGTATTTTTTTGTTATTTTACAATTATCTTTATGATAATACCCCTTTAGTTATATTCCGCTATTTTCGTATCCATCAACAATTACGAAATTCCGAGTGGCCACCTACTAAACTATTATTGTAAAAAACTAGTATTCTTTACATTATGGCAATTTGAAACCCACTTCAGGTCAATAGATATTACTATGTGGGGAAGTAAATGTGGCCAATGCTGATATTGATAACATGCAGTTGGTCTCAATATTGTAGAACCTTAACCTCTCTGATCCACACAGCCAACAATTGGTCGTTAAGGGACAACTTTACGTTTTCATTTCTTTACCTTTTTTAGATCGATTTTAAATAATACTATTTTGCACTGAGAAATAAAGTATATTCAAAACTACCAGAAAATAGTAAAATTTACCGAGTTTCTGGCTGTGTGAGAACACCAAACGACTCCGCAATTTTTTCCGGCGCGGTTTGGTAATGATTTTGGCAAAATTAACAATAAAATATGATTTTAAAATATGTGAAGTTGTTGCTGTTGTTGTCGTCGGCCATTAAGGCAAAGGGGTGCGATTGCTCTTGTTTTCCAGTGGCGCCATCTATGGTCTAGAATTCGACTTCTAGCACACACATACGCCACACCCGTTTATAGAGTGGAACCATTCATTCATCCGCTGTTCGTAATTTTGTTGTAACTATCAATCTTCAATTCAGTACCTCCAGAGGCATAATTTGTAATGGGTACATGGAGGACATTGTGACTCGACAGATTTAACGTGCACTCGCCGCCATTTAATACCCGGGGAGTCTTCGGTCCGCTGGAATCGATCTCCCGTTCTTACGAACTGGGGTTTAGTGTCCTGCCAACAGGCTATCCCTGCCAAAAATGGTAAAATTTGTTAATTTCATCATGATACGTTAGAGCTCGGCATAAAAATCATTTTATTTGGTGACATTTACTTTTCAGTATTGTTTCTTCACTAAATATGTGGCAATAAGAATTGTTATTTTGAAAACCGGTAAACCGTGACCGTATAATCAGAAAAATTACTAAATGAATAGTTGAAATGCCCAATATTTTGGCTTTATTTACCAAAGTTATGTTTTTTAACCAAAAGTTATGATCAAACAATATGGTAATTTTACCAGAGTTTTTTTCCCCCGTGTGTTACGAGTACAAAAATATAGGTTCTATTTTTTAAAAAAAAAATAAGACTCATAACGTGCATGGAAATTACTTTACAATGCCTATTGAATATTTTATATCCCATCATAATGCCATCAATGGATTTTAATAAAATAAACAGTGAAGGGAGTTTTTTTTTGTCAAAAACTATTTTCCTTCCTTCACTTGTTAATCGTCTTTTTAACACTAAATAGCCCACATTAAACATAATGCTATACACAATTTCATGACATCAAAGAAGAATGACGAAAAAATTATCCTTCTACATTGAATTCTCGGAAAATGGGTTCTAGCCTTATTTGTCTTGTAAGGGAAGAAATGAAAAATTAAAAGAAATCGTTGGTCGAAATCACTAGACAGATTAATTACGGAGATAGAAGTTCACGCAAGCGTATCTTTCGAAAGAACCCTAATTAAAGTGTAATTAGAAAGAAACTTTTAAATGGATATTAGAATAGAAAAAGGCGCAGGTTAGGAAGTTTACATCAAGGAATTGTGGGATCTCTCAGAGAACAGAGAGATCCTAGTCCGGGAAACGCGTAGATTTTTCTTTAACGAAGTGCAAGTCAGTGTAACTTAAATTGAGACTTAGAAAATTTCTAACTAAAGCGTTAGAAAATTCAAGCACTACCTAAACTTTTCCAAGAAAGGTATTAGAAGCATTAATTGAAGTTGGAGGACTCTAAGATGGAGGACCTGGTATTTTAGTTTAAAAGGTGTTAAACTCAAATGAAAGTAGAAAAGGAGGTACTGAACAACGAGGTTCTAACTTTCTTTTAATGATGGGTTTGCGTGATATATATCCTAAGGAAAAAATAGGGATCAAAAGCCTGAAATCATGATTTGTAACATGTTTAATTATAAAAAAAGGGTGATATATTTTTAAATTGATCCGTGCTTTACTCTTCTGGGTTTCTCAAATTTTTGGCAGGAACTGTTTTCAACCCTTTGACTCAGAATTTTTATTAAACATATTTTTCGTACTTTTTTTCATTATTTATATCAAAATAAGTGAAAAATATTGTATTTAGCATTTTAATAATTTGTGATTATGAAATACAGCGTCCAACACCAGTGTTTTTTTTCTGCATTGAAGGTGAAATCTTCTAAACATGGCTCACTTCCAAACCGTAAATTTTCAAATTTGCATTTTTTTGCGGTTATTTTGATCTAATATAAACAGTTGCTCATCATTGAAATTTCTTTAATTTACACAATCAATTGAATCTATGTAAATGAGGGAAAAAAATTATTTCAAATTACTTTTTTCATTTTTTATTTTAATACACACATAATTCGGATAATATAATGAATTTTTTTAGTAACTAATATACTGTTTTCTTTTTTATAATTTAAAAATACCAAAATACATATTTGCTTGTAATCAGAGAGTCAAAAATAAATATATAATAGGAACACTGGTGTCCCACCTGCATAAAAGGGTTAAATTACTATTTGACCGCTGTACAGTGAGGGAAATTGTATAGAAGCATGAGGGAAAATATATATTTTTCTTTCAGATTTTTCCCTCTGACTAATATAGGGAAAATCAAATTTGTATTGCAAACCGTTATGCTATTTCACTGTCAAAATTAAAGAGACCAGATAGCTAGAAGTCATTGCGTAAGTTATTTAATTTTGTTTTCAAAGCCTTTTATTGTATATTATAGTTTAGTTGCTTTTAAATATGTAGGGGAATATATATGCCAGCGCTCTTAATATTTTTGTAAGTAAATAAATACATAAATAAATTTAATTATTGTATTTATAGTTTCTGTAATATGTAATATAATATTTATGAGCGTTGTGTACAAATATAAGATTCATTTCTACTATCTGAAAGTATTACAAACAAGCGTATAGTATTTTAAACTTTGTAATTGTTACAAATATTTGTTTTATCATTTCGTCAATTATATTACAATTTTGAAGTTGTTGAATCTAAATTATTACTATGTTTATATTTAATAGTTGCAAAATTAATCTAAATCACAAAAAGAATATATGAATAACACTTATTTTATAATGTTTAAGATTTTATAAGCTTTGCGAATTTTAGCAAATTTTAAACCAAATGAAAATCAAATAAGTTCCTTGCATTTGTTTTTAGTTTGCACAATTGGATATAACGAAACAGAATTGTATTTCCTGAAATTCCCTTGTATTTAATCCTTTAATGTCATCAAATTTTAAAAATTTTATTTAAAAAAAATGACTTACCTTTTCTGATAAAAAAAATTTCGAGCTTTAATAAATTTTCAGCGTTTATAGAAAGTAAATAAAACGAGAAAATGATGAATAACACATACTCCTAAGTATCAGTTTCTAAAAAAAAAAATTTAATCTTTCAGGGTACCCCGAATTCTAAACATTTTATATTGGAAATATATCTCAGTCTTTCAATCAAAATCTTTATGTCAAAAGGAAATGCAGTGACACTTTATTTAGGAGGTTTTATGATGTGGTAAACTTAATGTTCAGAAAAAGATTCTGGCTTTGGGGGGTGGTAAATTGCCCACGGGGAAATACTTTCATGGGGAAACGAGGTGATAACCACTAAAACGTTCCCCCCATTTAGCCAAGTTCCGAGATATGAATACAGGAACATGTTTTACGTGACAAATCGATAGACCCTCGAAACCTTTATCCGCTTGATAATAGATACTCTATATCTTGTAGAATGTTTCCGGCACAGGCGGTTTTATTGACACAAATATTTCCCGAAAGTCAGAACAGTATTGCGAAGTTTGGTCAGTTACGTTTCTTTGGCAGTGTTTAGCGAATAATAAGAGAAACACGTAAATGCACAAAATTTTTTGATACACATATTGAAAAACTAAAAGCATTTATTATAGTTTGACTTAACTACACTGATAAAATGTTTGTGCTACAGTTACGGTAAAATAACTTGCAGCAGTTTATCCATCCACTTAACGTTAAGTTTATGGTTAAGAACATTTTTCCTCGTTACGATTTTGAAACCATTTACAACTAATATGGTTAAAAACCGTATAGTTTTGTATTCATGATCATTTTCATATAATAAGGGATCATATTTTGTGCTCATTCAACCGTATTTTTTATATTCATGGTTTTTTAACCGTTTACAACTATCATGGTATCAAAACCGTAATTTTTTTTTTAACTGAGCATTGGAACTTGGCTTTTCGTTATGTAATATAGGTATTGGAGTTAGGTTGCGGTTGAGTAGTGTTTGATGGAATGAATCGTGGAATGTGGTTTAATTAGTTTATCTGGATGTTTAACCCATCATATGGAGATGGGGAATGCTAGTATGGGGAATGTTATCTATGCGTGAATGAGAGTATCGTATTCTAGTAGTCCAGGGTCACAAACTGAGGAGTGCTAGGTACTAGAAACTCTTCATGTGTTGAAGAGAATGGAGGAAAAAATTTGGTCTAAGCGCTGTGATTCTAATCCCTGTTCTGTCTGTCAGGAGATTGAAAGATTAGCCCTATCCGTTATAAAATGTAACCAGCTGCAAGGAGCTAGGCGGCTTCATTAGCTGGGCCTAATTTATGAGACAAAATTTTGGCAAGTTAACTTTATTAAGTGAAAACAGTTAATAAATTGATTTTTACTGTTAACAGTTTGAACATCAGCTTATACCAAACATTTAAGAAACCCTGCATTAAAGCTGTGCAAATTAATTGCGATTCGACAGAGCCATAAATTCAAATTGTGGCAATAAACATAATATAATACGAGAATTATTTGCTCCTACTTCTTCTTAAACTGCGTTGACAAACTATAACACAAGCACCAAAGTAGGAAGGAATGGAAAATGTATGGAAAGATAAGTTCTCTTTTAAATAGTTATTTTAGCGTATTGTATAATTTTATTCGCTAATGAATTAATTATCATCTACAAATAGATTTACGTACACTGTTAGAAATTTCTCTGAAAAAAAATGCTTAAATAACAACTTATTTAATTATTATTTTACCATAATCAAACAAAACAGTCAAATAACCATAAATAAGAAGGTATTCAAATTATTAACTGTGGGAAAAATCATGTATTAACTGCTTCCAGCTGAAACTGTTAGACAGCCAGAATTTTATCGCACCAACTAGACTCACCTAATAAAGCTACTTAGTTCTTGTCATCTGTAAACGTTTAATACCTGATGGAGCTAATTTGTCAATCTTGTGACTGACAGAACGGGGGTTCGACTCCCAGTTGTTGACATCACAGTATTTCTTCGATTCCTTTGACACATGACTAGTTTCCAGCGTCCTTCACCTGCCTTATTTGAGACCCTGGATTATTGGAATACAATGCTCTCACTCACGCATAGATGGCAGCTCTAATGGCTGCTTAACACAAAAATGTTTTGTATTTCCCCTCTCTCACGATAGGTGAAACAACCAGATAAACTAATTAAACCACATTCCACGGTTCATTTGGTAAAACGCAGCTCAACTACAACCTAACATCTATGCCCATTCTTAATTGAAAGCCAAGCTACAATGAGTAGTTACAATTTCTCTTTTATGGTTTTGAAACCATGCTAGTTGTTAATGGTTAAAAAACCGTATAGTTTCTAATTTATGTTTTTTTTTTAATCGTACAAGTTATGAACAGTTTCACACCGTAAAGGTAAAAATTCTCCTTGCCGTAAACTTTACGAATAATTGTATAGACAGACACCTACCGGATATTTTACAGTAATTTAGAATGAAAATTCTGACAGTGTATAATACCGTCAGAAGTTTTGGAGTGCTTAGAACCCCAAAATCGAGAAAATGTGCCTCAACCTTAATACGCAGCCAAACCCAGCAAATAATTTAATTTTCAGATTTAGTTGATTGATTATATTGAATGTATAACTACGCAATATATATAACGCCGCAATAAATATTAAAAAAATATACAATTTAAATGTCAATTGAGGCAACAGTTTCATTAATTTAATTTACTATTCCGAAAGTCATGAAAAAATCTATTATCTAATTTTTTTTAAAAAAATTGCATATTATTCTTATTGAATATTCACTAATCTTTCTTGATTTGAACAAAAATTTATAAGTTATGTTGTCAGAAATTGCATTTGAAATAAGTTACAGAATTTGTTTTGTAACAATGAATTTGATGTAGGAAAATGTTGAAGTTGTAGTTGAATAAATTAGATTTAATTTTTATAGACACATTGCTAATACTTCAGTATTTTTTATAATTTTACAAAAATATGCCAAGCGGGAGAAATTCTGGTTAAAAGAAAATATAACCTGTGGTTCAAAAGAGAATTTATTTAATTTTGGCATACACAATGTTTCTGTAGACATAGAATGCTTCAAAGAACCCCGCACAAGAAAGCTTCAGTACTTTATTTTTAATTTACAATTATTTAAGAATATTTTATATTTAGAATGATAATATTGAAACAGGGCACGAGAGTTAAAAACTGTAAAACCGTCAGAAACACGAAGACAAATAAAAAGTGATTCGTAGTAGACGCTTCGCAATATGGACGAGATCTCTTATTGACGTTTTGTTGAATCTGAGTACTGCGCAAAGTTAAACCAATTGTGCCAGCCCTGTGCTATCCAACATTAATTTTTAACTAGTTTGGCATCAAATTTAAATTCCCAAAATAAGGTTATAGTTTAAAACAAACCTGCAACGGAAACATCTTTATCCTAAAATGAAAGCAACATAAAGAAAGGTAGATTAAAAGTAGATTTTGATACTCAGCTGTATTACGTTGAACAATAATTATTATTGCAATTAAATTGAATTAAATTTAGCCATAACATTAATTAAGAAAGAAAAATAAAGTATTTGCATTCACTTTTTAATTAATTGAAAAAAAATCAACGAACTATTTATTTATTTAGAAATACATGAGGAGTGTTTAGACTAGCAAGACAGCTTGTAAAAAAGCAAAATTTTTTGTCTGAAACAATAAGAACCAATCATGACATTTTCAATAACATGCACACTTTAGCTTGTAAATTTAAATTCCTTATAAGAATTAGAAATACATTATCCCTATTTGATATTTATTACTTTAATTGCAATTGTTTTAACAATTTTAGATTCTGGCATTAAATAGTAACGTTCTCAATAATAATCACCTTGTTAGCAAAAACTACTAATCTAGCTAGCCATTAAGGTCAACGATCCACAATATTTAAAAATCCATGCGTAAATTTTTAAGTATCTTTTTCCAAATCTGCAGTAAAATAACGATCAGCAACAACCCTATAAACAACAATAATAACAATCAGAATGATCATGCTTAGAAACATAAACTATTCTTTATATCTTTATTTGTTACTAAAATAACACCTTTCCTTCGAATAACGAGGTCTCGTAATTCCCCTTCACTTAAAATCAGAGCTTTCACTGCTTTTTCATTTAGAGAAGTGCTACATATTCTCCGAAATCTGAGTTTCTCTAACCATTAGCAACCCCAGGGCCCCATAAGAAACGATTAAATCTTTCTATCCCCTACTAACGTCACTATATATTTCTCTTCTTTCGTTACCTAGAGAACGCGATCTCTTACTCCAGCTCCGATCCATTAGAAGTGAAAAAAAATATAGTAAAGAAACTATGGTTCTTTGTTTCCTATGAGTTCTTTACTATGTTTTGACAGTTGTTTCATTATTTCTTACGATCTCGAGAAACATCTTATTTCTTGTGATCATCTTCTAATTTCTTGTTGTTATGATGGCTTTGGAAGCTTCTGAAATACGAAAGTCACGAGACTAAGATTTATTTCGGAAGTACTCCTTTTACATTTTGAGAGAGATTCATAAAATGTGGATAGCAGCTTGAATACATTCACGATTTAACTACTGTTAAATGAATGCATGAGAGGTACATAAATGAATGTTTGCTATGAAAAACGATTGTAAAGTCGTGCGATGGTTAAGTCTTTTTTACGATAAAATGCAATTACATTTTTTAATTTTATCAGTTTTTATTATTATTTTTTTTCTATTTTTGATTACATGAGTTTGAACGTGACAGGAGGTAGTTTTTTACGTTACTATATATTTATTTTTTCGTTACCTAGAGAGGTTATCTTGTTTCGAATTTATTTCATAATGTAGAATGTCTATATTTTATGGAAAGTCGCACCATTTCAAAGAATTTAAAAATGCACTCTTTGTCTCTTTTTATTTTAGTGTTTCCCAGAAAGGCACTATGTATTTTAACCGTTGCCTAAATATAATCTTTTTCCCAATTAAAGGAACAGATTCCATTACAATATTTGAGATATACAACAAAATTATTCTCTTCGTTTTCATCACCGTCCCACATACCCGGGACATTTTATTGGCTAATTTTCTCGAATTTTTGGATTCAGTGTTAGTACTTTTCACATAATTTCAAAAATAAATTATTTGAAGTAAGTGCATGCTTTAAAGAGTTGAAAAGTTAACAGCGCTAAGCAGATAGGTTTGTAACTTCCTGCTACCAAAAATAATGCAAATTTATTTCCATACTTTCCTGCTACCAAAATTTAGGAAGAAAAAGATTTAAGGAACTTCAATTATATTAATGAAATTACTTCTTATATTTTCGATAAAACTCTAGTCAGAAATTCCAGCTGTTTGATGGAGAATGAAATCTCAATTTTAGCATCGAAAACAAAATTCTAAAGGTCACGAAAACTAAATTTTCCTTACATAAGAATGCCAAGATACGTTTAAAAAGGTTGAATTCATTTAGAGTATTGTGCAACCCTTTTCAAGCTTTTTTAAAGAGTTTAAGAACAGAATGAAGATGTTATTGCTCTTTCAATTTTTAGCACTGAAAAGAGAATTCCTAAGACCATGAAAACTAACTTTTTCTTACATTACGAGTGATGGAATGTATTTAATGGTTTAAATTCATACAGGCCAATGCTTAAGCCTCTTTCAAGCCATTTTTAAGAATTTAAGAACAAAATGAAGAGGTTATTGCTCTCTTAAATTGTACTAAAAAAGTTCTTCAAAAATGATGAGTTGAGTGAAAGTTTAATAATACACGCCACCTCACAAAATGAAAATCGTGCCGTTTTCATCAATTTCAGTTTGCAATGATGTTCCGATCTGGAAACAATTGCTGGGTGTGTTCCAAAGTGGATGAGTCATTGTGTGGGCGGAAGGAACCACCTATCAATTTGGCCAATTACATAGATAATTTTAGGAATTTTAGTTTTCAGAGTTCCATCTGCTTCAAGGGAATTAAAAATGGCTCTCTAATGTAACTTTAGTAGGCTGGGTCGACGATTATGAGCTAGGAAAATGAGGCACTTGCTTTATTTTCACAACACTGATATTTAAGATCATTAAAATGCAATAAGTCTTAATACATAGCTCAATATTAGTCTGGAGCTAATATTGAACGGTTAACTTCTGATGAATTCTCTGGTGGATTTTTCATTAAAATTTATGAAGTATTGAGTATGCTTTCATATATATGAGGAGAAATTTAGCGAGAAGAGGCCTAATTTGCGATAAATTCCAAACATGAGACATTCCGTATTTTATTTTATAACCGTCGTTGAACAGCCGCCCCAATTTTTGGTTTATGTCTACCAATGTTCAACTCCTTGGCCTTGTAATTTTTAACACAATCCGGAAGATAAGGGTTCTCCTGTATTAAGTAGTATGGGGAGAAATTTGCCTTCGTGAAAGACTTTTTGATGGAATTAAACTGTCTTTGCGTCACATAGAGAGGAAAACCGTGAAGAAATCCCACGGTTAACCTGACTTCAAGGGGAATCTAACGCCATGATCTGTCAACCACTTAGGATTTTTTACGTCAGCCGATTATCGGTGCCAGCCGGGTGCAGAATTCGTATCAACCAGCAATCGCGGAGATTCAAACCTCATTGAGAGGCACCTCATTGAGAGGCTTGCTCTCTATCCTCTGATTCACTATCGCTCAGACACACCTATTTTTACCAATGGAGATGATGGTCTCAATCAAAAGCAATCTAGAACACACATGAAGGTTATGTGAAGACTACCGTGAAAAAACAAAAGCCTTATATTGATTGTAATGCGAGCTTGAATTGTGATTGAATTAAAAAAAAAAGAAATAATTAGTAAAAATTGATTTTGCATAGAATTATCTTTGGATAGATGACTTTTACTATGTGCATTTTTTTTCCAAATAGCTTAAAACGTTTTTGATGTATAGCGAAATTCGCAAAAGGGAAAATTAACATTGTTCAAAATATTCAACCCTGATCAAACTGTTGGCAAAATAGATCTCAGATACTCCTGATATTTTAACTCACAATTTCAAATCCGTAAAAGTGTGTTTTTGTGTCTGATTTCACAACTTAAAATGTCGGCTACACCAAATAATTAGCATATTTGAAGTCAGGCCCGCGAACCATTTAGTCCAAGTATGTGAAGATTCGGTCATGAGGTCAAACGCTATTCAGGGTGCTCCTCTTTTTCGCACTGTACATTAGATGTAATAATAATAAATAGCACATTAACTATTGTGTTCTAATTTCAGTTTTAAAATACTTTTTCACAACTGGAAACTTTATCTTAATTATTTACGCATTTGATGATTGAGTACTGAGTTTTAGTAATGGAGTAAACAATATTAACTAAGTCTATAATAAGGCTCATAACACAAAAAATAATAAATAAAGGAGAAATGCACACATTTTTATCTGTATTTTTCAGCGCATGAGACTTGTTTAATTTAGAAGCAAAATCAGGAGCGAGCGAGTTAAATTTAAACGTGGTTCATAATCTTTTTAATCTTCTGAAATTGAACTTGCTGAAATTTCATACAAGTTTACATATTTCAATAATTGCCATTTTCCAACATTTTTACTGATTGCGGCTTTGTATGATATTGTAATGCAACAGTCTATCACTAACTAATAATTAAAAACTTTATATTGAGAACTTATCACTTAGTTATAATAGAAGTGAATGGCTTTGGACAGAGAAATTATAAGCCACAATTTTGAGCTATTCAAGAGAGAGTTTTGGGAAAAGACAGACTGCAGGCAATGAGATACTTCTGTGCATTGTCTTGTTATCTAGTGAAAGGTACGGAACATTGTAAAGAATTTATCTTAAAACAGTACCAAGGAAGAGTTTAATGTAAAAATGTCACCTTTGGAAAGTTGTAACTTATTACTTATTGCTCCAAGCTTTTCAATAAGGAAATGTTTAATTACTGCACGCTTGTAACTAGAATTTATAACTGAAATGTTAAATTAGTTAAAATATTATGCCAAATGTTATTATTAAAGTATTTAAAATTCTTCTTTAAAACTTAATTGCTTGAATTAAAAGATTATGCACATTTATAACTGAAAGCATAAAACTGAAATTTTACATTTTCCTATGTTTACTTTGCAAAGCAGAGCAAGATGAATATTTATTAATGCTCTAAGCAAATTATCTTACTCTTTCCCCCTTCAAAGTTGAACACATCTTCTCTTTAATAGATTTACATATGTCTTGAATTCTCTAAATGTGAGAAAAGCAGAATGAGACCTCTTTAAAATGCATGCGCCTGACTCAAAACTTGACAACAAAATGAGGCTATTAATTTCACATAGCATTCCTCTTGTTCTGCATGGCCAGTGCAGTTAAAATAACAGAATGAATATACTTTCGTCACAATCTATCTCTAAGATAATTCTCTAATAAATAGTTAGGGCAAAGTTTGATAATAAATTATTTCAGCAAACATAATATTAGGGTATACATATATTATTTAAAATGTATGACCCAATTGCGTTAGTTCAATTGAGAGTAACTGATTGAATGTACTCAAGTGCAAAGAGTAACTCAATTTTGAAATAAAATTGTAGTAAGGAGCGTGATTGTTTAGAAAAAGATTGGGAATGTTAAAAAATTGAATTATTCATTGTAAAATAAAAATAATTTGAATATCTTTTTATCAGATGGACATATTATCAAAAACTCATGGGGTAATTTCATTCACGTAGGGTGAAATATGTGTCCAATTTAATGTAGCAGATTGAATGTGTACCCGTTTTCAAAGCATAACTTAGTTTTGAATAATTAAATTTTTAATTTAAGGCCACAGATTGAAGGTGTACTCGTTTTCAGAGCATAACTCAATTTTGGAATTAACTAGCCTTAAAGTGTGATATTAAAAGAAGATGACTGGGCCGACGTTAAAAATTGAATTATTCATTTGCTTGTAAAGTAAATTGGAATTTAAAAAACAATGCGATTAAGATATTTTTCAAAAAGAACATAATTTTGAACTCAAGGAGTAATTTTCTTTTCTAATTTAAACTAGATGTTCAATTCATAGTGATAGATTGAACTAAACTTCAACTTGTTCCCAAAGAATATGGAATACTGTATGGTGTATGATTATAAGAACAGGATTGTAAATGTTAAGTATCAAATTGTCCATTTACAGTTGAAGATAGTAAATAATTCGAATTACGTTTTATTAGTTTTCTTTTCGTAGGTGTCATTTGATCGATGTAATTTTGTTTTCGCAGGTGTTAAATCTGCTACTTTAAATAGTCCAATTTAAAGTAACACATAGAATGTTTACTCGTTTTCAAAGCGCAACTCAATTTTAAAATTAATTAGCTTTTAAAGTGTTACTTAATTAAGAAGAATTACGAATTAAGAAAAAAATGGGATTAAGATTTTTTTTCAAAAAGAACATAATTTAGGACTCAAGGAGTAATTTTCTGTTCTGGATTTAAAAAAGCAAGTTAAATGACGACTCTTTTGCAAAGACTGACGCAATTTCAAAATCAACTTTCTATGAAATGTGTAATTATAAGAAGATGATTGTGATTGTTTAATATCGAGTTATTCACTTGCTCGTGAAGCAATTTCGATTACAGAAAAGAATTTGAGTTACGTTATATAAAAAAGACATATTTTCTAAAATTCGAAAAGTAATTTCCTTTTCGTTGTTTAAAATAAATGTCCAATTTAAAGTAACCGATTGAAAGCGTGCTCGGAGGAAAAAAGTAACTCAATTTTGAGGTAAACTTGCTGTGAGTGTGTGTGATTAAAGGAAGATAATTGTTAACGTTAAAAATTGAATTATTCATTTTCCAGTAAAGTAACTACAAATGTAGAAAACAATGCGAATTAAATTTTATAAGAAGAAGATAATATCAGAAATTAAAAGAGCAATTTTCTTTTTGCAGACTAAAATGGATCTGACGCATGCCATGTTTACTTTAAAAGCATGGAGAAAACTATTTTTAATTTAAAGAAGTCAGCAATGATTTTAATGTTTATTTAGTGTAATAAAGTTACAATTTAATTTTCGGCTTTGAAATATTTCTTAAAATCCAATTAAAATTCCATGCCTAAGTTTTAAATAAAACTCTTAAACGAACTGAAAAACAGTAAAGAATTGGAGATTGAAAAGTAAAAAGCTCTATACATTTCTTCAGTAATAAATTTTTCAATGCTTTTAAGTCAGAAAATTTTGTAGTTTAAAACTTATATCAAAAAGCTAAATTAAACTGCTCTGTTCTTTTTAAATAACTGTTACATTCTCAACTAAAATAGTAAGTGCATAATTCTTTTAAATATCTAAGACATATTGCTATAGTATACAAAGAAAGGAAGCATTCGAAAGACTAAAATGAAATAAATTTTATGCAATCTGAAAATTCAGATGTTAAAGTTTAATCAATAGAATATTTAAATAGAACAGAATGTAAATAGATTATTTATACATAAAAATAAAATGAATTTTAAAAAAATAGAGACGCATTATAAATGCATATTTAGCAGGTTTATAATGCATGCACTCACAATTTTAAAATAAATTAAATGTTTTACATATTTTTAAACCTTAGTTCTCTTGCAGTTTTTTTTTAGTATTTTCCATTCGTTTTACATAAAAAATGAAATAAATTTTAAAAAATTATAATAAAAACTGTGGTTTTAGTTTAAATTATGTTCATGAAGCGATATTAAGTCGCAAATTTTCAAAAAAATGTCTTAAGGCCGACACCCTTTCCGACAAGCGTGAAAAAAGTGTACCGATGCATGATTGAATTGACTTTCAGTGATTGAATGTATGCGATCGAAATCGTCATAATTCATGACAATAGAGCTTGCATGGTTATGGCTGCACTAAATAAAATTTAAAACCTTCAAATAGTATATTTTTATAGAACTGTTATTACTACAGTCAATAAGAATCAAATCAGAGTTAGAACAAAATTTTTTAAACATTTATTTTTAAACTATTTCGTTTATTTTTTGGATATTTGCAGCAAGCAGTAATTCAAATGGCTTGGAAATTTTTTGGGAAATGCAGAATCATTAGCTATCATGCATAATTACTATGCTGTTCCAAAATCCTTCAACTCTTTTTCTGAAAATAATTAATTTTAATTGATAAAATGTAAAATGTTATGCGAAATAAGTCATTAGCTCCTTAGTAAAATGATTTGAAAATTAAACCAGTTCAAAAAATTAAATTTTTTTCTATGGGTGCAGAAAATAGTTATTGTATAAACACAAAACTTTGTATAAAATTTTAAAAATATACATTCTTTTGCACGTTCTTTCGTTTATTTTCGTTCGTATTTTTATTTAGATATTTGCAGCAAGTAATAATTCAAATAGCTTGGAAATTTTTGGGGAAATGCATAATCATTAGCTATCATGCATCATTACTATGCTGTTCCAAAATCCTTCAACTCTTTTTCTGAAAATAATTAATTTTAAATGATAAAATGTAAAATGTTATGTGAAATAAATCATTAGTTCCTTAGAAAAATGATTTGAAAATTAAACCAGTTCAAAAAATTAAATTTTTTTCTAAGGGTGCAGAAAAATAGTTATTGTATAAACACAAAACTTTGTATAAAATTTTAAAAATATACATTCTTTTGCACGTTCTTTCGTTTATTTTCGTTCGTTTTTTTATTTAGATATTTGCAGCAAGTAATAATTCAAATAGCTTGGAAATTTTTTGGGAAATGCATAATCATTAGCTATCATGCATAATTACTATGCTGTTCCAAAATCCTTCAACTCTTTTTCTGAAAATAAGTAATTTTAAATGATAAAATGTAAAATGTTATGTGAAATAAGTTATTAGTAAAATGATTTAAAAATTAAACCAGTTCAAAAAATTAAAATTTTTTCTAAGGGTACAGAAAAATAGTTATTTTATAAACACAAAACTTAGTATAAAATTTTAAAAATATATATTCTTTTGCACTTTTAAACAGTTTTCTTAAGCATTTGAAAGAAATAAGAGAAAAGGAAATACATTTAGTAAATTCGGGACAGCTAATTCCATTGATGAAATTAAAATTGAATCTGAGGTGGTTAGTTATTATCTTTATAACATATTACACCTCAAGATATCTATTCCTTTTTCCATATTATGAAAAGACTGAAGACAGAGACGAAATATGCTTGTGACAAGATTAAGTTTTCATTCATGCAGTATGTATGGAAGCGTGAAAAGTACCCCATTAGACAACCTAGCTTCCAAAACTAAAGTCATTATACTCATCATTTGAAAGAGAAGGGTTTTGCTCAAAGCGTTCCGGAAAGAAAGATTTAAGCTATTTGTATCCTTTCTAAAATGATATGCCTTCAACGACATGAGAACGTTTTAAGAAAAGGATCTTTTCTCTCTAAGTGGTTTTAAAGGCTTTCTTCGTTAGAAACTTAAACGAATAATACCCTTATATTTCACAAAAGTCCTAAATAGCCAACCATATTTTAAGGTATTATTATTATTAATTTTTGAGGCTTTGACTGCATTGGTTTTTTAAGACGGTGACCTCTAAAGATGCTAATGTTGCTAGTGGTACATTGTATTTCTTAAAAGTTTTAGCTGCAACTCTTTTTCAGATTCTTTATCTCTAAGGATAAAAATATTGTGAATCGGTAGATAAGAGTATTATTATTAATGAATATTATTCAAGGTTTCGACTGCATTTTTCTAGCATTCTTGACCTCGAAAACTGAAGATGATTATTATTCTTTTCATTTTTTGCTGCAGTTTTTTTTCTTCCAGATGTTGGTAAGGATGAAAATGTTGTGAGGGATTTCGCAATTTGAACTGCATTTTGCTGATTTTGACCATAAGTTCTTTGCAAAATGGCATGATTTTTGGCGAAATAAAGACTCGAATATTTGACGAAACCACTTTTTCACCATCTCGGTGAATTCTAGGAGTACTCAAATTTTTTACCCGATTTTAAGAACATTTGCTCTAGATTTACTAGATGGTACAGTAGTAACTACGCTAAGTAATAACATCAGGGTAACAGGGGACAATTTCCTGTGATGACTGAGTTTTCTGTCACTAATAACTCTTTTATTTCATATGGCATTTTCTAATCAGTTGTTTTAATTGATATGCTTTTGAGGAAATTCCTATCCTTAAACAAAAACGAAAGAAAGAACTACCTACGTCATGAAATTCGAGAAATGTTTACTCGGAGCAATTCTGTGTAAGCTATTTCGCAGAAATGAAGACCTTTTCGGGAATTTCGAGTATCGGTTTATTTCTGTTCAGAAATGTGTATTAATTAATTAAGTAACAGTATGTGTATTAACAATATATATATATATATATATATTGTTAATACACATACTTTTTAGTTATTTTTTATTAAATGATAATTAAAAATTATTTTGTCTGAAATTTCAAATTATAAATATTATTACACAGTTATTTCTAGGATATTATGGTAAGTACAATCAGATAAAATTTTATAAACGGAATTACTAACTGAGAGGTTACAAATTAATATTTAATCTAGGGAAAAACAGAAACGAGATGAAAATCTGGCTTATCACAGTTCAAGAAGGTAAGCTTGTTAGAAAGCAATGCAGATTTAATAGCGGAACGAAACGCAGAGAAGTTGAAAAATGATTATTTGAAGCATCTTCAGGTTCCATCCTCTAATTAAGCAAGTTTTGATGTTAATTACACCCGCCTTCCATAGTGTAATTTGTCAAATTAAGTAAGTGTTTTTGCATTTTTCATGCTTAAACATTAAATTGATCTCCGTTATGCATGTATATATTTCTGTCTTAATTTTTGATAAGGATTTTAAAAACATAATAAAACCACTCCTTTAATATAACCACTCTGCATGTACTCTAGCATGAAAAAGTCCTTTGGCAACTCAATTTTTTAGATTTTATTTTATTTTTTATCTGTCGTTGAACAGACGATCCAATTTTGAGTTTGCTGCTATCAATGCTCAACTCCGTAGCCTTGCGATTTCGAAAGTCGAGCAATAATCTGAAGACAAGGGAACCCTAACCCATGATCCATTTACCATTGAGGATAATTTAAGTCAACACTGTGGTTGGTGCGAGCCGGTTGCGGATATCGTATCGACCAGCCATCGCTGATTCATCTAATTAGGAGGCAAGCGCCCTACTCCTGAACCACCACGCTCTAATTTTATAGAATTTTTTTTTTCATTTTTTTTATAATTATCGTTCAACAGCTGGATTAATTTCTACTGATGTTCAACTCCGCAGACTTGTAGTTTTGAGCCCAATCCAGAGGAAAACGGAACTCATGGATCAAGTATTGGGTGAAATGTGCCTTCGTGGAGGACTTTTTGATGGGACTAACTCGCATTTGCGTTAAATGGAGAGGAAAACCACGAAAATCTTTCACGATTAGCCTGGCGGCAAGGGGACACTAACCCAAGATCCATCTGCCACTGAGGATATTTAGCATCAGCATTGGGTCGGTGTAAGTCGGATGTGGAATTCGCATTGACCTGCCATCGCTGGGATTTGAACCCGGTTCACTCCATTGGAATGCGAACTCTCCTTCCCCTGAGCCATCACAGCTCACTTTTTTTTAATAGATTTTGGAATCGAAATGTAGTAAAATAATATATAATGCTACTTCTAAACTTATTTATTATACTTTGTCAAACAAGAAAACAAAGTCAGCTCTTTGAAAGTCATTTTAAATTAAATACAATTTTTCGTGCTTAGAGGTTTTCGTACTTCAGAGTATATATTGGATGAATTCTTTTGTTTATAATAATATTATTTAGTTAAAATATTTTATTCAGCAAAACCTTTACACCGCAAAAAATTTCCGTATAAAACTACGTTAGAAAGTACGGGAACGATGAGTACAGCATTCATGAAATCCACTTTAACGTAGAACTTCATTTTTATCGTAAAATTTGATACCGTAGTTTTTACATTAATATTTATGTAATTACAGTGATTCAGTGATTTTGCAGTAATATTTCTGTATCATATTATTTATTCGGTAAATTTTTAAGCCGGTATTTCTTGCCGGAACTTTATCCGGATTTCTTCGCATTGTATAGGTGTTGCATATATATTTACTGAGTCCTAATCGTAATTTTATGTGGATGCGATTTATTTTATGCTAAAATTTGTTTCAGTCGAATTCGTTCTTACAGGACTCGAAATATATGTAAAAATATATTTTGCTGAACTGCGAGCACAGATTCATATTTTATCCGAAGAATGTTACATTTATCATTAAATTGAAAGAAGATTAAAAATTCTGAAATCAAGTGTAGCATATATATGGAACATATACTGATTCACTGCCCTCTATTTGATAACATAAGAAAAGCAAATTTCCCGGTAAATCTGACCTATAGCTCCCTCAAACAACACTAAAGGATGCCAGCTATGCAAAAGGGCATAAAACGAATCATCGAAAGACACTTTAGCGTTGGCTTGCCACCAGACACGTCATAATAACGAAAATGTCGAAACTGTTTTTTCTCAGAATATTGACATCACGCGCTGAAATTCAAAGACTTATCCAAACCCTATCAAATTTTTCGATTTGTTTTAAAGGTGGAAAGTTCCCTTTCCACCCACCCTGACTTTTATAATTAAAATATAGGACACTTTGTGTATGGAAATAACATTTCACCTGCACTTAATTTCACATTTAAACTTGTTTTAATATGTGGACTGAGTCAGCTCTCCATCTGTTAAAATTTACGACTTCGTACACCGTGTTAACTTTTCATCTGCTCAAACATCTGCTTTTTAAATTCTTTGCATTTTTACATTTTTCGATACTTTGTTGATGGAGTCATCTTTTCATCTGTTTTGCTATCTAAATCTTGAATTCAAGTCACCCTTTCTATTCCTCATTGTAAATACTCATCTTCCCTTTGTTTTTCAAACTGGGAATTGTTTTTGTATTTTTACTTGATCAATAAAATTGCTCCCCGGATGCCCCGACAGGGGGCGGGACGGGGTTAGGCGTTGCTGATATATATGTGCTCAATTAAGAATAATAGGAGCAAAAGAAAAAAAAAACTCACTGGAAGGTCAAAATACTTTTAACAAATTGACCAAAAACTTTTGCACGCTAGTGTATACATCAAAGTTTAAAAATATGTTTTCTTTGCTTCAAAGTGATCTTTGATTCCTTTTTTTTTTAATTATTATAGTTTCATAAAAAAATCACTATTTTTGTCATATCTTTACATGTTCAACAATAAAATTTTAAAAAATTAATCCAGTAGACTAGTACTAAGATGGCTAAGCAATGCTTCTGGTACTTTTGGATCGCTCCGTTTATCCGAACAATCAATACACAACCACTAATAATAACACGATTCTGTATCCTAAGGAAACGAATACAAAAATAATAAGTTTCGAGACATTTGTTCATAATACAAACAGTTTATGCAAAACTTTACCTTAACGATTATGTCATTGTCACTTTTGTAACTTCCAAAAGTTCTTAAAACATAAAAGAAATATTGTTGACGCTCTACGTGACAAGAAAAATTATTACACTCCAAAAGAAAAAGTCACGCAAATGAGTAGTAATTTTGACGCTGGAGGCCTTAACGAGTTGACAACTGTATTTTCTGCTTTTTTAATTGCGTGCACTGACACAATAATTAAGGATGGTAACTTAACATCCAAATACCAGTTGCTTCTGAAATGCTTTTATGACTAACAAAACGTTTTTGACAAACGAAAGCTCGAATTTTGTTTACTTGAAAGAAATGAGTGGTTTAAAATTTCAGCTTCATGATTGATTAGTTACAATATGAGACGAAAATTACTTTAAAGATTTTTATATGGCATGATTTTTACATCTTATGATTTTTAAATCTTTATTTTTGGAAGGAAAGTATACAAGGCATTATGGATTTGAAAAAAAGGTAGTGTTCATACATTGATTAAATTTAATCGCATAATAATTTATTTATTTAATTTTTTTAAATTATTGGAACTAGTATTCTAAGAAAGAAAAATTAATTATGTTGGATATTAATAACTTAATGGGATTTTGTTTATTCAAGAATTTTTTTTTCATATTGTTCAAGTTGAGATGGTAAAAAGATTGCTAAATTATCAGGTGTAACATTAACCCTCTGAACATGAATTTTTATTAAATATATTTTTCATACTTTTTTTTAATATTTTGTATTAATTTAGGTCAAAATAAGCTAAATATATTAGATTTTGTATTTTAAAAATTAACGGTTATGAAGTACAGCATGGAACACCGTTTCCTTTCTCAGCGTTAAAGGTAAAATCTTCCAAACACAGCTTACTTCAAAACAATCATTCATTTTCCAAATTTGCACTTATTCAGATCGAAGAAAAAAAGTTTCTCATCATTGAAATTAATTTACAAAATTAATTATCGATAAGTTTTAAAATTAATTAAAAATTTAATGAATTAAAAATACCAAAGTATATTTTTGCTTCTAATTAAATCGTCAGAAAATATGGACACTGGGCCCCCATCTTCGTCAAAGGGTTAGAAGCATCCAGTAGAATAACGATAAAATTACTGTAGATGGGAAAAATACCATGTTGTAAAGATCAATCCTGTCTTTCAAAAATTACTTTGTTTTTAAAATACCTGTTTGGATTCGAAATAGATTGTAGTATCAATCATTAATATTACTTGAACAGAGTTACCTATATTTAATTTGCAAATAATTGCAAAAAATCTAACCTTTGGCACAGCATATACGAAACTATATTCTACTGAAAAGCACTGTAGTTGTTGTAAAGAGGAAGAAAAAATATGTCATAATACAGTTTTTTTGAATAGAAGAAATCAGAAAATACGAAGCACTTTTGAGCTCATCATAATGACCAAATTACACTAATAGAAGTTTTATCTGTTAGTCTTAAGCTGTGCGCTTACATATTTTCATACATTGCTTCATTATGGGTATGTTACTAGACACAATAATTAATATACATAATTTAATCAATGATAAACTGGGCAGATATTTTTTATAATATATTACCAGATATTTTTAACTATTGTTAACTGTCAAAAGAAAATAAATAAAAATAAAATAAAAGCTATCATAGGTAAGTTTGTCCACAAAAGATCTTTATTTTTTAAAGCATTTGCAGCAAAAATATTAAAAAGTGAATAAAAGCAGTTTGCTGTAAAGAAAAATATGAGTAGATATAATTTTTTGTCAATGAAAATAATCTTTATATTTAATAGCTTGATAAAATATTTCTTGTCATCACGCTCGCCTTACATAATTTGATAAAATATTTCTTGTCATCACGCTCGCCTTACATAATTTCCCTCCTGAAATATAGTAGAAAGATTCAGTAATACACTTTCTGATCTTTTTACGTTGACGTATGTTCTTGCGAAACTGAGTATGCGCAGTTTTAAGGAAGTATGTCATCATGTGTAGAAATTCAGGAATGACATATACATTCACGAGATAGACTGTCTAACGGCATTATTAAATTTTTCAAATTCTCATATCCAATAAAATATATCAAAATTTTTCGTATCTATATCTCATTTCACAAAAATATATTTATAATAATTTTTAAAAAATTCTATGTTTATTTTTTCTTCTGAAACTTTCAGCATCTGCTGCTATTTTTTTCTAGTTTAGAAAAATTTAAGTTCTATACATATATAAAGTATTAAAAGCCCACTATATAATAGCTAATTGGTATAATTATATTATTTCAGAGAATCCTAACTATCTTAACGGAGTTGTAGCGATACAACGAATTCAGACAGTTTTTTTCCTTCATGAATAGAATTAACTTTGTTTAGAATTTTTTTCTAAATGAAGTGCATTTTATTTGTAATATTTCATTTATTTAGAACAGTGCTCAATAAATCTCAAAAAACAAGAGTCTCTTGCAAAGATCAATTTCTTTGAACTTAATATAGAGATAAAACACTTTCACGCATGAAAACCACAAATTTAAACATCAGAAGAAGAAATTGCCCTCGATGAGTACTTTTTTAGCCATCAGAAGACACTAAGCATTCCAAGACGGCATTCCATAATCTTCAACCACACCTTGACAAACTACGCTGATCCATGCTTTGAGCGTACCGTTTAGCATAAAACTGAAGCATATCTTCTTCTTCAGTGGGCTGCTTTAAATTTTTTATAAAGTTTCTCGTACTTTTTATCACCGTCGTGGGTGCAACAAAATGCGATTACCAACCACGAGTCTGGTCTTTTAGAGGCGCGTACGACCATTTACCACGTGCACATCTCCCAGGACAGTGCACAAATAGCTTTTTGCCTCAACCAAAACATGGTTCTCGTAAAAGAACTCTTACGACCCCCGTGCGAGAGCTTTAACACGATTCTAAGGCGTCATTGCCTTCATTTCTGTCATAAAACTTAATGCCACAGATTTAGGGTTATCTGAAAGAGGGGCTTCGACCGCATATTCTTTAAGAGGAGGAAATATTTTTCTCACTATCAGGGGTGGGGTAAGCGGGGGAAATATTTTTTCCTTTATGTCCCAGAAGCGAAAGAAAAAAAGAATGAAAAGTGTTCGCTTTTATGTTCGCAAATTGTATAGAGAAGTAGTGAATTGCGCTGTAGGTGGTATCTGCACGGAATATGTAAGCACAGGGTGTATAAAAGGAAGATGTACAACTACTCAACTAACATAAAAGTATAATATTGAGTACTGCCTTCACAGGTCACCTTGGCGGTTCAAAATAAGTTAAAAGTGAAAGTCACTAAGATATTAATAGATAGACGTGCTGTAAATCGGAGAGATAAGCGGTCAACTAATGTAGTTATTGTTTCACGTTTTACTCAATTTAGTTTTACGTTTTGATTTTGCTATATATATTTTAATGCAATATTGCATTTTTTAATGTTTCTGAGGTATAAAATATTTTTAGTATATTTCTACCTGTCATTTATCGTTATTGCAATAACTGTTGTTTCAGTTTTAAAACAGTCATTTAAAATTATATTTTTAATCTCATTTGTGTAAGTAGCATTACATTAAAATAAAGTTTATAAATTTTATTAATGTATAACTGATCAAATCATAAAATCTAATGTATAATTATAATATGATATGATACTAATCTTCATAATTTACCCCTTTAAAATCGGTTAAAAGAGAAAGCTCTTCCCTAGGCCCGCAAGCTTCAAGATCATGTGCACTACAGGATACATTTACGTACTAATACGAGATGCAATACAAGAATGCTGAATTGAGATCACGTGAGTGTTATTTTGGGCTACTAGAGTTAGAATGATTAATTTTGTATACGATACCGTGAGCGGTGAAGGGGGAATCGCGTGATCATGGTTAAATCGTGTAATCATGGTGATATGCAATCATGGTTCTGAAGGGGTTAAAGTAAAGCTGTATAATTTAGAGTGCTACGACATATATATTTTTGAATAGATTCAGCTTTTACAAGGGGAGAATGGTAAATCGAGATAACTAAACAAATCATTATTAATTATTGGTTCACCTACATAATTTCTTTTAAACGGCGTATATATAATAAATTTTTAAAATTAAAATTGTCATGGACTATTTCAGGTGCCATTTAAATAAGAAAATTATTAGAATTCATTTCTAATACACATGCGTTTCAATAAGTTGTATGTACACCTGGAAATTTAAGTTTTCAGTAAATAGCCAGTGGCCGGTAGACTCTAACAACTTAGTAGCTACTTTTTCCTCCAATGTAATGAGTCAGTGACCGATATCGATTGTTTTTTTTATTTTTTATTTAATAGCCACTTTTTGCATTTTTTCCCTTAAATTATATATATATGTATATATATCTATATATTTGAAAAAAAAATTATATTAGAAATAATCTATAACTTTAAGAAGTTAATTCAACAATGATAAATTAGAAATACATGACAAAGTTAGGTTAAACAAACATTGACATAAACAAGCATTGAAAGAACTTTATTTAAAAATATCTGGAGATTCAAAATACATTTAATGTATACGTTGAAGCTTTGAAATATGTGAATTGTTAAGGAGCT